>NW_024582055.1:89568-307983 GCF_017639235.1 Corvus kubaryi
CCCCCCAGCGTGGCCTAATCCAGTCCCTGAGTGACTGAGAGACTGGAAGTTCCACCAGGGAAGAAGGCTTTAAGAAGCCTGGCCACGAGGCAAGCACACTGTCCTTTTACCCTGCCTTCATCTTGGAGCTTTACATTGCTGGAACCCAGGAGTTGGTAGCTATGTCTGCTTTTCTATATCTTTCCTGTCTTTCTGCATTTCTCCCTTTCTTCTTCTAATTCCCTTCTCACAGAATGTGACATCGAATGGATTATAAGGTCTTCTATGTTCAATGGGCTAAGTGTATCCTGGATAAGTGATGTTATGTTGTATTTATTCTTTTGCCAATGTTCCCTTATTTTCTATAGTTTGCCAGTAAAGTTCTGTGTATTTTTACCTCTTGAGAATATTTGGTTGGAATTTTCTCCTTTGCGCCTACCCAGAGTAAAAAAACCTTGGTTTAGCCCTAGGTTTGAGTGACTGGGGTGCAACAATGGTCCAAAGGATGTTCTCAAACTTTCTGTAAATGAGCTTGACATGACATGAAGCTGTGGCACTTCTCAAAGAGGTAATCAAAGTGTTCACAATCCAGAGCCAGGTCTGAATATGGATGCTCAAACCTATTTTTGCATAAAGCCTGCCTTGTTATTGCACCTGAAATTCAGTACAGTTCCCTTCCCATGTGATACCTTTCCCTCAGTAACTGATTTTGGTTTGCCTCAGGCCATTTCAAGTCAATGTCTTCTTTGCCTGACTCATAAGAATGTTCAAGTGCAATTCAGGATTGCAATGATGGTGCTGTGGAAATGGCAGTGGAACAAACTCCTGGGATTTATTTGTGATGGTCTGCATGTGGTCCAGAATGTTGTCTTAATGGAGATCAGTTCCTTTAGCTTAACCAGAGTCACACAGGAACTTGGTAATTTTTTTTTTTCCAAATAAGACTTTTTAAGTCTAGAAAGACACTTTTTTTTTTTTTTTTTTTTTTTAATTAGCATAACTTAGGTTGGGACAAGTTTCTTAGGCAGGAAATAATTGAAGGAAAAGAAAGAAAACATCTTGGGTGATGAGACCAAGGTTAGAGGCCATGGTCTACACAATTCAGCAAGAGGACTCAGGTCTGGTATCTTGTATGACAGGTGAGACCTGGATGTTGATAGTCTCAGGCTTTGCGTTTGCTTTTACTTGTTTATGAAAAAAGAAATCCAGAGGTTAAGACTTGTCCTGACATAATATATGAAATCTTTTGGAATTGCCAATGCTTTCTCAGGAAAAGCAAATAATTTTCATCGTGCATTCAGCTCTACAAATGTGTGTGAAAATTATCACAAGGATGAGCCTTTATGTTTGAATAGGAACCTTGTCAATGGCACTGCTTTAATTTAAATGAAAAGTGATTCTTTCCTCATATATGGAGGAAACTTTCGGAAAGAAAGAGGCAACAAGAGAAAATGTTTTGCTTTGGCCGAAAGTACAGATTGGGCAGGGTATAAAAGGCCACATGAAGATTAATTACTTCTGTTGAAATTTAGCTTGACTGCACAAGATGAGACAGTTTAATTATTTAATCATAGTACTGTCTTTAGCTGTTGAGGCCAGGAATGTAGTGATTCTGTTCCCTTTCCTACCCTCCTGTGTTAAATTTATGTGACTTCTTGTACCTAACCTTCTTGCTCTCTGTTTGAATAGGAAGAGGGATTAAAATTTATTTCTTGGCATGATGTTTTATCCTTGTGCCTTTTGTATGTCTTGTGTCAGTTTTAGCTGGCAGATTACACTCATTGCGATTGATGGAGTATTGTGATTTATTGAAAGCTCTGGCAGTTATTGTTTATTCACTCAAATTCCAGTAGAGTCTAGAAGCTTTGAAATGGGATTAATGGGTTTATAAGAACTCTACACAAATGTTTCCTGGTTCTCTGTTTCAGTGTTTGTTTCTTCGATAGATGTTTTTCTCCTTTGACAACTTAGTTTTATTGTGATTTGATTCAAGCTTTAAATAACACCTTTCTTCTTCTACTCCAAGCCTCTTCCACGCTTGCATTGAAAGGACAAAAAGCATCTTTTAAACCCAGTGAGACTTAGGAGCAAAATGTACTGAAGTTACAGAGAATTTTCTATGGACTTTGGTTGGCCTGAAGGGTATCTGTCAGGCAGATGTTTAACAGGGTGCAGCATTTCCAGATGTGTAATTCATTGCAAGTGATGCTGCTTTGCTTTAGCAGAATGCCTGGTGAGCCCAGCTTACTCCCATTTTCCTAAGGACACTGCTTATTTACCTGCTTGTGGATTGCCTGGCCACTTGGTCTGGTCCTTCACTTGATGATATATCACAATGTACTACAACTTTTGTTTTTGAGTAATAGCAACACACAGTGTTCTTGTGTAATAACTTACTTGTGCAGCTTTGCAACCCATGTTTCAAAATGTTGGTGTAGGTACCAGTTTATAATTTGAATAGTTGTCTGCCTGCCTGTTGTCCTGAGGTTGTGCCTCCCAGCTGATCACATCTACCTCAAGCTGTTTTCCATTTTTCTGACTATTTTTATGATACAGGGTTTGAACTTTGGATGCTGTCCCCCCACATCTTGTGAAATATCAGTAGTGCCATATGCACAGTTTTATTGGTTCCTTAGCTGCCTCAAAACTTAAACAGAAGCGATCTAGAGATTTTCTGGCAGTTTGTGAGTGAGAGGAGAGTGAAGCAATACAATTTCTGTGACACCTTATTAGTAATATTTATTGCACCTTGACTCGCATGGCATTGTTCATTCATCAAGTTTGCACTGGATGTTGATAGTTCCAGGGTTGTATCAGTCTAACAAGGCACAATTTGGTTCCTCTGCTTAATATTTTGTTTTCTATTTACAACTTGCCTTTAAAACAAACTCTGTCATTTCATCAACACAAGGGATATTATTGTTACAGTGATCTTACTGACTGCATTTTATCTAACTTCCAGAGAAATGGCATCTTTAGCTAAATGGCAATGCTTATTCATAGAATGCGACCTCAACTTTCAAAAATATGTACTTCATGACAGGATTTAGTGTATTCCTTCTACATATTGCAGCTTTTCTTGGGACCTCAGCCCAGTATGCAAGGCATAATCATTTTATGAATGAATACAGCATTCCCTGAAGTGAGATATTGACCAACTATTGGCAACTAGAACCTTTATGGCGAATGCCAGTAAAAATTTAAAGTACATACATTCAAGTATGAGGAGAAGTACTACTATCAGTAGGAGCTGAGGTTGCTGGGACAATAATCAGTCTGTCACACTGTTGCATTGTTCGGTTTGGTTTAGCAAGCCACAGCCTTCTCGGAAAGTGCTGCGAGGCTGCTTAGGACAGAGCGGCAGTTCCACTCTTCCGTAGTCCTTCCAGATGGCCCCGCATACCTGCTCCCGCTAGCTGTCGGCTCCACAACACAGTGACAGTAAAGGAGGTGAGAAGGGTCTCTCCATATGGGCCTCAGAGGAACTTTTATTGCATGGCGACAAGCTGATTCCCAGAGGCAGAGAGAACCTCGTGGTCTGGGAGCTTGGGGGTTTATGTGGGGAGGAGGGAAGTGGGGGAAGCACATGGATGAATGTTGGGGTTTTAGTTTAGTCCTAGTTTTTTTTCCTGTTAAAGGAATTTTTTTCCCATATGCATGTTGCTAGGGGACAAATGGCTGTACTTAAGAAAGACAAAAGAGCTGCCCACTGGGAGTGGGGTGGGCCTGGCTACTCCTTTGTTTCACCTGGGTGTGGGGTCAGTTCGCTCTCGGCGTTCGGAGAGAGAAGCTGCAGAGAAAGGAGCTGCTGGTTCTTTTTTCGGCCGTTTTTCTTTCTGCTGGAAACAACGCTGGGATCCCAAAGCCGCTTTCCCTGCCCCGCTGGAGGCCAGGCTGTGGCCGCCCTGCCCTGCTGCTGCTTCGAGCCTTCGCTACGCTGTGGCCGTGCTTGCCCTGCCTGCCCGACCTCCGGGGGGTTCCCCATTTGGATACATCTCGTCTGGCCTCTGGGATTTGTACTTGTCCCTGCCGCTCCAGCCTGCTGCTCCAGCCTGCCGTTCCAGCCTGCCGCTCCAGCCTGCTGTTCCCGAGAGTCCGGCTGGACACCGGGGCCAGCTGCCCAGGGGTTTGTGAAGCTTTTGTTCCATCCTTCCCTGGGACCCCAGGCCGCCATTGCCGCGTGCTCCCCGAGCTCGCTCCGGAGCGCCCCCTGCAGCCGCGGGGAAACCATCGCACCTGCCATGCTCACCGGGAGCCGCCAGCGCCCCTGCCGGCTGCGAGTAGAACTGCACCCAAGGGGAAAGGGCCTGACAGCTGAGAAGGCTGGGACTGGGTTTGTGATTGTTTGCTGTTACTGCCATAGATATTGTTGTTTTGTTTGACTGGATATATATAAAATAGTAAAGAACTGTTATTCCTATTTTCCCACATCTTTGCCTAAAAGCCCTTGATTTCAAAATTATAATAACTCGGAGGGAAAGGGGTTACATCTGCCACTTCAAGGGAGGCTTCTGCCTTCCTTAGCAGACACCTGTCTTTCAAAACCAAGACAATGAATGATCTCAGGGTGCAGGGGTGGTACATGGGCGGAGCTGGGGTACTGGAACCAATAGGGAGAACCGGAGGGAGTGGGCAGGGCTAGAGGCAGGGGAAGAGGGAGAATACAGCACCACATCACACTGGTAAAATTACAATCAGATGGTGTTGGAAACAATAATGAGATTTAGATGCCTCCAGGGCTCCTCTCAAAGCATACTGGTTGGTGTCTGCCTGGTGACCTTGTTCATTATACCAATCTGTTAAAGCTCCAAGCAAAGATTCTTTCCTCATGGGGTACCGATGCTGTGGGAAGGCAAATGAAATGTTCTAGTGGAGTGAAAACCACTTGGAGTTAACATCAATAAAGCAGCACTATACTGGCAATGGTAAATAACACTTTCTAACACTCTCCCTCTCATTCCAGGGTTGCTCTGGGTTGGATGTCTAGGGGCCCACATGTACTTTGGGCATGCTGACATGGCATTACCAGGCAGACAGAAATTCACTCCTGGACTAAGAATGGTCACACATCATTAATTTGGTCACAGCATGATGCTTGCACTATCCTCTGCAGAAAAGGCCATGTTGTGCTTTTTTTCCTAAGTACCGCTTTCCTGATTAGCTTCACTTGGCGCTTGTTACGAGTTGATAGTGAAATCCCATATGCATTTGGCAAGTCCACCTCTGGATGTCTAGGGTAACTTTTTCTTGGCTGTGGTGAAGGACACTCCTGTGCTTGGTTGTGTTGCATTGGTGCGTCTATCAATGCGAGAGCCTCCAAGCCCTGAGGATTCTCACACAGACACCCTCAGCTCCACTGCTGTCTTCTGCAGCTCCCGTGGGAACCCTGAACTAGGCCATCACTCATCTTTGTCCAAGGAGCAAGCTTCTCTTCTTTCCTACCAACATTGGGATGGGGGTAAAGGGCACTTGGTGGATAGCTTGGGCTTCCGAAATTCCTGTCTCTGCAAATTGGCAGCACACTTCCCATTTCTCCTGTTGTTAGGTATGTGCTTTTGCAAGGCTGTTTGGAACAGATTTCCCTCAGGAGAATGTGAGGAATTTGCCTCACTTTTGGGAAACTAAGCACAAATCTGTTCTTGTACTGTATAACAAGGGACACAAACTTAAATGCCTTTTTAATGAAGAGACACATCTCCAAAGGTAGATAAAACCAACCTGGGACAAACTCTTCTTCCTTTCTGAGGGGGAGACTTTTTTTTTTTTTTTTTTTTTTTTTTTTTTTTAATCTCTTAGGGCAGGTCACTGCACTGGAAGCTACACTGCTGTTTTAGGGCTGCAGTGGTTTAGATATTTTCTCTACTTTCTTACATTTACATTCTACTTTAAAAAATCCTTGATTGAAATATTTTACTATTGTTTGCTCAGCTTCAAAGAACTAAAAGCTTTTGCACTGTGGATGGAAAAGCAGAGGTTATATTGGGGTTTACAGTTCTGCCCACACAAAATTAAATTTTTACACTAAATTAAAACTGAATTTTTGTTTGCGGAGATAATGAGTAGGATTGTTTCTCTGGAATAGCATGTGTTTCTGTTTTTTGCCAGGTCAAAGTGTGATGTGGAGCAGAAGATGAGGTTTCTGTGACATAGAAGTTGGGTGTTCCAGTTTGGTCAAATTTAGAGATATATCCTCTGAGAGAAGGCACAACCACCCCTCTTGGGGGAAAAAATTTTTTTTTCCTTGAAGGAAAGTGAAAGAGATAAAAACTATTTATTTAACAAACACATGGGAGAAGGATAATAATGCTAAATAATAAAATCTTTTGCTGTGAAGAAAAAACCTGGGAAAGTGTTAGAGTCCTCCCTCTGGTCTCCTCGGAGCTGGGGCTTTGCCCAGGGCCAGGCCCTCTGTGCTCAGTGGAAAGTCCTCCCGATGTGTTCTGATATTGAAGCAATCCACAGAAAAAGGGAAAAATCCAAAATTCCAGGGAAGGGAAAAAAAGTTCAACTCTCAGTCTCTCTCCGGAGAAGAAGAAGAAGAAACCGAAAGAAAAAACTGGCTGAAACTGGCTGGGAAAAAAGAAGTCGCTATCTGTGTGTGACCTTGAACAAGCTGCAAACTGCTTTGAAAAAGTTTTGCTCAGGTTTTTTCCTTCCCCCTCTCAGGCTCAGTTTAAAGGCATAGAACGGCAGAAGAATTAATTTCTGGGCATAGGGCAGCGATATGGGATACACATCATAAAGTCACCCCAAGACATTGGGGAAACTAGGTTAGACATTGGTAGATTTACAGTTCTGGAAAGCAATAAAGAAAGTTCTCTGTTGCATTGATGCTTTCCTCCTGTCACTTAAACCCATCAAGGTTAAAAAGATTGCCCCATCTGAAAGAACATGGAGCTATTTCTGCTATCCACATATATAGAGACAGTACACAGCCGGGATGAGAATTAGAGGACTAGAGGCAATTCCCCTGCTCCAAATAAATGGATAATAAACCAGAAACTGGTAACCAGAGCCTGTAGCAGAGGATGCAATTTTATTTTAATCTTCAGAAACTGTCCAGCACCTGAGCAGATACTCTTCTGAAAACTTTGACCAGAAACTAGCTTAATACTGGGGTGGCATGACTTTTTAAAGTGGGATGCTGCTTTAGGACCTAAGCCTTATTTCTGGGTTGGTTTTGCTATGTTAATACTTCGAGCTCAGATAGTACAGAGATCTTCTGGAAGGAAACTCTTTTGTTCCCAGGGATTTCTGACTTTCTGCAACTTTCTTACGTTGGACATCAGTCCTTGTAGCAATTAAGTAATGGACATCATTGCCATGCAACAGAATTGCTTTATTAAACACGCATGAGCTTTTTATATGTTTTTGCTGTTTACAATGCAGCTGAGCAGGAGACTGACCAACATGCAAACAAATGGCAGAGCAGGATGTTTCTTGCTCTTATCGCAAACACTCTCACACATCCCACAGCTGATGCCATGAAGATTTTTGCCTTTTCTTTTATACCCCTGTTATACCTTTTACAACTTCTGTATTCCTAGTGCTTTTTGCCTACATTCTTGGACTTGTTTGTCAAGCTAAGAGACTAAACATTTTAGAAGCTTTGTAATTAGGGATTAGTGTGCCCCAGACCCCAAGGTCCTCTCCAGAACATAATCTGTAAACCAAGATAGAACCATCCATGGGAAGGTTCCTTGGGGAGGGGGGGGCTCACTTGAGCCTCTCATTGGGGAATCTTTGATAGATATGCTAATTTGTAAAACCTATAATGTTATACCCAGTGTTGGGGGGGGAGGAAGAAGAGAGACACAGAGACACAGGGAAAGACTCGGTGGGGTACATCTCGATGCATATGACCTGGACATGTACACCTAAGGATCCTTAAAAATAAATACCAAGGTAAAATCCCTTTTCCCCTTCTAACCATGTATGCCTCTTGATTTTAAGACCAGGAAAAGGCATCACAGCAACCCGTGTTTGAGTTGCCAATTACAGCATTCTCACATAAGTATTTATGACTTGGTCATGATCCTTTGGTATGCGCTTTCACACACAGAGGTTAAGGCTGAACAGTGGTCATATCTACATCTCCCCCTTCTTTGTTTAAGGAGGAACTGATCACGAGGGCAGCCATTACATTTGCTTCTGCCTTTTTGCTGCTTTGGAACAGTCTCCAGAGGCAAAGAAATCCTGTAACAAGAATAAGAAAGAGACCCATCCCCAAAGCGCCAAACAGCCATATGCATAAATGTAGTCCCTTAAACCAGGTTTTTGGATTAAGCCAAGTAAAGTCATTAGCAAGCGTATCACAGAAATTCTGTGCAGACATGGTTTGTTATGATTGAAATTGTTTCCTAAGGCTAGCTCTTAATGCATTTATGTTTTTATCCATATTTGTAGAAAATGCCCCCTTTAAATGAGCCTTCACCTTATCCCAAGAAGTTTCAGAACTGTTCCATTCTACAGGGGTAACATACAGGTTAGCATCAGTGTGCTGCCAGTCACAGTAAAGGTGCAACCAGGTATTTAGGACATCTTGTTTTTCTCCTACCCATAGCAAAGCAGCCTCAAGGGTGTCTAAGCATGCCAATATTTGTTGATCAATTACTGTTTTCATTTGTAATTCCTCAGTGAAATTATTAATTACAGAACTTCATAAGCTGTTTTTACTGATTCTGTTAAAGCAGCAATGGCAATAATAGATGAAACTAAAATAATAACAGGAGATACAATAAAAGCAATAAGCCAAGCAATAAATCTCTTAGTTCATTTGGATTCCTTTAAAAACAAGCATTTTAGATACATAACTCCTGATTCTTCTTCCCATTCCCTTGTAAGATTCACAAGAATCCATATTTCCACATGCCAGCATAGGGGTAAGAGATAAGTAAAATTCCTTTCAGTTATATTTTCAGGGGTGATGCAGGAGGTGTACATAGGGTTGATGGCTGTGATGAAACATGATTACAAGATTCAGCTGTCATATTTGTTGTTAATAAAAATGCATAAGGATGTATTGTGCATATTACGGTATCAAGACTTTTGATATAAGTGGCATTCATCCAGTATGTAGATGACACATCAGAATAACTCAAAGCCCATATTTGTATAGGCAGGAAGGGGAGCATTAATCACCAATGAAATGTATGAGTGGGGATTCACCATTGGCATCATGGATCTGTGTGACAGACTCTGAGAGTCCTCCCATTACAGCAGCTAATGCTTCCTGAGCAGGAGCCATTTATATCAAATCTGGCATTGTTACAGATAAAATGACCTTGTGGGCCCCCTTCTGAGACTGATACATTAAGGGGGTGTATCTGATGTTGCTCAGGGTTTTCCACCATACATTGAGACCATAAAATACGCACTGAAGGTGAGAGGGCTTAAAGTTCACATATGGGAATATTATTTGGAGCTGTGATGGTGTTTATAGGGCTATGTGATGTGTTAACTCCTGGAATTTCAATTGCTTGTAAGGTTGTTCTCTTGCCAGTATGATTTTTTATCAAACACATGTGCAATGTGAAAGGCATGCAATTGCTATCGTTGAGAGTAGTTAAGCATAGTGTAGCAGATTCCTATCTGCTACAAAAGTTTGATTTCCCTCAACTGATAGCCAATCTGTCCCATTAGTTAATGACCTGGATAGAGGGAGCCATTCCCTTCCTAGCATTTTAGAGTTGTTATTAGAAATGGGAATTTTCGGGTCCCAGCAGGTTACTGGACAAAACACCGGAGGGTCATAAATATAAGCCCAGTATATTTGCATGTTGACCACCATAACACAAGAGCTAAATAGTGAAATATAAAGCAAAGGCCTTACTTTTGAGTTAGCCGATACAATGGCCATGTAGGCCAAGAAGGTATTTGCGGCATTGGGTTCTGCCCCCACACACTTCTAGATGCCTCAGCATCCAGAGCATTGAGATCACCCCACGTTATATTTTTACTTCTTTTCCTCTTCTTTCCTTTTGAGGGGTTGATCAAGCTTCAACTTGATCATCTCCTGTACAGGATTTTGCTGGGCATCCTTCCAGCTCATGGTATGGTTTGACAGCTTTTAGCTGGTACGCACAATGAACCTGTAGGGGATAGAACACAATCATATCCCCAGCTCCATGTTACTAAAGCAGCAGGTCCATGCCAGATGGTTGCATCAGGCAGCTGTCTATACAATAGCTTAGGATGTTGCAGCCTATCTTTGGGGCTTTTAAAGTAACATTCTGCATCTGTAAGAGCAAAAGGGTCATTAGAACAATTAAAAAAATTTAAAGTAAACCAAGCAAAACAGTTCATCTTGCGGTGCACTCCAGGGTTCCCCCTTTTCTGTTTGACAAGGAGATTTTTGAGTGTGCGATTCATCCATTCCCCAACCCCTTGAGAGGAGGGGTTGTGGGCAATTCCAAAGGAGTGGCAAACACCCCAGTCCTGTAAAAACATAGCAACGGAATTGGATTGGTAAGCAGGGCCATTATTAGTGTGAATTTCCTGTGGCTAACCCATTGTTGCAAATGCACAAAGAAAGTGGCAATGAACATCTTTTGCAGATTCACCTGTATGTGCGGTGGTGACTAAGAAGCCTGAAAATAAGTCAATAGAGCAACGGACAAATTTCTGCCGGCCAAAGGACAGAACACGCATAACGTCAGTGTGGGGAGCCAATTTAGTTTTGATTTGTCTCAACGCTGATTGTGAGAGGCATGGGGGGGAGCGGGTGCACATGTGCCATGTCCAGGAGGCAGCTGGAAGATGGGAGAAAGCCTTGTCTCTGGGGGAACTTTGCCTAGCAACCTTTTCATACCTGACATGAGACAGGCAGTCAGCAGGGGAACACCAGAGACACTTTACCCTCCAGAGAGGCTTCTCCAATCAGATGGCGAAAGGTCTCCACCAATGGACTGCAGTGAAAGGTTGTACTGGGCCAATGGTCTCCTGTCAGCAGGCAGACTTTGGAAGGAGCCAGGGGGCATAAAAATTAACTGCACCACAAGCTGAGGAGGGATTTATGGAGAGTTGTCTTTTGGGGGCTTTTTGAGACTGGCTTTTTGGCTTTGGATTTTTGAGTCTTGTTTTTTGAGGGGCTTTTTGAGACTTGTTTTTTTGGGGCTTGGTGACTGGAGCTTTTTGTGTCTTGTCTTTTGGGCTTCTTGTGTCTACTCACTCTCTTGCTTGCTGCTCCTTTGACCTGGCCCTGTCCCGTTTTTTGTCCTAATGCCCTGGCCCCAGCCTGCTTTTTGGCTTTTCTACTCTCTCTGGCTCTTGCTTGCTCTTGCATCTGTACTGCCTCCCTGTGTCCCTGACCGCTGCCCTGCTGCTTTGCCCCTGTGTCCCTGCCTGAGCCACCTGCATCCAACCCTGCCTGCCTCTGATCCAACCTGCTGCCACAATCCTCACTGTGACCTTGTCCAGGGTTTTGGACCTCCTGCCTGACCGCCCACTCACCATGTGTCTGGCCGCCCTTTGCCGTGGCAGCTGTGCCTGTGGAGCCCTGCCTCTCTGAGAGCTGCGAAGGCTCCCCAGCAGGCTGTGTGCACATCCCCCGTCGCATGGACGTCAATGGCATTCCCTGATGCTCTGGTGGTAATGCCTGCTTTTTTTCTCTGTCTCCCCTCTCTCTTTCTCTCTCTCTCTTTTTCTCTCTCTCTGTCTCTCTCCCCCCATTCCTATTCCATTTTCCTTTGTCCTTCACTGTCTTTGCTAGGGGCAAGTCAATTTCTTTTTTTGTTTGTTTTTTGTTATCAATAAATGGTTGTCAGATACAATACTTGGCTTGTTTGACTTAATTCCGTTCCAGACCATCTATTTTTAAAATAACTCCTTGCACTTCCCCACAATGGAACACAACAATTAGTTTGCCATAACTGACAGGCTGTAAGCCCTCTACGTACTACTCCAGCAGGCACATTTGGAGAAGAAAAACGCTGGCAGTAAGGGCAAGCATTAACAATCATGCGTGCCTGGGACATTGAAATACCAGATTATGATAGCTAAAGATTATTAGATGAAGTAGCAGCATTTTGATGAAAGAAGGCATGAGATTCTGAGGCAGCTGTAAATGTCTGATTAGATATGACTGCCATTGTCAAGCAGTCAGCATAAGTGTTCCCTTCTATTAGGGGGCCTGGTAAGTTAGAATGAGAACAAATATGCATGACAAAAAACTCTATGATGAGAACGAATGAGAGGTATTAAATCAACAAGTAACAGGGTTATATCATCAGTATTTGCAAAGTGCAGAGAAACGTCAGGTATTTGCAGAAGTATTCCAGTTAACATACGCACTATCTGCTATGAGATTAAAAGATGAGTTAGGTAAAAGACGAAATGCCTCCACTGCAGCTCTGAGTTTGACTTCTTGTGCAGAGCCGATTTGTGTAACATGATCCTTCCACTTGACTCCATCATACCAAGTCACCGCAGCTTTGTGAGATTTTCCTGATCCATCTATAAACACAGTTACAGTATTTGGAATTGGGACTGAGGTGACAAAGGAGTTAATACTCAGTGGAAGAGAGTTTAGAGCCTGATGGAATTTGTGAGATGGTAAATGAAATGAGATTTTTGCTAAGAAACCAGCAAAAGAAACAGCACAAGCTATTGCGTCTCGTAGTAAAGAATCAAATTCATGCCTCTGTAAAGGAATGACAGTGATATCAGGATCTCGCCCTAATATTTGACTGGTGCGTTGTGTAGGTTACGGGCGGGTTCGGTCGGGACGGTCGGACGTAGAGATCTCTATAGGCAGGTCTTGGGACACAGTCGGTTTATTGTAAAGGCGTGGGTATTGGGGCACTGCTCAGAGCTGCTAGACTCAGCTCTGAGCAGGCCCAAGAGAGCAAGCAGGTGAACGGGAGAGAGAGAGGGTGTAAGAGCAAGAGTGGAAGTGGAAGAGAGGAAAGGAATGAATAGAAGAGAGAATGGAAGTGAGAGTGTCTGAAGTCCTGGTTACAATACAATAAATCATCTTCTGTACTGAATATTCTAATTGTCACTAACCAATCTAATACAAGATACAAATCCTATAGCATTTACATACAGCCTATAAGAGTTCTTATATTACCATAGAGTGTTACATCTTAACTTCTAAAAACTACTCTTTGGACCCCTTCTGCTGAGCTAGTAGGGTCTGCTCTGACCCTTGGACCTGTTTGCAAGCAGAGGGTATTGTTCCATCAAGAGGGGATTATCTTCAGTGGCCATACCATTGTTTTCTAGTTGTTCAGTAACTAAGACTTGGTATTTCAAAAGTGGCTTTCATTTCGATGTTGCCTGTAGTTTTCATATTCCCAAAATCTTTTGTCAGGCAATCATATTTCCAAGGCTTTCCTGTTTCATCTTCCCCAACACGTTGTCTACCTCTGGTAACAACACTGAGGCACATTTCTAAATGAGTGGTTGTCGCTGTTATTCCCCAGAGAACTGCGAATCATGACAAAAGTCCAGGTTGCAAGGTATGGCCGAGGCGACCTCGTTTAATCACCCATAACCTTTATAGCATGGTTTGCAAAAGAGAAATTACATGATTGGCCTATTGGCCCACCACCTCCGGAGGTGATAGGTTGAGCAGTAAGACACCCATTTCCAAATATTATTCTTACAAGACAGAAAACAATTCTAGTGTTCTCACAACAACCTGCAGGTGCAGAAATGGTTTACATTCTTACAAACTGTTGTCCATCCAGTTCTCACGAGAACGAAAGCTTTCACAGAGAAGCTGTGAGACGCTGTGAGAAGCTGGATTTCTCTAACTGTTTTCTTATGAGAAAGGAAAGTTTCACAGGAAAATTCCTCTGTCAGGCCCTGCTAGCATCTACAAGTGGTTACTGTTTGCTTAGACATATGGGGAAGGAATACCCATTCGAAAAAATAAACATCTTTGCTGTCTGTGGGCACCTGACCAAGAATGGCAAAAGGCTGAAAAGTGTTATTAATTACAAAAAGAGTCACAGGTAAATAGGTAAATCCACAACAGAATGGGCTGCATTATAGGAGCTAATTTTGTCAGCAATTATCTCAAGGGCAAGATGTTCCTCCTTTGTAAGTGCTTGTGCAGACAACAAATCAGTGTCACCTTTCAGCAATTTGAACATTTGTGATGCTGAGCATTGGCCTAACCTAATTTATCGTGTCCAACAATTTTTTGAAATCATGTAATGTTTTTTACAGAAGGCACCAATTTCAGGGATTGTGGGCAGACAGTTATAAACCATCCAAGGTATTTCCAAGGTGCCATTTTTTGTATTTTTTCAGAAGCTATTTGTAAGCCATAAGATTCCAGCCTTGGAATCATATGTAAAAGGATTATGTCAAGCTCAGCTTGATGTTGTGAAGCAGTTAAAATATCATCCATATAGTGGCATATCAAGGCATTGCAAAATTTCTGTCTGATCTAAGTCTGTCTGGTTCCAAGGCAATGGCTACAAAAAGCTGGTAAATTGTTGGACTGTTTTTCATACCTTGTGGTAAAACAATGTAGTGATACCTTTTCATAGGTGCCTCACAATTTATGCTGGGTGAAGAGAATGCAAAATGATACCAAACCTCTGGATGCAATGCAATTGTAAAAAAGCTATCCTTAAGATCAATCACAACAATTGGCCAATCCCGTGGAATCACTGAAGGAGTGGGTAACCCTGGTTGCATGGCACGCACAGGTTCCATCACCCGATTTACTCCTATGAGATCTTGCGGTAGTTGCCACTTCCCTGATGTTTTGGTATCGCAAATATGGTGTTGTTTCACAGAGACATGGATGGTACAATATGTCCCAATTTTAATTGCTCATCAACAAGCTTTTCAGCTCGTGTCAATTTTTCCCCTTTCAAGGGCCACTGATCCACCCAAACAGGTGTATCTGTTTTCCACCTCAGTTTGAGCAGGGCATTTACATAAGCGACCCATTTGTTAAATTTTCTGCATTCACCGCAAGAATAATATTCCATTGAGAAAGTAGATCACGACCTGTAAGAGACGGTCCGAAGATCCCTCATCTGCCTCACGATCATCGCTGAGGACAGAGACTGAACACAGGAGTCCTGGCCCTGCTGAGGTGGGATGTCTGCCAAGTGTTGCCTACGGGTGTGCCCACTGGGAACTGGTACGCATTCCTGAGGAAAATTAGTGCAGGTCACAATGGACTGTGCCATTCTTGCTGCCCAGGCGGGAAGGACTGCCCTGAAACGGAAAGGAACGACCTGTCCTGTACACCTCTCCGGTACACCTGTCTTGTACGTCTGTCCTGTACCTGTTTCCCAAAGCAACAGACCCCATAACAATGGCTGTAGATTTCCCAACCTCTTGGCCAGTTGCCCCTCGCTTCTGAAAAGGACTATAAAGGGACCTTCTGAAATAACCGAGTCCGAGATCTCCCCACGGAAAGAAGACGAATCTATTGGCAGAAGACCACAAGGATTTCGTCTCATCCGTTGGTAGCTATTGCCCCTCTTTTTCCCCCCTCTCTACTTTGTTTTTTTCTCTCTCTCTCTCTCTTACTCTCTTCTATTGCATTACTGTGTTGTGGGCACTTAATAAAGGTGCACTGTTTTGATTAAAACTGAAATCTCTTGTGTCCTTTTACACTCTGAGATTGATAAACAAACCATCACGACCCCCGCTTGCATTAGCGGATCGTGACTCGACCCCACAGCATAAATTGAGAAGGCAAAACATATGGTTGTATAGTTGCTTGGCGTTTGTTCGGCCCTATGACTATAAGTGCACTTTATTTGGGGGCTTGATGCCCCCTAATGCCTTCCACTAAGGCATCAGGTGTTTTAAGAGGCCACTGTGGGGGCCGTGAAGATGCCAAAATAATGGAAACATCTGCACTCGTGTCAAGTAAACCTGTAAAAAATTTGTCATTTAATTGTAAGGTTAGTAAGGGCTTTTCACTTGTAATTTGTTGAACCAGTCCAGTGAATGTGGATGACATTGGTGCTGCTGAACCCACCAGTTCTTCGGACTGTGTCTTTTGCTGCTGGGATGGAAAACTGGACCAGTAGCAACTGTGCAATTTTTTCGGGTTTTGAGATAAAACATGGTGGGGTGTTAGTTGAAACCATCACTTTAATTTTCACTAAATAGTGTGAATTAATTACACCAACATGTATTATGAGACCATTCTTTGTGGTGGACAATCTACCAATTAAAAGTCCAAACAATCCTTCAGGTAAAGGTCCATAAACCCCTGTATTTAGCACATGAATAGTTGAGTCTGTGATTAAGGTATCATCTGAGATGGGTAAGTCCAAACATGCGCTCCAGCGGGTACTGGCAAGGAGAGAGGAAATTGAGACTCCTGGGTTTGGATTGGAAAGACCCTGTTGGGTTGAGGGGCACTGGGTCTTGCACCCTTCTTTTCGTTTCCCTGATGAGGGAAATGAGAGGGTTACCGTCTTTATCAAATTTTGACCAACATACTTGACTCCAGTGGTAACCCTTTTTACATCATGGACATAGAGAGGGAGGCATGGCAGGGCAGGGGCCCTTCTTTCCTTTTTTTTTGAGTGGGACAATTTTTCTGTAAATGCCCCTCTTGTTGGCAATTTAAACACCAGGGGTCAGTTTTCTTATGTGTATTTGTTGGGGTTTTAGGAGCTCTCCTGTTTTTTTTCTTCTCTTAAAGGAATTTTCGCCCATACATGTTGCTAGGGGGACAAATGGCTGGGTAGTTAAGAAAAACAATAGAGCTGGCTACTCCTTTGTTTCAGCTGGGTGTGTGGACAGTTGGTCTCTGGTGTTAGGACAGAGAGGGAGGCTGTTTTCTTAGGCTGATTTTCCTTCTGCTGGAGAAGCCCCTGGATCCCAAAGCCCGCCTTCCCCGCCCCACTGGGAGCTGGGCTGTGGCCGCCCTGCTCTGCCGTTGCTTTGAGCCTTCGCTATGTTGTAGCCCTGCTCGCTCTTGCCTGCCCAGACCCCTGGGGGGTTCCCCGTTCGGATACATCTCATCTGCCACCCGGGATTTGTGGTCATCCCTGCCATTCCAGCCTGCTGTTCCCGAGGATCCAGCTGGACACCAGGATCAGCTGCCCAGGGGTTTGTGAAGCCTTTGTTCAATCCCTCCCCGGGATCCCAGGCCACCAGTGCCGCATGCTCCCCGAGCTCACTCTGGAGCGCCCCCTGCAGCCGCGGGGGAACCATCGCACCTGCCCTGCTCACTGGGAGCCGCCAGCGCCCCTGCCGGCTGCAAGTAAAACTGCACCCGAGGGGAAAGGGCCTGACAGCCGAGAAGGCTGGGACTGGGTTTGTGATTGTTTGCTGTTACTGCCATAGTTACTGTTGTTTTGTTTGACTGGTTATACACATATAGATATATAATACTAAAGAACTGTTATTCCTATTTTCCACATCTTTGCCTAAAAGCCCCTTGATTTCAAAATTATAATAACTCGGAGGGAAGGGGATTGCATCTGCCATTCCAAGGGAGGCTTCTGCCTTCCTTAGCAGACACCTATCTTTCAAACCAAGACAGTATTAGAGGCTTGCTGTAAGGCAGCAGCCAAAACAGATGCATGGTGTTCCTCTGTCCCCACATTCTGACAGGCTTTGATGTAGGCAGGTAAATTAGCATGCTCATTCCTTTCAGAGAACAGTGCTTTCTGACAAACCACATTAGCATTTTCAAAGGCTAGTTGTAATAACAATACAGTAGCTGCTTCTTAATTTTCTGTTTGCCTACTTATGGCCATCTGCAGTCTATCAATGAATGTTACATATGAATCTTGAGGGCCTTGCCGAATAGGTGCAAAGGAAAAGTCCTTTTATCCAGACTCTGGGGCTCTTTTAAGAGCCCTTAGGGCTATTTTGGAGCTTTGCTGTAGCACTGGGCAAGCTAAATTAGCTTGGGCAGTGGGGGTAGTATATGTGCCTTGCCCCAGCATTTCAGTGAGACTGCCTACTTCTAAATTTTCAATGTTATCCATAGTTCGTACAGTAGCAAGATCTTTCCATTCTGGCAGCCACACTGTACATTGTGCTGATGTTAGTATAAGTTTAAAAAACATTCGCCAATCATTAGGAGCCACAGTGTACATTTGGTTAATAGACTTGATCAATCCCATAGTATATTGTGTTTGCAGTCCATAGTCTTGGACAGCTTTACGAACTTCTTTTATTAATTCAAATGGAGGTTGTTCATCCTGAGAGGGTTTCTTAGGCTGATAGTTGACCTGCATGGCCAATAACATGGGAATATCTCCCCTTTTTAGGGCCTCTTCCCTGCATTTCCCTGTTAAAGTCAGACGTAAATGAGATTGGAGTGGTAATTTGGGTAAAGGAGCCGTAGGCGGAGGAAGATAAGAATTAGCTAACACTTGAGCCATAGTGGGAAATGCAGCAGCCAAATTTTTTATGGGAGTTAAAGAAGGATAAAGATCAGGCTCCTTCTCAGAATCAATAGGACCAGGATCAAAATGATAGGCAGGCTCCTGAGGGTCCTCATCTCCTAATTCAGCTTGTACTTCCGCATAGACATGGCTAACATTCAAATCAGTCTTCAAATTTAAAATATCTGTGACAGGGTGCTCACAAACTTTCTCAGCAGGCTGCAAAGCTTTTAAGACAGTATACATAGTTTTCTATGAAGCTAATGTATCGTCAGTGACTGGCCATCCTTTTTTTTTCTGTGCCTCTAATTCAGCTGCTACCTTTTCCCACACTTCAGCATTGTAGGAACTGTGGCGGGGGGTGTGTGTGTGTGTGTGTGTGAATACATTAGAATTACTATTCAGTCATACTAATAAAGCAGGTAACTTAACTGATGGGATTTTAAATCGCTGTTCTTTTAAAATTCTTTGTAAAATTTCTAAATAGAGCTTATGCTCAATGAGGTGAAGACTGTCCCATAGTTCCGCATTTGCAGTCTCACCTATCTGGTGGGTAGAGATGAAGGATAGGGATCCCCTTTTCACAAAACTTGGTTTGAATGTGGCATTGCTCCCAGAAGTTCACAATTTGTGCCACACATTGGGCACCATTTGTACCAATTGGATCACAGACACTGTTGCCATGCAACAGAATTGCTTTATTAAACATTCATGAGCTTTTTATGTTTTTGCTGTTTACAATGCAGCTGAGCAGGAGACTGACCAACATGCAAACAAATGGCAGAGCAGGATGTTTCTTGCTCTTATCGCAAACACTCTAACACATCCCACAGCAACCTGTGTTTGGGTTGCCAATTACAGCATTCTCACATAAGTATTTATGGCTTGGTCATGATCCTTTGGTATGCGCTTTCTCATGCAGATGTTAAGATCGAACAGCGGTCACATCTACAGTTCTCTCTCCATGTCAGCCTGCTCAACAGCAAACAAGATGATTGGTGGAAAATAAACCAGAGATCAGGATTCTGTGCTGCTGGTGGGAGGTACATCCTCTGCGAATGACAGATGTGTGTAATGCAGGTTACAAAATTTGTTGAACCTTTTGATGCATACACTTGAAGTACTTGTCAATAAACTAAAAGGAACAAACAGAGGGTGTTATTAATTAAAAATGCAGACGAGTATATTTTACTTATTATTTCCTTGCTTCAGGTGGGGTTTTGGCACAGGAAATAGAAGCATTAACTGGGGTGGCAAGATCTGTTTCAAAATTGTATTTTGAAGATTGCATATGAAAGGATTTTGCGGAATAAAAAGTGACGAAATTACATTAATTTTTAATCAAAACAATTGCTCCTGGAGATCTTGGAATGAATTTTGTTTGTGGAATCCAAACTGTGAATATAGTCCATTAAAAAAATCACTGATTAGATTGCAGGATTTTTTGGTAGTAACTAGTATGTTCAGGGAATATGTCTATTGCAGTAGTTTTGTAGGTACTTGTATGAGTAGGAGCAACAGCAGGGGGAAATCTGCACAAAGGACCGCTGCAGATTTACTGCCTGTTGCTTTTTAAAATGAATGCAACATTTTCCAAATCGTATTTTCTGTTTGTTTTGCAAACAAGAGATGGAAGGTGCGTGGTGTTAACACTTCTATCAGAACTTGGCTCTGTATGGTGTCTCTGTGATGGGTCCTTGGGAGCCGATGCTGCACTGCATGGTCTGTAGGGAGGCTCCCTGGGGTGTAACTCTTCTTGCAGTGTTCTTGCCTGTGCTAAAGCAATGTCCTTCCTGTCTGAACCTTTAAGATGCTCAATAACTCATGTTTCTGGACATCAAAAACACTCCTTTGTGAACTTGGCTATTTTAGACACAGGGAAAAGTGCCTGATGGAGAGGGGCTGGAGGTATTTTTTCCAAAGGAATCACTGACCAGAGCCTGCATGGGATGGGGTCCATGAGTGTGTGGCAGAAAACCCAAAACTGCTGCTGTGGGAAGCAGCATGAGACAGGAGAACCTGTTCGTATTCTAGTAATTGCTATAAAGCTGTGTCTTCTTACACAATGTGCTTTGTGCTGTGCACTATGCAAAGTCCCTCTCATAGGCAGCATATATGTATTTAAGAGAAAATTAAACACCCTTCCTTTTGTTATCTTTGAAGTGCTCATCCAATTTACAAAATCTGCAGTCAGACATCAGAAAGAAGGCATTTATACAAGCTGCCACTAACCAGTTGTACTTAAGATATATGCAGGAAACTCCAGGGACTTGAGGAAATCTATTTACACAGTACCACAAATTTACATCTTGGAAAGACTGAATTTCACCATTGCTCAAAGCAATGTAAGGATCTTCAAAGCAATGTAAGGATCTTATATATTTATATTTACTGTTGATATTATGCATTTATTCTGAGTATACATCAATCCTCACGTTATCTTCATCCTCTTATCCCAGTGTTTGAATCCACAAAACAGAGCAGTATGTCTTGTTTTCAGACCTTTTTTTCTCTTTTGTGTTAAGTGATATGTCTTGTTTTCAGACCTTTTTTCTCTTTTATGTTGAGATTGTACCAAATATGACGTTGTACAAGTTTTATTCAGATTCAAAGCTGTTTTGGGAAAAAGAATGGAAGCCATCATCTAAAAGAGTGCAACTATCAACAGACTATTTTTTAATAATCTGATTTCTTTTATGTAGTTCTCTCACTGCTTTACATTGTTCAGTTCCCTTTGGTCCCCTACCTTTCTGAAAATGTTTCCATTGAAATAATTTTAATACTAAAACATTACAACTTGGAAAAGATGCATCTTCATTTTCTTTGAAAATTACCAGTTTTGCAATGTTTGGGACATTTGGCTTCACAATCTTGCTGCTTCTGCCTGAACTCTGATGAAAACTTAATCTTTGAGTCCTCTTTTGCCATCCTTGCCTTCAGCTGAAGGAATAAAAAGTTGCTTAGATCACAGCTATAGGTTTGAAAGCCTGATGCTGGCAGGAATGGGGATTCTGTGGGGCAATAACAAATCAGGAAGGGGAGAGGACATTCAGGAATTTGTCCCTTTGGAGGACAAAGTGCCAGCAGGACATACCTTTACTGTTCCTGTGCTTGATGTGAATGAAGTACCTGTTTTGTAGGTTGTGCAACAAGTCATTATAGTATTTTTTGCAAGTATGTCAGGGGTTAGCCAGTGACCCTTACCTTCTGCTTGTAGGAACATCATCAAAACCAAGCTCCTTACATTCCAGCTGGATTTAGAGCTGAAAAATCAGGCGTACCCATATGAGGTGTATTTTGGAAGCCAGCCTGGAGCCTGTGGTAACACCTAATGACCATGTGCAGCCGTCCACGCCACAACCACAATGCAAAATTCCTCTTTCAGAGGGAAACTGAAATAACCCTCAGCCATTAAATAACCCTTGCTTTGTTCATAATTTTGCTTGAAGGCACTGTTTTTCTCTGTTCTCCTCAAATGTTGCAATGGCTTGTTTCAAAGGTAAGCATGTAAAGCTATTTCCCTTCTCTTTAATTACAGATCCTTGTAAAGAAGATATATGGAAGAACTGAGTATAAGTTTCTCATACATCCAAGATTTTCACCAAGGCTGAAGAACTGGCCTGAACATGAAGAAAGATTCTGAAACATGCTTATTTTTAGATCTGCTTGTGCACCCAACAAGGTAACTAAATTCAAACCTTAAAAGAGCTCTATAAAAACTAGTAAAGCTGAGTATAGAGGTCTTAGCTTTGCTGTTCTGTTCCAGTAAATTTTTTATGAAACTTGAGAGCAGATAATTTACAGTAAAAGAACAATAGATCTGAGAAAAATGAAAAAATATTTTACTATAATTCTATCAAACTTTATTGAAAGTGTTATTATTTGTTATCCAATTGATTAAATCAAAGATAAATAATAACTGTTTATCATTTAGGTTGTTTGTGAGAAAAAGTCTAAGAGTTTTTCTGGTCTAAATATTTTCAGAACTGTATGTAGTGTAATTTTGGGGAAAAGACTCCAAGTCCCTCCAGGCTGTTCAGAACTTCCTTGATTCTTCTTTAGTTACTCTAGCACACAAGGAATCAGCTGCTTTCCAGACGTGATTTGATTTGGAAAAGTTAAGTGATCAGTTGAAGACTGCACAGTGTCTTCGGCAGGACAGGCTGGCTTCAGCTGGATTTGGATATAGCCCAAACTCCCATCCAGAAAACCCATAGTGTGTAAATAACTTAAGGAGTCCCAGTTGCTAGAACTCTGCAGAGAAATCTCTTTTTCATGTGTGTTTACTTTTTTCATCCTGAGCATTGACACCTGTTGTCTTAAAACTTGTTCTAGTTGTCATTTCCACAGAAAAACATCTCAGTTTATTAGTGAGGAAGGCAGAGTAGTATATTAATCAAAGACAAGACACTCACTTCTTTAGGAAACTCTGTGAGATATGGACTGTCTGATAAGGCAGCAAACAGAAGTTGACATATATTTTACAGTTTCACCACCACTGACTTCTACACCCCGAGTCCCTTTTGAGAGTAAAACACTAAACCAAATTTGGTAGAATTTACCTCAATAGAACCTTCTTCTTCAGACAATAGCTTAAAAGGATTTCTCTATGAGGATGGATCTGAGAAGAAAACAGTGCTGGAACCCAGACACCCAATGCTATTGGAGCCAGTTTGCTCTGACAGTCATGCTGGGGTTTGGGGTAAAAGGTGCTTAGGAGAGAAATTGGAAGACCTCAAAAAGTAGTAGAATGTGAAGCTGGAGAGAGTCATCAGTGGGTAACAGAAAAACAGAAAAGCTGCTGGTAAAACCCTGAGCAAAACACAAGGGCGAGGGCATTATCAATTTTGAAACTGAGACTATGGAATCTGATATACTAATGATGTCTTACTTTTTTGATAGAAAGCATCCTGCCTTACTTGTTCAAAGCTACATTAATAAAGTCCTCAAAAGAGAGAAAAAGGAGGAAGAATTTCCTTCTGTTGGAATTGAAGACATCCCATGATACCAAGATGCAAATCCAGGAAAACAAGGCTTTTAGCAACCTTGTCCAGTGGAAATTGTCCTTACCCGTGGAAGGGCTTGGAACTAGATCTTTAATGTGCCTTCCAACCCAAACCATTCTTTTATCCAATGAGAGCATCTTTTCAGGGATGGTAAAAACATAGCTATGTGTAGAGGGATTCCTTGTGGAATATAGGATACCCCAGGAGGGCTTGGGCATCCCAGGGCTGTTGCAGAAGTACCCCTGAAGGGGCCTCAGGCTGAAGATAGGCTTGCTAGGCACCTGCCAGCCAGCAGCCTTTGAACAGCCTTGGGAAAAGGTATACACTGGTCGGCTCCCCCGCTGCTTAGAGGATTTCTGATGGGAAAGGGGCGTGAACTTTGGAAAAAAGTATAACTTGGTGTAACCGAATAATAAAACGGGAGCATGATGCTCAAATCATATCGGTGTTCGTATCATGACTCTGGCTGGATTCCCCTGCTCCTGGGACCCCCCCCGCTACAGCTATGTCCATCAGTGACCATGGCTATGTCCACAGTGTGAACTGAGCTGGGGCAATCTAAACTGGAGAGGCCTGGGAGTTAGGGAAGTGCAAAGGGATGAGACCCATATGTTACGCAGAAAGTGTATTTTCCTTTGAGAAACTGTGGGCAAAACCTTGGGTTCATGTGCAAAGAATTCACTGTGTCAGTAGGCCAAACGCCCCACACATGTTGCACTTGTGGAGGAAACTGAAGTGGTCAGTCTATAGGAAGTGCAAGTTTTTGGTGCTGTCAGACCCTGCAGTAAATGCAGGATGCGTCACACTTGCTGCACAAACTACAGTAGTCCCTTGACTGGGATCTTAACTGAACTGTTGTATTGTGGTGACCCAGCCCACTGCTGGGCTGGGGCAGGCGAATGTCAATCAATTCAGGGTTCAGGGCTCTCCCTTGGGTGGATTTCCCCACCCAGGACACTGACTATGAGGGTGGGTCGATGGGTGGTACAGAGACCTAAGCCACATCCCTCTGGGCGGTGCCTGGGTCCAAACCGCCTCCCCCTGTTTGGGAAAATTCTCAGCTACTCGGTTGTTCAGGGGCTCTTTGTTGTAACTCCCACCTCCCCATTTCCCCCATTGGTTCTTGTTGAATTGTATCCTCCCCCTGGCTTGTATCTCATTGGTTGCCTTTCTCCTATCCCTGCGGTTTTCAAACCCTCTATAAAACTGAGGACGAAAGCCACCCGGTGCCATTATGATTATTGCTGTGTTCTGGTTGCTGAACTTCTGACAATAAACCTGTTGGAAGCCAGGCCAGAAGCCCCTCTCTTTTCCTTTGCCTCTGGAGTAACAAGAGCCCAGACCATCGGGTCCCTGAAGTGCTTCCTTTGTAGAGGAATCAGCACGCGTGCCCAGCCAGCGCCTTCCTGCTGCCGAAGCCACTCCTGTAGGACATCACAGAAGTAACGCTGCATTTTCTTCTGATTGAGGACATTTTAGAGCTTGTAATAAGGAGCCAGGGACAGCATTACTGTTGGACATCCAATCTTGGGAAATGCACTGAACTAGCAGCTGCTAAAGCCCCTGTGTGCAAACAATGAGTTAGCATATGTACAGTATCTAGGACAGACCTCTGCAGACTTATTACCAGCATTCCACACTTTCCCAGGCTTTTAGAGAGCCATTTTAATGTAGGACAAATTTACACTGAGAGATGGAAACTAATATATGCATGAACTTTTCTTTTTCTAACCACTTTCTTTTGATGTAGGCAATTCTGGAAGAGCAGGAAATGGCTCTGATTGGCTGAGTATCAGTGATCTAAAAAGTGCTTTGAGAAGTGAGACGTCTTTCCAGTCCTCTGGTGAAATTAATTTCTCATGAATTGCTCCCCTTCCCTGTTCAGGTCAGACCTGTAACAGTGTTCATTGTATAGTGGCACATTTTGACATGGTGAGGGTATGGTATAACTGTGTTACTGTCCCCCTGTCTTATTACCCTTCTCTAAAGTAAATAAACTTTGTTGAGGTCTGGTCTGTAGCTTGTATCTGGCACTTTCCTGACAATGACCTTCTGGCTGTAGTTCTCTGACTAACAAGTGGGCTTGGCCTGGAAAAAATGTGCTGGGAAAGCACTGTGTGCAGCAGTGTGTCTCATTTGGTCAGGTAGCTGAGTTTTAAATTTAAGTTTCCGGTTTCAGCCCAGGAATTCACTTCCTCCCCTGTGCCCTTGTATTTTAGTACTTAGGTTACAACCATAGGAAGGTTGCTAAGGAAGCCCAAGGCTGCAGGGTCTGCAGTACAGTGGGCAACCTCCACTCAGGGGGGATTATGACAGTTTGTTTCTGGTAGGAAAGCTAACAGGATTAAATTTCTTTTTGAAGTAATCCCTTTTGATTTTAATTAAATGCATGTGCAAAATTGGTTTAAAACATGCACTAGATAAGAAATACATACATATATATATATATATATATGTTAAATACGTAGGTTTAGGCTGTCTGTATCAGTGAGACATTGAAAACCCAGTTTTTTAGGCAGAGTATACCCTTACATTTTGATGGATATTGTAGGGTTAGAATGGCCTGAAATAATTTTAACATAGTCAGTTTATTTTCTCATTGCATTCTAGTCCTAGCAGTGCAGACTTGGCAGAGATGAGATTTTTACCAACTGCACTGCTGGTTTACAGGACCAAAGCCCATGCTCCTTCTTTCCCCTCCTCCTTGGAATGTTGGTGTACTGGGTGCTCAGCCTGTTTCTGTCCCTGGCAGCCTCTTTTCTCCTTGTGGTATAACCGTGCTGAGGCAGAAAAATCTATGCTGGGGTAGTGTTGTTTGCACCAGTTCTTTTTCCTCCTGGCATGGTGTGTAGCAGATTTTTAAGTGCTTCTTTATGGTTAACATTGAAATAGGCCAAATATTTTCTCTTAGATAAGTTTGCCTTACATGTGATAGTGGGTTTTTTTGGATCAGGGCATGAAGAGAAGATTGAAAAGGGAATACTGTAATTTTTGTTTCTCTGTCTATTTAACATACACAGGGGTTATTGAAGTGTATGGTGCCGAATGCCATAAACTGCAATATGCCACATGTTACCAGATCAGTGATGTGTACAGTGGGCTGAGCTAAAATGCTCAGTTGCTGAGTTCTTCCCTGACCTTTGCTGATCTGGTGGAGCAAAACCAGCAAAGAGACAGCTTTTCTTCTTCCTCCACACACAAATGGTGAAAATGAGTCCTGAAAACTTGTAAACTCTCTGTATTATGGAACTGCACTTGCTGTGAGGAGAAACATATAAGTGCATTTTTGATACCATTTCAGCAATGGCTCTGACTCTGCTCCCAGAGCTTACAGAAAAAATGACGTCCACAGCAGTAAGTGTTGTCACTGTAAATGATCTCTCTCTTTCCTCAAATTTCAGCCACCTCTCAGCAACATGATAGCATCTGCCATGCAAAATATTTGCAATCAACAGTTTGATTTTGTTTATTTTTCCTCTTTCATAATATTGTTTGTAAACACTGCAGTTTCATGGGTATCAGCATACTGTTCAATGGAGTTTGGCTTCAAGTGTAAAATTGGGTCATAGGTGTATTTGTGAAACCTTATCTAGCATTTCCTTAATCATTTTAGTAGACTCTTAACTGGATTAGTAGTGCTGACAATAATAGTAATTAAAAGAAAGTCTGTCAGTGAATTCTGTTTCATGGCTTCTCTTGTCAGTATTGCTGGAAATAATTAATCCACAGCGCTGAAGTATAAATGAATGACTTAGCACTTACATAGTGACTGTATCCTCCACCCTCCCCAACATTAGGCACCTGTAAGTTAGAAATGGTGTTATTCTCTCTTTGTTCAGCAAATAATTCATTTTAATGCACTTTGAGCCTCCTGGAGAGGGATACACTGTTTAAAATTGTCATTGGAAAACAGTACTCTGTCGTCCGCAGCACAGTGTTTACATTTGGTGTCCTGTGACTGCTGGCAGTGACCCCTCTGCATAAAGCTGGGGGAGCCCTTCAAAGTTAAGTACTGAGAGCTCCATTCTTTGCTAAGTGTAAACTGAGACCAGACAAAGATTAGCAAATGTCTATTAGGGAGTAATCCTGCATGTTGGATGGAAATACTTGTTCTGGCATTCCTGCTCACACACTATCCCCAGGGATTGCCTCCTTCTGAAATGCTTTTCTGAGATGGATTTGGCCTTGAACTGACTAGATGGCAGCTTTTATGTTTCTGCATCTACTCTTTTCAATTATGAATAAATCTAATACAAGGTGATTCCCACTGTGCTACAAACAGGAGCCATGAGAATCATCTCCAAGCTGATTTTTGGATCCTTTGCCAGATATATTTGGGCTGAGAATTGAGAGACTTCCATGCATGAGAATAGCCCCCCTGAGATTTGGGCACAAAAGCTTAACCTCCTGATGTTACTGATTACTGTGAAACCTGTTTGCTCTGTTGAGGCTTTTTTGCTGCTTTAGGCCTAGATAAATGCAGCCCAGCTTACCAGATAGAATATGTTGCAGGTTTTTTTATTCATCCTGGTATAGGGTTGCTTTTTTCCCCTTTGTTTACCAAAACCACACAGTAAGTGCAACAACATTCCCATATCCCCTTGGAGTTTAGATAAAACTTAAAAGAATGGAGACAGAACTATAGTTCACCAGTCACTGATATGATCAAGCTTAATTAATTTGCTGCCTTACTGTGGAGTTGTCCCCATGTGAGATTATTCCAAGCCTGGTCCCTAGCTGTGCGCTGGCTGCTTCTTTGTGGTTTGCTGCTAGTGAGGCTCTATCTTCTGAGCAACTATTTAGATGGCAGAGTCTCTGCCTGGTGGGAAAAGTTTTTCAGCGCTTGTCTATTGATCTTACAGTTTTGCTGCAGTGGGGGAATGAAACACTGTGCATGTTTGTATGCTTAGAAGCAAAGAGTAGTTTCCTTTCCCCTACTTTCCTAAGATGTCATATCTTAAATGAAAGTAAAGCAGAAAAAGAATGAATTTATCCTCAGTTTGAATTATTTATCCTTTGAAAGCTTCCACTATGACTGCATGAAAGGAAGTCCTGTTATTAAAAGCAAGTGTTTCTTGCATTTAATAATATGTCAGTAAGAGAAAGATCAGAATTGACTGATTTTTGTGGCATCTTTTCCTTTAGAGAGCTGGACAGCTTTACGTGGTTGGCACCAAGAAGCTGATTTTAAAACAACCTCTAACAAGTTGTTAGATTTGATATTAATGTGGGATTAGACCTCTGCTAAAAGGTCTATGAGAACTGAAAGGTTAAACAGAGCCTTAGAGGTGTTTATGTGTGACTACATAACTTAAGTTCTGCTCTATCTGACAAATGTATTTTTCCCATGTATCCAACGTTTTTGGTTGAGTTTTTCATTCAGAGAATGTTTATTATGACTCTTTTCTAGGATTTCTGAGTGTTTACATCACGCTAGAACACTTGAAAATTAACATACTCCTCTGGAATATGTCCACCATCCCACCCTGGCATTTCTTCTGTCTTAGCTCTACAAACTGAAAGGCTTTTTTGTGCTTGTGAGATCCAAGCCCCAGAGACCCAATAGATGCCTGTTTTCTCTAGGGGGAAATCATCACCTCAGCATTTCTCTCTGGTTTTGAGTGAACTTTGGGGAATGAGGCACAGAATGACACACTCCTCTTTTACTGCATTTGGACATCCCCTGTGTATTATGGCCAGTAAAAAACTAATTTTTGCTTAGATGTGTAAGGTCAATATAGACATGTTCATTATTTTCTATAATTTAGTCACTCATTGTAAGTTGTTATAAGTAATGGCCTGAAATCAAAGTTAGAGGCCAACAAAATATTTTCTTGGAATGTGTTGAATTGTTGGAACTGGTGTGTTTTTTTTCTGTGGTATTTGTACAGGATCAGAGTTCCTGAGTTGGGCATAGAGTGTTACAGGTAAACCCAAAAGTGGACACTCTGTTTTACACTGACTTTACTAAGGTTGCCCTGCAGGTAATGAAACAATATAATTTGATCTCAATAATGTGCTAATTTTGGAGGGAATGTGTACAGTCTTATGTAAAGATGTTAGTATTTGCTTATAGGAGCTCCTCTTTGGAGGTATAAAATAAGACTTCTTTCCATTCTGTCTCCTCAATTATAGTAAACAGAATATATCGATGATTCTATTATCACACCATGGAAGGAACTTAGCATACACAGAAGCCTCCAGCAGATTGGGTGCCCTTGTCCTGGCCATGGGGGCATCTTTCCCCTCTGGTTTTAATATGATCACAGTATCGCTGTCTTGCCTTTTTGGTTTTTTGCATGGTGGCTCCCACCACCACCTCAAGGTTTTTCTTGAGGTCTTGCAGGGATTCAGAAGGTGGATGTTCCTCAGGACTGCAGATGGGTGCCTGCTGTGTATCTGGAGGAAATACTGTGGCAGTGACAGGCACAATGTCGCTGGTTTTACCATGTTCAGCTCCTTCCTGCAGCAAAGGTGTGGTGGCCTAGATGCCAGCAAGTGGTATCTAGGAATCCTGGGGACTCCTGGGCATACTCTTAATTTGTAAAGTTGTGCCCAAATCCTTTACTTCCTATCTCTCTGGATCCTGCCTCAGCTTAAGTAGAGGGCAGGTGTTCCTACAGCTGTTTTAGTTCCAGTTCCAGCTGCAGAATGTATGTTTACAGTCACTGTGAATTTCTTCTTCTCTGAACATGGTGGTTTGGCACATATTGGTCTTGCTTGCAAAGAAAAATCAGTCAGTCTAATACTTATCTAATTGAAATATTTTAAAAATGAGAAAAGTAAAAATTTGTTTCTGATAGGTGGGATGATACAATCTCTGTCTGCCCCAGACATCTCCTCATTCAGGGAATCAGGGGCCTGTGCTACTTGTCCTGTAGGGAAGTATTGAAATCACTGTCCCTGGAAGTGTTCAAAAAATGTGTGGATATGGCCCTTAGGGTCACTAAAACTATGGTTTAGTAGTGTACTTGGCAGTGCTGGTTTAATGGTTGGACTCCATCATCTCAGAGGTCTTTTCTAAGTTTAATGATTCTGTGATTCTGTCTGGGCTTCTGTTTTAGGACACCTGTTAGCAGTACTTCAAGTCAAACTTGCAGAAAATGTTATGGGATAAATCCCTCCAGTGACCACCACCTAAGTAAGTGAATGCCCTGGAAATTTTAATTCTGGGCAGCACCAGGCTCCTGAACCAGGAGGCTCTCCTGCTGTAGTTGGATATTCTGGTCAACATCAGGACTATACGTTGTTCTGCTGAACCAACACTATACAATTGTCTCCTTTACTGCTTGGATTTCTTCTGTTACCAGACGCAAATGGTCTTAAATGTCACTAATAAGGGCGTGAGTGACTATGACAAGTCTGAAAACCCTCCTGCAGATTTTACAAAAATCCAATAATGAAAAATATCCACAGATTATTTATTATAAGTGTATGTGGTGCTATTAAAAGCTCCAGCCGGGCACAATATTTTTGCATATGTTTGGTTTTAAGCATATGAGAGATTTAAACCCCTTAAGATGCTTTGCTGGATTAAGATCAGAATTCCCCTAAGAGTCCAACACACATTTAACTGGTCTTTTAAAGCAAAACCAACCTTCTCCAGATACTATTAATAATGCTTGTACATTAAATCATTTTCATGCAGTCATTCTCAAGCACTGTATATAGAACCCAGTGTATAAGCAAATAATAGGAGAATTCAGATAAAGCTGACAGAAATTGGGTTCTGAAGTGATAATCTGCCATCACTGTATATGGCATGCACTAGATAATGCAGCTTAGTCTTATTTTGCTTGTTTCTCTTGACTTGAGCAGAAAGCTCAAGAAGTCTAAGATTTAGGCTCTTTATAGACAGTTCTTGTATCTTTTTGGCAGCATAACATTCTGGGGCAGGAACATGCAACTACCCTTGTTTTTGAATAAATGAAAAAGTGAAGACAAAGTTCAGTCAATGAGGAAATTATTTGTTACTGACTATTTACTTCTCAAAATGGAGGATGCAATTCAACTTGTGCAGTGTGTGTATATTGCATTGATCTCTATCAGAAGACAGGCAGAAAAGAAGTGCCCTGAACACCCATTCTTAGTGTGGTTCAATTCCTGCACCATGGTATTACTAATGTGCAAATTGTTACTTGTTGGAAAAAGTATTTAAGTCTCCTGATGTGATTTTTTTCTAAAAACAAATGTGTACGTCCCCTTTTTCTCTTGTTTTCAGGTGCCTGTTACTTGTTATCTTTGACAGCAAATCCCAGGAGCTCAGGAAACCTTGAGCTGAGGAAGAGCACTGGATTCCAGCTCTAATCTTTCTTGGTGGAGCAAGGCACACCTTTGACAAGTCTGAACAGTTGTGCAGGTGCTGTGCAGCTGTGCCATCCAGTTGGTGTGTGATAGAGGCAGTCAAATTTCCCTACAAAAGCTGAATTTTGCAATACCTAATCTCCAGATCTCAACTGGGTTCATGAAGGAGATCATAATGGGAAATTTCACCTCTAGGCCATCAAATAATTTTTAAATTTTGGCTGTTTGTAGAATACTGGTGAGATAAGGTGCCTAAAGTAGATTTACATGCTGCAGAATTGGTGCTTATGGGTTTTGAGCATTGCTGAGAGTAGCAACAAGTAGTAAAATACTACTACACTGAGCAGCTGACAAGGGGAAAAACAGAAGTAAAAGCAGATGGTTACTCCAGAATGTATAGCTGGATTCTAGGAGCCTTTTTTGTGAGGTACTATTTTCAAGATCATCAAATTAATGCTGGATGGGTCATGGTGATGATCAAAGAAAACAAATGAAGGAAAGGAGGAATTGCTAGTTACATATCTATTGATACGTGGTTGAATATTTGTCTTCAATGCAGATAGCATTTAGAGTTATTCAGAAAATTGTCTGTTGTGGGAAAAATAGAGACTGTCAGGATTTGAAGTCCCTGGATATTTTGGGAGTAAAATCTTGATATATGGACTGTGTGACCTTTAGGTAAATGACTCAAAATATGTAGAGTTGTAAACATGACATATTAGCTCAAAGTTATCACATATTTCTTGCAGTCCTAAAACTGTTAGTGTACTGTCCTGGGTTGCAGTGTATTCTATTACCATCCTCATGAGCTGTTGAAATCAGGTGGGGCAGTGTTTCCTTGCCTCCTCCCCCCAGACTATCTTTCTGTTAATGGCCCATCAATGCCCTGCTGCATGACTCAGAGATAACTCCCTCTGGACTATCTTCTGTTAATGAGCCTCATCAACACTTGGCCTCATGACTCATTACCCCATTATGAGATGCTCCACCCAGGGGGAGGAACCAAGCATCCCATCGTGGATATAATCTGAGACTTTGAACACCAGAGATGTTCCCTTTCCACTGGATTTCCAGAGGACAGGAGCTACACAGCCACCACTGGGCCTTCTGAGGAAGAGCAGACTGTTTTACTACAGGATCACCGCTTCAGAAGACTGCAGCCACCATTCTACCAGACTGCTACCACCACCCTGACTAACAGGGCGTCAGGTTGTATCTTGACTGTCAATTTGAACCAGTGTTTTCTTTTAGTTTTTCCTTTTCTTTAATTTCCCCGTTAAATTGTTATTCTGACTTGGTGCCTCCCACTGGTTTGTTTTCAAACTAGTACATGTACCAAAATAGATATCAGGCTTTATAGATGTGGGACTGTGATAACAGGCATATGTTTAAGACTTCAAATAGTACGCTTGTCTGGATTGACGTGTCTACAAGAGGAGTTGTGATCTTGACTTTTTAGGATAATAAGGAAAATATAATTTATCATGGATTTTTTAGGAAGTGTGGATAGAGAGAAGAGTAACCTTGTCTAGTAGCATTTGTACTATCTCCTCCTTTGGCTATAAAAATAAAATGCGAGTTTTAGCATGAAACTTTCTGCTGACTGTGGAATTTCAGAACAAGAAGTGGGAAGTTGGAAACTCCAGAACTCTGTACTGTACACTAAAGATATTTTTTGCAGTTTATATCTTAATTGTGACAACTGTTATGAATGGAGAGGGGAGAGCTTGGACAAGTCCCTGCCTCTGCCCAGGCCTCTAGTAGTAGACAGTAGCTTTATTGAGGTGACCTGCACCCCGAAACCACTCTTGATCTCATGCTCTTAATAATGACCAATCAGGCCTATTACAACATGAATTATTTATTGAATAGACCAAGGAAAACAGACATAAGACTTAAAAAGACTTACTTGCTACACAGGAATAAAACAAAAAGAAACACTAATAGTAAATAAAGATACAGTGCATGATTACAGAGGTACCTTATGTTACAGCTAGCAAAGAAATAGTATAGATTAGGAGTCAATGTCACTCACCAATGAATGATAGCGGTGTGCAGAGAATCTCCTTAATTTCTCTCAATCCCCTGGGGAAGTAATTTGGTGTGAACATCTTCGTCATCGAGGAGAACGCTCTACACACTCAGTGTATAAAAGATTTCTGATTTCATGAAAATCATAGTGGTCTTTTATAGTTGTAAAAATGCTTGTGTCTGTAGTCACAAATTTTAGGTTTTCTTTTCTCACCATTCAAGTCAGGATGTGTATTGCTGGCTAAGGTGGTTCTCAGCTGAGATAATTCATCACATGACAAACCATTCTGGTCTGATTTTAGCCATATGTGGTGGGGAGATAAGGTTTTGCTGTATCAGGGGGTGAAAGGTCCTGCCACAACAATGCATCAGATTAACTAATTCGGTCCTGATATGAGTGAAAGACGTACACATTTCTACTTACTTTGATTTCTTTTTGGGCAGAACAAAATGTTTTTGAAGCATCACTTTAGATGTTGTAAAGGAAAGAGGAGGGCATTGCTTTTGTTTCAATGTGTATTTGTGGCAGGTATGAACATGATGAGCTAGTAATTGTGACTGTGTATGAGAGGTTTATCTCTAGAACTCTAATCTCTTTAAGCTATATGAGAGTTGAAAGATGTGAAAATGTCTGTTGCATTAAATCACCTAACTGTGGAATCTCAACTTATTTCCAGAATGAAATGCAAAAAAGAAAAATTTACGTATTTACAGAAATGTGACTTTCATTATACAATCTAGATAACACGGGAATTATAAAGTGAAAAATTAATAATTATGTATAGAAATTATATGAATGCGTGAAGTACCTAGGGTTTGACGTAATTTGGGTGTGCTTATACTAATTTGTGCACAGAATATAGGGCTACTCATATTCTCAGCTGACACATTTAAAAACTTTTGCTCAATTAGTATTTTATAAGGCTTTGGTGTCTGTTTCTACAAGAAATGAAGTTCAAAGCAGACTGCAGCACGTTCATCCCTTTTCTGTTTATGGAATGCCTTTATGTAAAGACAGACACAATTTTATTGTCCATAAAATGTTTTGGCATTTGGGAGCTCACATGAAAGCTGTTTGTACTGACGTCCCTTTTCTTCTCCCTGTGGTTCATTTTGAGGCCTTTGTTGGCCTTGAAGTGAGGGGTGATTGGGGGTCTGTGGGGGAGCCTTTTAGGTGCTTTGAAAACCTGGGGGACAAAGCTCACAGGGGAAGGGGAGACTGGTGGTTGGGATGGTTCCATTTTATTACTGAAGAATTGGTGCCAAATGCAAGTCTGAGCAACAAAGAAGGGAACAACAGGCACAATTCGTACCATTGTGGTGAGAAAGAAGATGTGTATGGGTACCAGGGGAATTTACAGTGGCAGGCATAACAATTGTCATGCGAGTTGAGCATGTCTAACATATTTTCCTAGGATGAGAAAGCTGATGCCCTTACAACAGTGCGTCACTGTTGGATAGTTTTGGTCAGAAAAATGTTAAATAATGTATCAGCTCTGTTTCTTGCAAAAAAAAGAAAAAAAAAGTTAATGGCTTATGATCCCACCACAAACTTGCTTTTCTACCAATTTTTCTACTTTTAATTTTCTACTTGTTAATGCCAGAGTAATTTTAATACATAGACATTAGCTGAGAAGGGCTTTTAGAAGCCCAGGTATGCGATCTCAATTATATTGAATTAACTTCCACCTTAAAATCCTTTTAAATTGACATAATGTTCAACATAGTAGCCTTGGAGAATATCCTTGGTAGTTAGTATAGGAACTGAAGAGGAGCTGCTAATCTAAAATGGGTAAGCCTACGACCTAATTTCCTGTCACAGAAAAACCACCTAAGAAAGGTATGTGTGTATTTAAGTCTACTATATCTGTACACAAAGCCTCTAGTTGGTTTTGGGTGTTAGTGTTGCATGGATCTACAGAAAAAAAAAATGGTCTCTATTGCAGTGTGCTGGAACTTTCTAGACAGTTACGTTTTATCATTAAGCAAAGCTTGAAGCATTGTAAATGCAGCCGTAATTTATTTATATCTCATTCCTAAATATAACATTGAGCATTACCATGTTTGTACTGTGAAAGCTTTCAAGGGATTGTGCTATTTACTGCAACTTTTAATTTATTTGCTGCTACTGTTTTAGCAAAGCCATCTCCTGCCACTGCAGGAGGACCTTGTGATGCAGGCTATCATGGGAGCTAAATTTGGTGCTGAAGCTTTATTGAAATTTTTACAGCATTACATCTTAGCCTTGTAGTGAACTGTCTGCAATTTATTGCTGTGTTTTGCAGCAACAAAGTAGAAAAAGAGATTGATGTTGGAATCGTTTTATCTCCTAATGTCTGCATAGACATAGTTAGCCAATGGCACTGGCTTGGTGAGGCTTGGTCATCTTTTAAAATGATGCAAGGAAAATGAATAAATCGATCAAACTCACCCATTCCTTTACTGGGAATGGATAAGAAGTTTTTCCATGTAACTTTCATGCAAAACTGATTAGGCTACTTCCATGCTTTGCAATGAATATAGGTTAATTTCCCAGTATTACTTGGTTTTGCTGTTTACCTTCAGTAGACTTCAGCTCGTAAATAATTATCACGGTGTCCCGCAGTGGTAGGGAGGAGAAGAGAGATCCAGCAGGCAGGAATTGTGCAGCAAGATTGATTTATTTAATTATTTTACAACTCTTTTATAGACTTTTTTCTTCATAGTCTAATTGGTCAAAGGATCAGCCACTCCTTGAGGTGATTGGCTGAAATCCTAAAACATCCATTGTCAAAATATTTTCCTACTGTACTATAAACAAAGATTTGCAAGGTCGCAGGTGTTCGTAGCTTATAGAATTCTACTAGTATCTTCCCTGAGAGAGAAAAATATCTCATGGGACTGGAAAGACGCAAGAGAAATTCTTGCTAGCAGCATATTGTATCCACAAATGATGACCCCCAACACAATCTAGTCCAAAGACTTTGGTTTCACAACGTCTTGTTTAACATGTCTTGCCTGTTCTTTTTGACTGTTTTTCCTTACTTCCTGCAGGGAATGGGCCATGGGTTATATCTCCAAGCATTTTCAATTGGTGCAAGATCTCTTGAATCACATCTCATGGGGCAGCCTTGTCAAAGCAGCCAGAAGTGTTCCTCAGTATTGAGCTGCTCGTGGGGCAAGCACAGACTGCCAAATGGGCAGCACTTAATTTCACTTGCCGCCACTCACTACTAGTATATTAAATTACATTATACTATTTTGTATTTGGAGAGACTTTCCAATTAGATGGTCCAGTAGCCGTAATTTCCTAAGGGGAATCAGCCTGGATCAAAGTAAATATGGAAAACAAGCAGTTCTTTACATCTCTCCCTCCTTATCAGTATCAAGTAATTCCCAGAGGCTACTTGACAGAAGATTATCAACCATCCTAGATATTAATGATACTTTGAGTGTAAGAAGCTGTTCCAGGGCAGAAGGGGGAAAAGTGAGAATGGTATGGGAATTCTCACTGCTGCATATGACATCCAAGTAGAGGTGGCGGCTGAAAAGTCTCTGCTCCAGCACATACAGTCTGTAAACAGCAGAAAGCAGGGAAAAGTAACCCACAGGCTCTGTGTATTTCTACCAACATATTTGAGAGATTTTGGAAGCTGTGTGCCAGGAATTTTTTTTTTTTTTTTTTTTTTTTTTTTTGTAAATGAAACCTGTATTTATTGTAAGGCTTTTTCTGGTTTGAATAAAATGTTTTACTTTACTGAAATGTTTTTAGCTCTTCCTCATGGCAGAAATGGCATATCCTTTTGTTCATTGATATTGCTGTGATGTAGATGATAATGTGTGCCTTTGCTTGTAAAAAAATGTTATTCTGGAGGTAGTAAAAACTCCAAGGATTAGAGACAAAACCATATATTGATAAGAACATTTAAACCCTGCAGCACCTTTCAGATGTTGTGAACCACATGCAACATCAGTATCATGCTGTGTCAAGAGGGGAGGAACATACCTCTGAAGATTATAAGCATAAATGTAAAATGAAAAAAAAATAACACTGGTTTTCTCACAATATACACTGGAAAGTATTTTTTTCTTTCTTACTCTTTCAGGATTAAGCAGTATAAAAAGGAGAAATGGTGCTCTTAACTAGTTAGCAGAAAAATAGAGTGACAGAGATTAGGCAACTATTCCTTAGAAACAAGTAAGGTGGGTGATTATTGGGACATTGACATTTATAATTGTCTAAAAGAGTATGTAATGTATCTTTTCATAAAACCAGGTATTATTGTATGCATTTCTATATATCCTGATGAGGAAACAACCATCTCTAACTAGCTACTATAGCTTTGCTCCTACAGTATTTTGTCTTTTAATGATTGTTGTCTTAAAAGATTGAAGATGGGGTTAATAAAGAACACGAATTGGAAAGAGAAACCTGTAGGGCTTTTTTATCTCTTTTGTTTTGCTTCACATGTCATGTTTAGTTCAAAATTTCCTGAATTTCCCTATCCCTTGTATGTTTATTTCTATCCCCCACCTTAATGTATTGTTGGGGGTTAGGTTTTCTCAAAGGAATTTCTTCCCATTTGTTGTCAAGGAGATGTGGGGTGGCAGGGGCAGCTTTCTAGGTAAAATGTCTCTAGCAATTAAGAGACAAAAGGAATGGCCAAGTACCTTGACATAACACTGAAATGGTTTTGGGGAGGGGATTGAGTTTTAGGGGAGATGGTTGTGGTTTATGGTGCTGGATTTCTCCTGCCCGGGGGCTTGGTGCTAGTGTGGAATTCTCCTTGCTGCCTATTGGTAAGTCTCCTGCTTGCAGGAGCTGCCGGTTGACTGAGACCTTTCGGCACCCGCCATTGCTGGGAGGCCCTCACCATCTGCCTGGGTGTTTCAGGGAAAAAACTGGGACCCCTACCTCCTCCCCCTCTCTGGAGAGAGGGTCCTAGCTGCTGGTTGCCTGGAATCTCAGCAGCTGCCATCACCAGGTGTCGGAGACTGAAATGTTATAGTTTATGGTTTAAACATTTTTATGAAGGAGTTTTGCCTATTATAGCAAACTGTGTAACAAAAGCTGCATGGAAGACTGCCACACCCTGAACAGGCCTCCTGACTGAGGCCCTGGACTGCACATTGATGGATATAAGATAAAGTGACTCAGGTGTGGGTTGGGGAAGAAGAATACTTCCACAGGAGGATTAAACCTCACACTATCGGGATGCAGACCACAGCCCCAGACTTACCTGCTGTCAGGCTCGCACAGACTCTCACACCAAAGCGGGGAGGAGGAAAGGTTTTGGGTTTGTGGTGAAAAAGCCTCTGATCTGAGGCAGTGAATGCCCATCCTCCACTGTGCAAACCAGCTCAGCTGTGGGGGCATCCTGTCCCCGCCCCACCGGGCAAAGCCGCATCCACATGAGGGACAGCAGAAGGGATGTCATGGCCCATCAAAGGCCCTCCCCAAAGGGGTCCCCAGACCCTGCACCTGAGCACTGCACATGCTGCAACAGATCCACAGTGTTGCAAGGGACAAACTTGCCCTACCCAGGGGAAGCACGTAGGTGTTCCCACCTGCCCAAACATATATTAACTCACTGGATTCTATATTTTGAGGGGGACCCTCCCCCCCAAGAAGACCAGATGGAGTGTGGTGGTGCAGATGGCTGCAGCCACCCTGACCCCTGAAGACACAACCCATCCTAAGCTGTGGTGGTCAGGCACCGAAGTTCACTGCCTCACTCCGTGGTTAGGGTGAGAACCAGTAATCCCCCAGTTCTGTGATCTGCATACTTTTGTATGGTTGGTTCATGTTTTCCCCTCCCTGTTCTATATATGTTTGTTAATATTCATTTCCCTCAAGTTAATATGTATTTGTTTTAGAAAGTTCTGATATATTCGACACCCCATTGGTTCCTTCCCTAAGTCTCTCCTTTGTGTTAATCCCATTGGTTCACTCAACCCCAAAGGGAAAGGTGCTTGACTGGTGGGAAAACTTCTGGTGGTTTGTTGTTGTTGTTTATTGTTTGTTCTGTTTTATATATATTTATATATATATATATATATATGTCTTTTCTAGTAAACAACTGGTATTCCTTTTCCCATATTTTTGCCTGGAAGCTCCATAATTTCAAAGTTATAATAATTTGGAGGGAGGGGGCCATCTTTCCATTCCAGGAAGGTTCAAGCCTTCCTTGGCAGACATATGTCTTTTAGACCAGGACATATATAAAGAACATCTACATTTATACATTGTTCCTTAATGTATAAAGAAGATAGTGACTCGTGTCTGTCTTCAAGGATATGCAAGCCCCAAATAATTAAGAGCTTGTATGCCTGTTCCCAACCTCATGAGTCTTTATGTGCTTTTAAAACATAACAAGTTTATTTTCAAGGTTTGTGGTTATTTTTCCGGACGTTTTTTCTGCATTGTGAAAAAAGCTACATGGGTTACAAAAGGTAGCCAAATTGAAAACACCAAATTGACTGCAGAATGCTGCATGTTGGCATTTTCTGAACACTTTTTGCTGGCATGACTCAGCAGTCCTGGAAGAATATGAACAAAAGCTGATAAGAGGACTTGCAATGGTGCAGCAGCAACTGGTGAAGCAAGGAGGAGACCTCTAAACTTTCTGTTTGCTAGCTTGTTCCAGAGGCGATGCCAGAAGAACTACAGAGGGGTTTTATGTCCTTTGTGCACTATAGATGTCTTTATGCTGTATATGACAGTCATTTCCACTGCACTGGTGGCTTCCTTGGTGTCTCACTGAATAAGGAATGAAGTAACTGAGGATGTTTGTGTAAGGATAATAAGCCATTATTACCAACCATGAACTAATAGTAGATTTTTAATAGCTTTTTAAGAAGAACTTTGTAGTGTGACTGCAGCTGGCTTTGAAAGTCCATTTATTGAATGTGGAATCTGTAGAATTAGAAGCAATGCAAAAATGGAGAAGACTTTGTATATGGAAGAATTTATGTATCTTCTGATGATTTTGGTACAATATTTTCCCACCTGTGAAACATACAATGTATTTACAAAGAATGCTTATATTTATTCTTCTTATTACAAGGCTTTACTATAAGGATAATTTGTGCAATTGACAGATGGGTTTGTATCCTAAGTGGGTTGTGTAGTTATAGCATACTGGAGTTTGGGTCCATTTCATTAAGCACTATTCTGTATTTTGAACACTGAGATGATAAGGTGTTCCTGCTTCTTACAAGTTTTTTAGTACAAACCTGTCTATTAGGATACATTTGAAGTTCCTTAGGAATCCTCAAGCAGATTTTATGACAGAAATGAACATTGCCATTTAGCATGGAAAAAAACGCTTTTTAAACATTTAAAGTAATTTTTCCTTAGGTTTTTCGTGTGTTTTATCTTACTAGACTAAAACAGTCATAATGTTGCATTATGCTTTATATATATGAAAAGAGGAAACCAGATATGGTTCCTTTTTAGTATTTTTCTCTTGTGGCTGTGTAGAAAGGTCAAAGATATTTTCTCTTCTTATAAATAAACGTGTGGAGGTTTAATAACATCAGACATTGTTTAAAATATCAAGGTTTAACTCAAGTGGTGCTTGTAGTCTAATTCACCTCTCTTTTGGCTTCTCTCCTCAATCTGGTGTGTTCAAGTATTAAAAGATTGTGTTATTCTGCCTTAAAAGCAGAGATCAAAGAAACAAGGAGACATTTGGAGTGCCCAGCCATTGGCATATATGTTCTCTGTTCATAGACAGAGACATTATCAAACTCTTTTAGGGAACCCAGACCCAAGATTTTAAATCATGTTTGGATTGTTATTAGTTGCCTGAGCTCAGCTGGAACGTATGGTAAGGTGTTCACAGACCATTGCAATTCATACTATTATTCTTCCAAGATCTGTAGTACATGAAAAAATTGTTATTTTAGCTGCAAATCCAGATATAGAGTAGAACAGTTTGATTTGGAAGGGACATACAATAATCATCTAGTCCAACTGCATGGGTGATGCGAGGATAATTTTTTCTCACTTCTATTTTGAGTGTCAGAGGCTGGAATTAATAGTGGGGGGACTGGCTGAACTAAGAAAGGCAAACTGTTGTATCTAGGGAGTTGTTCCTGTGTTTGTGAATCCAACTTAAGAATCTTGGGAAACTAGATTGAAAAATATAATAGAAGAATTTAAACTTTTTGTATTTTTACTCCCATTTCAGTAGAGAACTCATTAGTCAGTAGATCAAGCTGTTCCCACGACATCATTTAAGTAGCAGAGCAAAATCATAGAATCATTAAGGTTGGAAAAGATCAAGTTTGACCATTAACCTGACACTGCCAAGTCCACCACTAAATACAGAAATTTGATACACAAAACAGCTGTCTAAGGTCCAGATGCCCACAGACACCCATCTCAGCCCCCAGAAGGGTTTAGTGTGGGGTGCAGGAAAAGAAGTGTCTACTCAAGCATGTTATCTTCAACTCAGGGGTACAGCACTTGAATTGTTTTATTGCCTGGATTCTCCTGACAAATAGAGACAGTGTATTTTCAAAACTCTGAAGTGGAATAAAGAACTGAACCTACAGAAGTTCAGAGCCTGATTTCCATCAATCTAATAAAGACAAAATAAGTATTATTTATATAGAAAGTATATAAACCCAGGTGTGAAATCTAAAGGAAACAACAATCTGCACTGTCTAAGCTGAAAACAATACTTTGCCAGGTCAGTTAAACAGCTTGCTTAGAGATTTCTGTAAGATACATGGCTCTGTCAGGGCTTTGTCATCTTCTCCTGCCACTGTCTCCTATGCAATGGAGAGCCTGCAGAGCTCTCTGCAAGTAATTGTAATGCTCCTCCTGAGTTACAGAGAAATATACTCCAAAAATTTCAGGTAGTGTCAGCATTCTACAGGATTTCGGTGCCACTTTGTTCAGTTTTATTTGTTTGCTTGTGTTTTGCTTTGGGTTTTTTTCCCACATAAGATGTTTTTCATTTTTCAGTGGAAGACAAAGGAAAATTTTCAAGGCAGTGGAGGAAAAATGAGACCTGCATATGCTGAATGTAACACATGGCTATGGACACCTGCCCCACCTGGCAGTGCTGCACTTTCCTTCCCCTATGAGTAGGTTTGGCACATTGACTTCTCTGCATCTTACCTGTCCTAACATGGCTGTAATTCTAACAATCTTATCTGGTTTTTATTTCATGTTTCATCTTCTTTCTTCCTTTTCCTCTTTTATTTTTGCAGTGAAATAAAAGGAAAATTTCCCATTTCCAAGTGGACTTCGAGGAAGTGTAGAGTAAGATTGGCAATGGGGAAGGGTGTTCAAGGAAAGACTGAGAAAGTGGGAAGAGGGATCTGCCTAGAAAAAGAGAATAGAAAATGCCCCCCTTTGGGTGGAAACTGTGGATTTTGATGTGGAGTGAATGAAGAGCCATATGGGGGAAAAGTATTTCCCACTATGATGGGATGAACTCCATGCTGGGTAAGTAGTTGCCATCATAGGGAGGCAGGAATTTTAAATTCTGGGATTTTTTTGTGTATTTGTGGATATACTGGCCAAAAAACAAATGACATCTTAGCAACTCTGTGTTTTGAGGACACCTTATCCTTTCAATACAAAGTAGAAAGCGAGATGCCAGTGGTCTCCATACACAGCCCAGAGGGTATGAAGAATAGAGGGGTTTTTCATGCCTTGTGTTCTTTTGTTCAATGGCCTCTCTGCCAAGGAAAAGACACAACAGGCAAAAGTACAGCTGGCAAACAGCGTGGTAAATGACTAATTTTCACTCAGCGAAGTTCTCTAAATGCCGCTACATGCCAGACTCTGTGGAGCCATTACTAGGATCTCAAAAGAAAGATTTAAACCATCTCAAATACACAGAATTGACAGGAAAGTAAACTTTTCTATGGAAAGGACACAAGATGCCAGATGGTGAGTGTTGCACAAAGCCAAACAAATCCAGTCTCTGAATTCCTAAGGCATATAAACCTCTGCAGAGAAATGAAATTTATCTGAAAAAAAGCGACCTATATGCAAATTCACACTGTCATAATTCTGTCATGCAGAACAAAGATCTTGTGATTTCCCAAAGTTGTCCTTTCCTTAACCTCCTTAAAATGTGTTCAAAAGCATAAAATAAGCAGCATTTTCATTGAAGCAAGCTGGTAAGGAGCTGAAACAATTGCAGGTAGCAGAGGGGGATCCATCAGTAGTTAAATGAACTCCTTTTGTCGTTACTTGCAGTAGCTTTGGATCCATTCAAAGCTTTATCTTTTGTTGCTGCATTGTACTGTTGTCTGGTGATGCAACTAGCTCTTCAAAGAATAATGTGATGGATGATCTGCAGCTTCAGTTCACAGAATTTAAAATATGTTCCTACATGCCTAAGATGAAACTGATTGAGGTTAATACACGTTATTTAAATTCCTTGACCAGTGAGCAGCAGTAATAAGGTTTAATAAGATGATGGCTTGCATAAAGTGGGCTATAAGTCTAGGACTGTTATCCTGTCACTTTGTGGAACTCATTTTGTTTTCATATGATATTTATTGCCCAATCTAGTTCATTCAATTCTGAAGAAAGATGTACTAAAATTGTAGAGCTTTTGTCCTAGAGTGTCTACCTGACAAACAGAGTGGAAAGATTTATATGTGAAGGAAAGGATTATGAAAGTTTAGAGGGCTGTGAAGAAACCATCTGTAGGGACATAAGTGACATAAAGGTAAGGGATTATAATATTAAGATGTTGTGTTTAAATGTTTGTTATTAAATTTTGATTTTAGCTTAGAATCCAGGACCCCTTGCTTGTCTTTTTTATGCATGGTAGGACACGCTGAGAGGATTAGTGAAGCAGACTGCAAATTGAGAAAATGAATCAGCTGTTTGGAATTATGATCACGTGGGACTAAAGTGCCAATTATCTTTATCAGCTTCCCAGTCTATATATTAATTTTTCAAATTTTAATTAGAATTGGCTATAACACAAAAAGTAGCTTGCTTTTTTCTGAAGAAAACAGAACCAGCTGGTAGCTGTAATATCTAGGGATAGGAGCAAGTAGAAATTCTTCACTTAATTTGAGACTTTGTCCCTAAATCATTGAAAGTAATGAAACCAGTATGCCTTTTCATCTTTGGAAATAGCAACTTGTGACATTTTTTCCTCCCTAAAACATAATATAAGAGTTACAGAAGAATGAAGGAGATGGTTTTATGAAGTGTAGTTGCATGTTTTTATTCAGACCTGAAGTGTGTCTGGGCTTAGATATGTATCAAGGTATTTTTCAATGTTTGTGGTTTTCTTTGTGATCAGATGAGTAAAGCTTAGCAAAGTCACTCAGTGTTTGACCAAGTCATAAATGAATGTTCAAGAAAAACTGGAGAGGATTGAGGGAAAGAATTTCTGAGAATAAAATGAAGACATTTATAACACTTGCCTTTTTCTCGTCTTTAGAAAACAGAATTTGTCACTACTTTGGTATCATCTACTTCTAACCCCCTGCTGTGGGCTGGGACACCTTTCACTAGACCAGCTTACTCAGAGCTCCATCTAACCTGGCCTTGAACACTTCCAGGAATGGAGCATCCTCAGCTTCTCTGGGTGACCTGTGCCAGTCCCTCACCTCCCTCACAGCAAAGAACTTTATCTAATTAAAAATCTACTGTCTAATCTAAATCTATTCTCTTTCAGTTTGTAGCCTATTCCCTTTGTCCTGTCACTACATGCTATTGTAAACAGTAGGCTCTCTCCACATACCTGAAGGCTGCAATCAGGTCAAGCTAAAGTCTTTTCTTTTCCAGGCTAACAAACCCAGTTCTTTCAGCCTTTCCTCACAGGAGAGGTGCTCCATCCCTCTAATTAACTTGGTGGCCTCCTCTGGAGTCACTCCAACAGGTCTATGTCCTTCCTGTGCTGGGACCCCAGAGCTGGATGCAGCTCTGCAGGTGGGGTCTCAGCAGAGCAGAGCAGAGGGGCAGAATTCCCTCCCTCCCTCTCTCCCTCCCTTACTGCCCATGGTGCACTGGATGCAGCTCAGGACATGTTTGGCTTTCTGGGCTGCAAGTGCACATGGCCAGGACATGTCCAACCTCTCCTCCACCAGCACCCCCAAGTCCTTCTGGGCAGGGCTGCTCTCTGTCTGTTCATCCCCCAGCCTGGATGGACATCAGGGGTTGCTATCACCCAGGTGCAGCATCTTGCACTTGGTCTTGTTCAACCTCATGAGATTCCCATGGGCCCATTTCCTGGAGCTTGTTTAAATCCCTGTGAATGACATTCTGTCCTTCAGGTGTGTCAACAGCACCACTCAGCTTGGTGTCATCTGGAAATGTGCTGAGGGTGCATTTGATCCCTTTGTCTATGTCATTAATGAAGATATTAAATATTGTTGATTTATAGCTAAGTAGAGTCAGAGAATCATTTAGGTTGGAAGAGACCTCTAAGATCATTGAGTGCAACCATTAACCCAGCACTGCAAGGCCCACCTCTAAGCCATGTCCCTAAATGCCACATCTACACATTTTTTGAACACTTGTGGGGATGGTGTGATTCCACCACTTCACCGAGCAGCCTGTTCCAATGCTTGAACACCTTTTGGTAAAGAAATTTTCCCTAATAGCCAATCTAAACCTTCCCTGGCACAACTTGTGGCCATTTCCTTTTGTCCTATTGCTTGTTATCTGGCAGAAGAGACTGACCCCCACTGGCCACAATCTCCTTTCAGTAGTTGTAGAGAGCCATTAAGTCCCCCATGAGTTTCCTTTTTCCAGAATAAACAACCTGAGTTTTCTCAGCTGCTTCTTGTCAGACTAGTGCTTCAGACCCTTCACCAGAGCTCTCACCAGCAACTCAGGTTTTCTTCACCAGCTAGAGAAATTAAAAGAACATGGGTTACTGGGAATGGAGATCTTTTTTGCTTAGCTTGTTGCTTAGCTTGTTACTTCTGTAAAGCTGGTGGAGGCATTCCTGCCAATTTTCACAAGACTGCCAAAAAATAACTTCAAACTTTCCAGAAATATTACCTTCCTTTCTTGTTTATCTGTCATTCATGAAATGGCAGATGAAGACTCCTGAGGTTAAGAAGTAGGTGTTCCCTAAGATTAAACATGTGAAAAGAAACCAGATATTCACCTAGTGTCCCAAGAGGTAAAACTGGATTACATGGAAGAAAACTAACAATTCTCTTACAATCCACAAACTTCTTAAAAACATTACCTTCTTACAGAGGAGGAGTAATGGGAATGGTAGAAAACCTAACCTGATAAAGAAATATTTAATTCTTATAATTGGATTATTCATTCTGTCAGCATGATCTTTACTCTGTATGGGAGCTTCTCACACATCAGATGTGTTGGACCTCAGGTCTGTTTTTTTAAGAACGGTAGCAGTACCTCAACAAGAGATTGTTTTCCAGCTGCTTCTTGCAGCAAAGTACTCTTCTCCTCCTACTCCTTTACGTAAATCTAAAGTTCAAGTAACTTGAAAAGTTTAGCTGAGATTAGCAAGGAGATTTCAGTGACATATCTTCTGTGATATAGAAAGCTAAAGTAGATTAACCAAATGGCTTCCTCCAGGGCCCAGTGCTTTGATGTTGTAACACAGTAAAAGCGTAAAGCACAAAATAACAACAGAAAACAAAAAAAATAAAGTTGCCAAGTCTCTTTTTGGGGATAAATGGAGATATAAAACAAGTTTATACTGGTGGCAGCACTAATAAAATATAGCAATCTTTAGAAACTACAGTAAAAATATAGCTGCAGTAAAATAATTGCATTTGATTGATTTCAGAGCAAGTATTTCTTGCTTTGTTGGTGTTTTGGCATTTGAAATATAAGATGGACTTCCACAGAGAAACCTCCTGGTAGGAACAAATTATTCAGCCTTAGCGACCTGTTAAAACTTTTCAGTTGTTCTGTTACTTGGATCTTTTAAGTGTTGTTTCTGGATTTGCTGACTACTTCCTTTGGGAATTTTTGTTTACACTAAAAATGTTTTAAAATAGGAAAAATCATCTTTTTGAGCAGCTTTTGCTTCATGCCTTTTTTTAGAAAAATCTTATTGATAGCCTGGATTTCAGCATCACTACTGTCTGCATTTTATTGTCAGTCATTAGGTGCCTCATGCTGTGTGTGTAACTCTTCCTCTTGCCTTTGCATGACTTTGATTGTGTCTGAGTTCAATTTGCTGCAGAATCAAGAAGATTTATGCATTGAGTCTACTTAGGAAATAAGCAAGCTTAAAAAGGCAGTACTGATCCTGAGTGTGCCTCAGAAAATAACTGGTGTGTTATATAACGGAAAAGTAAACTCACCATCAATTTGAAGGTGAGAGGTTGAGTGTGGAGAACTGTTAACATGTCTCAGCAGTGCAGGAGGTATAATGCCCACAGTTATGTCATACAGGAGAATCAGTGAGTGTTTATCACAAGTTAAGCCAGCAGAGTAAAATAGAAAAAACCATACGACTGGGTGACCTTTGTAGCTTGCACAATGTCTTTTATGGGAATCTTGGAGGACTGTGAACACTAATGAGCAATGAGAAAATGTTTTCACTTGGAACTCATAGGATTTAACACAACTTGCCCAGTCAGATGAGAAATGAAGTTTGTAATTTAAGTCTCTGGGTTTCCAGTCATATTTTTATTGCTAGGTCATGTTTTCTTTCTACCAAATGTAACACAAGGCTCTCCCTCACTAGTGTTGCATGAATTTTTTCCTTCAGCTAGTTTGCACCTACTTGGAATAAAAAATAAATGAAACACAGGGGCCCTGAAAGACAGACTTTAACATGAACTGTTTAAACCTATGCATAAATGCCCTACGTCAGAATAATACTGTCTTCACTTGATGGATAGAGAGATGTACCAGATCTGTGAAGATGTCAGATTAAAGGTCTAATCCTCCAAAAAAAAAAAAAAAAAAGAAAGACTGGAGTGGGGATTTGTGATTTGGTTTATGAATCACAAATAATTCAAAGGGAGCAACTGACAGAGCTTTACACTATGATATAGGGCAACTCTGGGTGGAGACCTCTGATCCCTTCCCCAGGATATGTCAGTTTCGTTATCAGAGAACTCATGAAACCCAAGTGGATAGTGTGGAAACCTTTCTAAAGGAATAGACAAAAGGAAGATGGCAGGAGAGCTTTAAGAATCACTGGGAGGTTCATACAGGGTGGCTTTTTTTTTTTCACTTTTTTTCAATTGATCTTACGAAATTTAAGCTGTGATCAGTAGAATGGAGTGGTTTGTAAAGAGTTAAGCTATGTCTTCTGACCAACCCTCCCCCCCACCCCCACCCCCCCCAAAAAAAAAAAAAAAAAAAGAAAAAGAGAAAAAAAAAGAGACAGAAAATAGGTTTGTTCTAGAAAAAGTGGTCATTTGAGCTTTGGCCCCACACTTGTTTGCAATGGTATTATTGGAGCAAAATGAGTTCTAGCACTCTTTTCAGTCTCACAAAACACTTCGGAGATACTAGTTATAGCTGAGAAATCAACATAGCACCTTTTTGCCACACTTCTTGAAATATCTGTGACCTGCCTCAGTGATATGTTCACCTGCATTCATTTCTTCCCACTCCAAACAATGGCTTTAATTGCTTGAGCATTGCTTTCTGCTCTTACTCTTCCTGTTTGTACACTAACTAGTTCTTCTCAAAGTGATAGTGTATTTTGAAATGTAATCCTGAGGCTTGCTGGTTTGGAGACTTACACCATTATCTCTGTCTAAAGACTGCAAAAAGTATTTTTTTAATTCTAGTTTTACAGACGCCTGTAGTGAAAAGGTAAGAGTATAGCTGTTGTTGAAACACTGTTATTCTGTAAAGTCTGTCTAAGAAAAGCCTGTGAAAATGGGAAGGGTGAAGAGGTTGGAAGAGATCTCTAGAAATTATCTTGTCCAGCCTCTTGCTCAAAGCATACCTATTGTCCCAGGTAGATCAGGGTGGTCAAAGCCTCTCTTAAGGATGGCCTTACTGGTAAGGAGATGCAGAGAAGTTGGCACCAGGAGGTAAAAGGTCTGCAGTTTCAGAGAGCTGCTAGCCCTCTTCAACCATGTGTTGAGAATCAGAAGGTTTAATCTGGTCTGCTTCATCACCAACTCACCATCACCTAGTGCTAATCCAGTTGTGAGCACTTTGTTTTCCTAGTGAGCAGAAGGTCTAGATATTTGTTTCATTTGTTTTTTTAAATAACTGTTGTTATTTTTCTTGAGTGAGGCTGCTGGGGCAGTTAAGTGCTTTAAACCTCTTGATGCTCTCACGGCTCTGCCCCCAAGTCCTCAGTTAGATGGAGAACCACCCAACCATATGAACATCTAAATTCTGAAAATTTACATACCAACTTTACTTCAAGGTCCTAAATTTTGATTATGATTGCTTGTGATTATAGACCTGGAGTTGAGGTGCAATTGTGCCTGTCAAATGGAGGATGAGGTCTGCCAAAATATGGTGAAGAAGCAAGCTTCTGGTAGAGTTTCTGGAGGGCTTCTCCAAGGGTGTGGGTTGTGGCTTTGCTGAGTCAGGGATTTGCTGGGTGACAAGCTTTGCTTTGCTTTTGGCTGTTTTCAGCATCACTTAACATATTGGATGTTAGGGCTGAACCAGATAGTCTGGCTCTGTTCTTCAATTTTAAACATTTACCAGCAATAAGTGATAAATGTCATTGCTTTTGGTCAGATGTTATATATTATATTATATTATATCATTTATTCTGATTACAGAATACAGCTTTCAAAGGGATCTGAAAATGTGTATGCTGAGCCTCCATATCAGTTAATCAACTTTTTTTAAAGTTAATCAATTGTTTTTAAAGGATTTCTTTCTCTTTGAAATGAACATTTGACCCATTCTATCAAAACAAAAGATGGATGTAGTGATAAACCTGTATCAGCTAATAATTTAATCACACTTTCTCCTCATGTGCTTTTTAGTCACAGAGACCAGAAATGCCCATTGTGTTTCTGCTTGAAGCTGTAATAAATGTTATGTATTGTGTATAGCAATAAGAGAAACAATTTTATGAAAAATTGAAGGTAAAATACATATTTTTATTTTATCCTGTGACAAACATATTCCACTCCTAGTTTATGATACAGGTTTAAAATAGACAGATATCAACAGGGCCTATCAAAGCCTAGCCTTCCTTTAAGGTTATATTGAGCTTTTGCTTTATGCTTTCCATGGGGGTTGAACATAGGTGTGTTTCTAAACATGCATACATGTGAAAAATGTGTGTATATATATGTATAAATGAAAAATGAAAATGCCTGGTCTAATTCTAACAGTTGTAAGTCTTACACAAGTGTTACATAGGTATTACACACATTTGCATATACAGTTTCTATCAGTTCTTATTGTTTATGTGAACACTATCTAAAAAATGTGAACAGTATAGTTCTATCTATATTTTGTCTAAGGTAAAGAATTCTGTGAAAAGGTAATGCTGCTGCAGCAAGAACTGTGTTTAAGGTCTCTGCTACAGCTTTTTAATGTTTAAGGCACCTAGCATATATTTCTACTAAAAATTAAAAATCTATATTTCTATTTCACTTTGGTGTGGCTTCATGTATCTCATCTTGTCCAAAGGTTTTAATTCAACCCCTGTGCTTTGGCTTCCCTCTGGGCCTGAGTCCAGAGGAGCTTTCACTGGCTCCAGCCACTGTTATAATTTTCCAGTAAATTCTGAGATACTTTAAAAGTACCTAATTCTAATAGAGAGAAGCAAGCAGAAGTAAGATATTTTTGAAACTTTGATGAATAAAATTACTGTAAATGTACTAAAACCTGCACCTATAAATGTTATGCACTGATTATGTGGCTTGATAGAACTAACCCTTCAAGAAGAATTTTTCTTTTAAATTTATGTAATTTTAGGAAATTATCTCTGTGTCCCTATAGTATGCTTTAGAGGACAGAATGGTAGTCCACATTCTGTGTTTGAGCAGCCTTGGCACGTAGGATGTTTTAGTAGGCATTATTATAGCTGTGATGAGTGGCTGTTCAGAGCATGAGGGCTCCAAATGCCAAGTGAAGAGGATCCACTGAGCAGCTGCAATGCAAACAGCAAAAAATATGGTTCTGGGAGAATTCCCTGAGGCAAAGGAAAAACAGGTGAAAGAGTAGGGAGAAAATAAAAACAAACACTATCACTTCATCTTCAGAATCTGAACTTTGATGAAAGGGAAGATGACTGGAAAACTTGTTCTGAAAGTGTGCTTCTGATCCACAACTAAATGCTGAAATACAGACATTAGGGCTAGCTGACAATAAAAAGACTGTACTATGAGATGCAATGTTAAATAAAAAACCGGGAATACAAGTGAAACTGAAGTTGATGACTACTAATGTATATTTTATCTTGCTCTGTGAAGACAAAGGAATATTATGTATGTATTATGATTTGATAGTCATTTTTATGTGCTTTTCATTTTAATAATAGTCACTGAGAAGTCACGGTGTGAATTTAAATTAGAGATAGCACAAGATACACTTGGTTATATAAAACACCATTAAAGTAGAGATACCTGTATGTCTTATCCAACACTTGGTGAAGAAGGCAAATATAAGAGATCATAATACATTCTGAAAGGATTGCTTAGATTTTTTTATTAATTAAATTGAAACAAACTGCACCAAGTAATTACAATTAGATCTTTTTTCTCCAGATCCAGCCTGCTTAGTCTGCTTTCAGTTGCTGTTCCTGTGACAAAGTTAGAAGGTGAGCATGTGAAATTGTCCCGAGTAGAAGGAACAAAATGTTTTTGATTGACTTCAATGGAGTGGGCATTGAATGCCAATTCTCAAAAATCAAGAGATTTGGCACTCTCTTAAAAGCAATTATCTTTGAAACCCCTCAGGTTTTTTACCCAGAAATGGCAGCACTTATATTAGTGGTCATATTTCAGAACTCTGGCCTTGAAACTTTTGGTAAAGTAGGTTAAGAGTCCATGGAAATGTTAATCAGTGACATCCTTCTGTTGCAGTGGGGATACTGCAACACGCATATATCAAACCAGGAGTCCTGTGGAAAGGAAATATATATGGACAAACAGATTCTTGATAGCTGTTTCTGTTTATTTCTCCAGCCGCATGGCCGGGGCTCTGCCGAGGAACCGTTCCAGTCACGGGACCAAGGGTCCTTCTGCCCGCGCAGGGGAACACAAACCAACCAGTGGGAACGAGGCTGAGCAGGGGCAGGGAAACCCCGTGTCTGTGCCCTCAGGGTCCCTCTCCCAGGGCTCCATGGCAGGGGAGGAGACCCCAACACCTCAACCGTTTTATTTTAATAAAAGGAGAATGAAAACAACTGGATAAACATAACAAGAACAGTTTCAAGACAAAACAAGCCACCCTCCTGAGTCTTTAAATGTCCAGACAGATTCTGTGGAACATCTTAGGGCTGACAGAAGGGAGACAGGACTCTCTGAGCATGCTTTGTGGAGAAACTGAGGCAGGAGAGGGTTTAACTTCTTCCCTCCCCCTTTTCATCCCCCACTCGGCATTGGAAAGGGATTTTTGGGGAAACAATTGGCAAAAGCATGGTTTTGTGAGGAAAACCATGGGTGAAAAAACGGATTGGGAATACACTGGGGGTAATAGGACATAGGGTAAAAGGGAAAGGTGGGATTAGGAAAGGGAGACTGTAGGGGGGGTTTACAAGGGAGATATTGTCTAACGTGACTACGATTTTTAGCATATATACTGCCTTTCACAGAAACACCATCAGGCCCAGTGACCTGCGATGCTTGTAACCCTTTTCTACCTCGTATAATTTTGAATTCCACTACCTCTCCATCTCCCAAGCTTGGGATGCATTTTTCAGGGTTATTCCTTTTAATAGCAGTTCTATGCACGAATATGTCTTGCTGGTTGTCACACCTTGTTATAAAACCATAATTTTGCTTAACATTATACCATTTTACTATCCCTAAGGTCTTAGTTACTATGATCTTTTCCTTTTTCCGAGTGGCTGCTGTTTTCTGTCTCGCTGCGTCTTTGCTCTCTCCTTCGGTCGCTCCCGTGTTGGAATTGTCGGAGCTGCTGGTGCCTGCGCGCTCTTCCCGGGGTCGCATTCGGGGCTGTGCGGGCCGGGCCGGGCCGCTCAGTTCTCCGTGCGTCGCCTCCTCTGGTCGCAGCTTCACTGCCGATGCCGGGCGCTGCACCCACATCTCGGCCGGGCCCCCGAGCGATGACCCCCCCGCGCCCTGCTCCAGCGCACGTTTCGGCTGGGCGCGGCTCCATTCCACCGCCACCGCCGCCAGCCGCTGCCCGTGCGCCGCCCCTCTCGGTCGGGCGTTCACGGGGCTCGCTCCACCACGCGCTGCGCACGGCCGGGCGGGCACTGCCGGGTCCCGCCGCTCCTCGCTCCGCCGCTGACACTGCGGCTCGCTTGGCTCCGCCCGCACGCGGGAACTGCCTCGCTGCTGCTCGCAGAGCGCTCGGTGCACGTGGCCTGGGCCGCACGGTCCCTGCGCCAGGCTTCCCTTCGCCAGGACACAGCTGACATTGCTCAACAGTCTCGGTAACTAAATAATATTCACGAAAATATTCTTCCATCGGCATATATTTTGACTCCAGTATTAACTGTGTCCAAACGGTTTTCCAAAAGCCCTTCGTAAGAATTAAATCCCAAGAAACATAGAAAAAGTTCTTAAACAACCATGCCAGGAAGTGTTTCAGTTCTTTTTGAGCTTGAATCAAGCTAAAATTTACAAATCGTTGTTCAAGAATCATTTTAAGTTTAAGATAAATGTCCATATGCGGCTCTGAGAGCCAAGAGTCTTCCCACCGTTCCTCCATAGTTTAGATATGGAATAGCAAAGCAAAACCAAGAAGAGGAATCCAAAGTTTCCAGGGTTTACTCACACAAATCAGTCGCTTAGGGATCGGGGATCGTTCTGCTCTCAATTCTCCACCATTATGTTGCAGTGGGGATACTGCAACACGCATATATCAAACCAGGAGTCCTGTGGAAAGGAAATATATATGGACAAACAGATTCTTGATAGCTGTTTCAGAGATGTTTATTTCTCCAGCCGCATGGCCAGGGCTCTGCCGAGGAACTGTTCCAGTCACGGGACCAAGGGTCCTTCTGCCCGCGCAGGGGAACACAAACCAACCAGTGGGAACGAGGCTGAGCAGGGGCAGGGAAACCCCGTGTCTGTGCCCTCAGGGCCCCTCTCCCAGGGCTACACGGCAGGGGAGGGACCCCAACATCCTTCATATGAGTAATGCAGTATACTCCAATTAGTTTTGGAAATGGGTAATAGAGAAGAGTGTTTAAAGAGATTTTCTTCAAGCAGCCAGTTTATTTCCATTGACACTCACTGGATAATCCTTTGCTCAGTATGACAAGATCTCTTTTGTGAGACGTAGGTTTTGTGATTGGACACACTAAGCTGCATTAAATCACAAGCAGAGGTAGCCTCTTAAGCTCTGAAAGTGGTTTTAGCTTCGTTACTAAACTCTGTGCTAAGCTACTTTTACAGCGTATGGTGCATGGGACATCTAAGATATGCCCTGTACCCCAGAGGATCCAACTGGGCCACTGAGAGTTGCTTATACAGTGTATAGAGACTGATTACCCCCCCCGAGAATTACTGACCCATCTGAGGGAACTCAGCAGCTGCCAGCAGGAACATGCACGGTGCAAAAGCAAGAGGATAACTTCTGTAATGGATGCTGTAAAGGGAGCGGAGGAAAGTATAACCACCTGTGTTTGCCTAAGACAGTAGCCTTAAGACTCCAGAAGGCACTGCAGGACCGTTGATAGCTGAGAGTGGTCAGGGCTGCTGTTCTGTGGTATCTGCTAAATATCTGCTCAGGACAGCAGCACATTTACCCATCTTCCCCACCTTTTCTCTTACCAACTGATTTATGATTTCTGCTACATCAGAGGAATTTGCATTTTAGTTATGAATCCGTCAACCAAAGGACCTCTTGAATGCTTTATAGCACAAATTAAATTAATGCTTTGGTATAGCTCTTTAGAAAATTACTAGATCTAATGCAAAAGGGGGTAAGGTTCCAGCAGCATGCCACCTAATTCTGTGTAGGAGACAGAGGAGTAGAAACTTCTGCAATTAAGGGAGGATTTGATTTACAACCCTGGAAGAGATTAGGTCTGGCATAATTGACAGAGATTTATAGACCTTAAGCAAGAGAACTACAAACCTATGTTTTTATAGTTTATAAGTAAAAATATGCACTGGGTGTTATGGTGAAGGATTTTAAGTATAAAGATGTGGTTTTATAGTTTAAGTTAAGAATTTAAATGTAACAATAGAAGTATCTGTGTGTACATGACACGACAAGTTATTGGTCAAGACACAGCTGAATTGCAGTGACAACGTATTACAAATGATAGGTTATAAAGTCAAAACAAAGTTTCGTTTTAAGTGCCTATTGGATTAGAAAGTTATAAATTACGATGTAACCTCGGATCTTGTGACTATTTCTTGTTATGGTGACTTGTTATTAAATCTCACGCCTCTGGGACTGATGCTTGTTTTTTATTTTAAGTAACAAATCATGTATAACTGCGATAGTCCCATCTCTCTTTAATAAGAACTCCGACAACAATGAAGTGGCACCAAATTAGGCACTAATAATTCTGTATGATTTTCCATCTTCTAAGCCACTTCTCTTCCTACACTAGTCTGGGGTGGTGTTGCTTACCTAGGAGACCAGGACACAGTTCAGTCAGTGTGTATGTGGCAGACCTGCCACATACATGGGTCCTGCTCTCCATGTGGTTGTTTGGCCATTGCATGTGTGTGAGGAAGAGGAGCCTGCACTTCCTTGGGATGTGTGATTATACAGATCTAGACTGCAAAGGGTAGAATTCTGCCCTCCTGATCATTCCTTTTATTTATTGGCTTCACACAAAAGTTAAAGGGAGCTTCTTGCTTTGAAACCTTGGAACCACCCCATCTGACAGAGCAGTACCTTTCTTTGTTAAAAGCTTTTCAAGCTGATAGAGCTGGAAGAGCCCCTGTTAAATCAATGAAAAATTATCCAAGGCAAACAGACTTTCAGATGAATAAATGTTCACTACTGTTTTTATTCTGAGCTTACAAAATCTCTTTCAGACTGTCTGTACTTTTTTGCTAATAAAAAAAGCTAATTCTCCAAATATTAATAGAGGTGTATTGGCAGATCTGGGGCTCGCAGGTCTTCCTGAGCTTAAACAAAGGAAATGCAGCTAGACAAAAGCTTTTCCAAATGGGCCTGTAAGTACTTGTTTAGCCAAGTTTACACCTCACCAAGGACTGGTCTTTCCACACATTCTAAGCAGCCTTAGGGAAACAGAAACACTACAGCAAATGAAAGCTTTATTAATTTCTGTGGTCATCACAGAAAGTATTTCTGTGCAAGTACACATCGGCAGCCATCTTATTTCCTGTGCAATTTTCCAGATCATTGAGGACTCAGGGCTGTAGTAAAATGTATGGTTTAAGTGAAGCTTGGAAGGCCATGGGAAGAGTGAAGAGTCTGGGACAATCAGACCTCTTACTCCAAGACCATGTTTTCTCATCTACTTTCGTGCTTATCAGTGTATATAGATTTTTGTGCTGGACATGAGAAAACACACCCTTCTATGTTTGTTGAACTGGTTGATGTACTGACATTTTGCACCAGATGGTCCTTGTTCTCATCTCTTGGGTGGTTCAGGGTGACAGAATGCTGCTGCTATTTCATTCACTGCTGTACCTTCCTATTGCTCTGTGTATCAAAAAGCATGAGGTTGTTTATTTGAGTATCTTTGAAAACTGCCTTACTTTGATGTGGAAAACCCTAAGCCTATAAAAAGTAGTTCCTTTCCGTGGCATAGTTTCAGGAGTATAGTCTGAAATTTTTTTCCTTTTTGAAGTGAGCATAATTTTGTGTCAAACCTACTTACAGCATAGCTATGCGATTTGATGTCCCTTTGTATGGAAGAAATTTGGTGGTCTAATGATGTGCCAGTGTGACTTTCAGGAAAGGCACCAGACCTCTGCTATGGGAGTGCTCTGTTCCTATGCTCCCTGAATCTCCCGTGACCAGAAGTGAAATTTCTGTAAAGTACCAGCATGCTTAGGTTGCCCATATCTGCTTTAGCTTTTCAACTACACATGACTGGGACTTCTACCTCTTTGGGTAGAAGCCAAAACCATCTTTTTGTATTTGCGCAGACCCTCTATGTTCTGCTTCTGCACTCTCCTTGGTTGCAAAATGTCAGCTTGTTGGGAGTTTGGGTTTTGCTTGTTCTAGAAGGGATTTTCTCGTCTGAGGCTCTTGACCTATGGTGTACATCTGGGAAGCTGGTCAGGAGGAAAAGAAGACTATGGGGACAACATGACATATGCCTTGTCTCTCGCATGAAGAAGCTTTCCTTTGCAACTTACTTTTTGTGGGTTTTTCACCTCATATCCAGGCAGAGTACACTCCACTTTCATTAAAAAGATGGTTTTGTCATACCTAAAGGATGTATGTATTTTTGACTCCCAAACCCTTTGCCATACTGATGGTTTGTATTTACATCTGTGCTTCTTTGAATACTATACCCCAGCTCATCCTGTAAGGCTGAGTAGCAGATGTAGGGACCAGCAAGCTGGATCTCCCTTGTGATGCATCTCAGCTGAGGCAGCTGCAGGGCTTGAGTGAGGCAGTAGATGCGAGTATTAGATGAAAAACAGAATGACAGGTCTAGCACTGCTCTAGAATTGCAGGTAGAGTGGGACAGGATTTTGGCTTGAAGCTCTCCACCCAGCTTCATGTCTGGGACAACATGAAGATAGCTTGGGAAAAAGTAACATGGATGGGAAAGGTGGCTGTCTGACTGGGGATATGCTGTGTCTGGCAGTCTGAGCAGGGTCCTTAGACCTTCATGGTGAAGCTATCAGTGGCCCTTTGGGGCTAAGAATAAGCACATTCATGCTTATTCTTTGTTAAGGGATGCTTAGAATTAACACACCGGTTTGTTCCTGGGATTGGTTGTTTTAGTCTTGGGTAAATGTGAATGTGAAGAGTTTAGACATAGGAAATTTTCCTCCCCATAACAGCCTTCTCATATGCATGCTCAAAATGTCAGGTTTTGCATCTTCTCCATCGCTTCTTTTGCTGTATCTTAAAGTGCTATCTTGTCAATATTTCCCTAGCATCTCTGTCCTATTTCTCCCTCTGAATTTATTAAAACCCAAACCAACTCAGGCTCAGGAGGAGACTTCCTTTACAAAGATGTCTTTTACAGTGCAGGAAACTTTGTATGATTTTAATGTCTGAGTTTGGTGGGGCTGTTTTCCAAGGTTTTGCACAAGTTTGTGTATCAGCAAATCCCAGTCATTTTAATAAATGGCTTTTAAATAAACGTGTATTTCTGTTGGAAGTTAGGATTTTTCTTTCTCTTAGGGAATTTTTTTCCCATTTGTTGCCTAAGAGACCAGGATGATGGATACTTAAGAGAGACAAGGGATGTGGCCAAGATGGGGAGAGGGGTGCAGCTGGCCGCAGTCTCTTATCTGGGGGGCTTTCTATTGGGAAAGGCAAAGACACTGCAAAATTTTGGCTGGAGGGTGGGGGATGGTCTCATCCCTTGCTCTCTCTCTTGCTGTCGGGACTGGAGGGCAACGGTCAGGCTGGTGCTACTGCAGGGGAGAATTCGCTGCCACTGTGGAGTTCAGCCCTTTACTACTTCTCCTACTGTGGGTGAGCCTTTGCTCATAAGAGCAGCTTTTGAACTGGGACCTTTTCATAACCTGACCTCACTGGGAAGGACCGTCACCATCTGCTCAGGTGCCTCAGGGGAAAACCTGGGACCCCAACCCCCAAGCCTATCTGGACGGAGTGTCTCCAGCTGCCTACAGCAGCCAGTCTGCCAGTGCGTAGCCCCGCTGTTTTCTGCAGCTGCTTCAGGGCTTTTTACTGCACTTCAACTCAATATACCCTGCTCGCCTGGACACCCCTGTTTTCTGGCATGGCTCCAGAGTCTTTGCTACACTTTTTCTGCCATCTTGGGTGTGTCCACCTCTGCTGTTCCAGCCTGCTGCTGTGGGGTTTCCTGCTGCAGTTCATTCAGCTTCCCAAGTGGCACTGAGACCAGCTGCCCCTCTGTGAGTTTGCAAAGGAAAGTCCCTTCTTTCTCTCTCTCTCTCTCTCCCCTGCTGGGTGACCTGCCATTACCATGTGGGGAGGTGACTGAGCTCTTTCCACAGCGCCCCCTGCAGGTGTGGGGGAATCATCGCAGCCGCCCTCCCCAGCCGAGAGCCACCAGCGCCCCTGCCGGCTGTGAGCGGAACTGCACCCAAGGGGAAAGGGCTGAGAGAAAGCTGCCACTGGCTTCTGTTTGTTGCTGCTGCTGTTGTTGTTGTTTGTTTGTCTTTACATATATATACATACATATATATGTATGTGTGTGTGTGTATATATAAAGAACTGTAATTCCTTTCCCCATATCTTTGCCTGAAAGCCGTGTAATTTCAAAGTTACAATAATTTGGAGGGAAGAGGGTCCCAAGGGAGGTTCCTGTCTTCCTTGCAGACACCTGTCTTTCAAACCAGGGCAATTTCATATTCTAAAACAGGATTTGGTAGAAGTGTAATTCTTAAAGATATTTAAGTATTAATTCCCAATCAGCTCATGCATTCTCTGTGAGCTGATTTACCTGCATTACCTGCAGCAGCAGAAGGCGCTGTATTAATAAGCACAAATCGCCAAATTTTGTTTCCAGTCCCCCCATCCCTCCACTCCATTGTAATCAAAGCCCTGTGCAGAGCAGCACTGAGGTTGTGATGGAGGTTTGGTACTTTCCCTGCTTATTTAAAAACTGAGTTTCAAGTGTAGGAATCTCCCCCTGAGAGGGAACAATAAGAGTTGATAATAAGAGTTGTCCCACACTGTGCTAATAAACACTGGGTGTTTACAGATGGTGTGAGAAATAGAACTCACTCTTTATCAAAATTTGGAAGATTTAATAAGGGACAAAGTCAACAAGGCAAAAGGTAACAACACCGGGTACATAGCCACAGCCAGAGGCACACAGTCAACAGTAGCAACCCCCCTTATATACCCCTAGGTATTACATCAGCTAATTACATATTTATAATGCATTTTTCATATTAAAACCTTTTTTTGAACTAATTAATGTAAATCCTCCCCTGTCCTGCCTTTTTAGAGCATGTGCAGTTGTCTTGGTGGAGGGCAGTTGTTACTTTTCGATACATTCAAGAGGTTTCCCTCATTGGTTAGATGTTATCCAATTACAATAATCCCCCTATGTCAATACAAAGTTTATGTTAAAAATAGATCTTACCCCCAGTGAAAGTCAACACCCTCCCCTCATAGCAACAAAACCACTCCCACAGAACCAACATTAAAATGCACATAGCAACAAAAATGCACACAACAACAAAACCACTCTCACAGAGCCAACCTTACAGTGCACAACACATCTGCAAAAACCAACACTATAAAATGTACTTTTCACATGGGCATCATCTTCACTGCCAGTCTGGGGTGAGAGCCTGGGTGTAAGGTCAGCATTTATGCATTAACTACTCTGGTGAACAACCACTTGTTACTCTGAGGGAAATCCCATCATACAGATGAGCCCTTTGCAGTTCTTACAGTTCTGTGATATTCTTCTTTTATTCTCCTGACAAAAAGTGCTGGAATACGGAGATGAGAGAATCACCTCAGTTATGGCTGAGCTTCACTAAGGTGAGGCGCACTCTGTATGCAGAGGAAATGAGCATTGTGTACGGCTGAAACTTGTTTTTGTGCTCAGGACATAGAAGATGTTCAGCCCCAGTTTTCTGAACCGTGAGTGCACTTGACCCTATTTTGCATGCACACCTTTCCTCCATTTGGTTCAAAAAAAACAACAACAGAGGGCAGGAGTGGGAGAGATGTATTCATAATTGCTTTGTTTCCATTGTGTTTTAGGTGGCTTTGGATAACAAAGTTGTGCAGAGACAATTCTGCTAAGATCAGCTGCTGAAAGACAAAGAAACTGTAAAACAAAGACTCAATGTTTAAAATACAAGTTTTTGCATTATTCTTTCTTACTCCCAGGCATAGATCAGTTGTTGTAAGACCTTATGTTTCTGAATATAAATATCCACATTTTGGGGCAAACATGATTTTGATTTTTGATGGTGTATCACTAAACAACTGACATTGTAACATTAGAAGTTTTTTTCAGTAAATAGACTTAGAAACAAAGAAAAGAAGTGAGAAGAGTATTCAGATCATGTGTGAAGATCTTTTTCTTCCTTCAGCTGCAGCAGATATCAAGGATGAGGTGTCACATCGTTGTGCTGACTTGCAAACTTGGAATATGCTTTTTAAATATACAATTTTGGATTTGTACAAACACTGAAGACAAAGAAAACCCTTTAATGAAGCACTAAAACTGCACAGAGGACGGTTATGGGGCAAGTCTCCAAAGTGAAAACACAAGGCTACAGGCAACACAGTCAGCAGCACAACGAAGGGCTTGTGAGGCTTAGCAGAGGCATGCAGGAGATGGGTTGGGTTGGCTTGTCTGCCTGCATGGGGCTGGGGGAAAGGGTGTTGGAACAAGATCAAAAGCTTTTTAGGATTTCTGCACAATTTGCACAGTTGACTGGGAAGGGAGGGCAGGCCCAGGCTGTTGGCATTTATCTCTTTCCCCAAGTGTTTCTGGGCTGAGGAGAGTGGGAGGGCTGCTGCTCAGCTGTTGGTGTGTGCCTCTCTTGGCAGCTCTCCACAGGAAGATGTATATGTGATTTTAAATATCTTCTCATTAATATCTTGGAGTGGCTTGAACACTTCTGCCTTCATTTAAAACCTCTGGAGTATGTGTGAGGAGCCAATTTAATTCTGATCTGTCTCAACACTGTCAGAGGCACGTGGGGGAGGATGCGCATGTGCCACATCCAGGAGGCAACTAGAAGAAGATGGGAGAAAGCCTTGTCTCTGGGGAGACTTCGCCTGGCAACCATTTCCCACCTCACATGGAATAGGCAGTCAGCAGGAGACCACCAAGGACGCTGTAGCCTCCAGAGGGGCTTCTCCAATCAGATGGCAAAAGGTCTGCAATGGACTGCAGTGGGACATTGGACTGGGCCATCGGTCTCCTGTCACCAGGTGGAACTTGGGAGGAGCCAGGGGGTATAAAAGTAACTGCGTCAAAAGCTCTGGGACCTGTCAAGCTTCTTACCCTGGCTGTAACCTCTTTTCTGTCCTTTTTTCCCTGGGTCCAGCCTGCTTTTTGGCTCTGGGACCTTTCAAGCTTCTTACCCTGGCTGTAGCCTCTTTTCTGTCCTTTTTTCCCTGGGTCCAGCCTGCTTTTTGGCTCTTCTGCCCTCGCTGGCCCTCCCCTGGCCTCACTTACTCGCCCTCCATCTTGCTGGGCACTTGGTGGGACACCGGCTGACCTCTGAGCCTTAAATGTAGCCTGTGTCCTGCCGTACCCCTTCCCCTGTCCTAGCTGTCGCCTGTCCTGCCTCCTTGTGTTCCTGTCTGACGCCCTGCCTACTTCATCCCTGCGTTCCTGCCTGCCTCTAACCTTGCTTCACCGATCCAAGCCCACTGCCGCGATCCCCGCTGCAACCCTGTCCAGGGTACTGCACCTCTTGCCAGAGGGCCCACCCCCTCACCGCGTGTCCATCTGCCTGTCGACACGGGAGCTGTGCCTGTGGAGCTCCTCCTCTCCGAGAGCTGCGCAGGCTCCCCGGCAAGGCAGCGTGCATACACCCCCTGCTGCTTGGACATTGATGGCGCTCCCCGACTTTCTGGCGGTAACACATGCTTTTTCTCTCTGTCTCCTCTCCCTCTCTCTCTCTTACCCCATCCTTTTTCATTTTCCTTCCTCATTTTCTGTCTTTTCTACTCTTGTTCAGTAGGGCAACTCCCTTTTTGTTACCAATAAACGGTTCTCAGATACAATATTGTCTCGTTTGACTTAATTGCATCCTACACCATCAGTTTTAGAAGAACTCCTTGCAGTTGCCCGTAGTGGAACGCAACAATATGTAATACAATTTAGATAGTAATATCTGTAATACATAGAATAGAAGGCACATGGGCAATTCTTGCATCCCTCCAAACAGATAATGAAATGAACAAAGTACAGTAGCTAGTCTGAAGACAGTTTTAAAGTTCTAAATCTAATGCAGTCTTTGGCCTGAATGCAATTTGCAGCTTGGAGTCAGCATGACAACTCACCTGACACTGCGTATGGCTCCTGCTCTTGCAGAAAAAGCAGTTTATTGTCCTGAAGACTGGGTAACATGCAAAAATGTTGGCATAGGGTTATGTCAAGACAGTTGTCCTGAATTTTTACATAAAATTGTTTTCTCTTTGTAATAGATGCATTACACAGATGCAAACTCCTAATCCCATGGTGGTTTGGTACTTAAGTGCTAAAACACCTTGGCAGCTATATGAGCATTAAAATGCACATCAATAAAAAGTTGTTTGAGCTTGTGGCTAAAAACCGTTTTCATCAGTGTTTGGTAACAATCTTGAAGCAAAGACCTCTGAGCTACTGCAATGTGAGACTTAAGCCATGGTTCTAATCACCTGTTGCCACTAAACATTTCTTAGTATTTTTCACAGTAGGAAGTTTATTAACTCTGATGTTTACACTAAGTTCAGTTTGGATAATTACATTATGGCTACATAAAGTATTATGCCACAGTATTTTCTTTTGGTATCTCTTCTCCTTTTCATCCTAAATCATGGTATGGTAGTCACAGTTTGTTCTACAGTATTTAAATATGCTTTATCTGTGTCAGTAAAGCTAATTTCCACAATTAGCCAGGTTGATGCATCTTTCCAGGCAGGTGCAGCATTGCTGGATAAAGCTGCAGTGTGTTTTGGGGTGGGAAATAGGCTGTCTGGTGAGACTGGGCACATTGGAGTGTATCTTGTGGCTTTTGTTGAGCTGTCATGTTCCCCTTTGCCTCTTCTTCTGAAATTAGTCATAATTTGTGCCTCTGAGATTCAGTCATGAATCTGTGTGGGTGTGCCTAAGTGGGAGAAGAATATTCTTCAGTTTTTGTCACTTCCTCATTTCAAGTTTTTTCTTATGATTTCCCTCAGTACATAAGGCTGTGCAGTTAACTGGTCCACATCCTGCATTCACCAAAACATCTGTGACCATGTTGAGGCACCTCATTCACAATACGGGCATGTGGTAATTTCTGAAAACTGATGTTGAACATCTTTGAGTTGCAAAATCAAAGGCTGACTTCCACTGTGATGTGTGGTGACTCAGAGAAGAACTGGGTGATTTTCTGGTTTCCTAGCAGGAAGCCAGACTAATTCTCTTTCTGAAAGAGTGCTTGTCTCTTCTTAATTGCTAAATCTGGAGTAGCTCCAAACTATTGGCAGTCTTATGAAGGAGAGAAGATTGAGGTGGTGTTTGAAGTGATTAAAACAGCATTGGAACTAGTGTAAGCTCCTGTTTATAGCTATCCTGGCTTACTTTTAATTGTGAAAGAGAATATATTTTTGTACTGCACTCAGTTGCTGCTGTCGGTGACAAAAGCATTTAAATTGTGAGTGCTAACAGGCAGCAGATGAGTGTATGTGTAGGTAAGTGTCTGAACCTCTGGATTCAAGCATGCTTCTCCCTGGAAGCTGATGGAGACCTGTATTAGGATCTTGTTTGAATGAAGATTCTAGATTCTCAGAAGTATTTTTTCTTTTAAGTCCTTTCAGTTGTGGCATTAAACTTAAACACTAAAAATAGTCCTTGAACATTCCCCAGCTTGAGAAACATTGGCTTTTAAACCTGGTCTTGCTGGGTCTGGATTAATTCTGCAGTGGCTTCAGGCATGCACACCCAGTCATAACATCCCCTTTTCTTTCCCCAACTCAGTGTTTATATGTGGCCTACAAATCTGCTCTGACTCAAAGGGAAAAACAGTTAAAATACCTGGTGAAAGGCTGGAAAAGTGAAAGGATAACATGACGTTAAGGCAATGGTAGAAGAAATATCCATGAAAATATATCTGGAAGTTGTTCGTATGAGATCTCCTTTAAACTGTGCAATGGCTTTGGCTTTCAATATTGTCTGTATGGCCAGAGAAAGAAGAGCAAGAAAACAAAGAAAACAAAGTCTTTCTTTGCCTCAGAGAGGAGAAACAAAAATCCACCTGACAGACTGAGTGGATAACTGCAGCCAGGGATTAGGAGGGAAAGAGATAAGAAGGGAAGAGGGGAAATTAATATGATAAAATATGGAAAAAGAGAAAAATCTGGAAGAAATGCTGATGCACATGAAGACAATGAAAGGGGGTTAAATGCAAGGGGGAAAAACAATTCTGAAAAGACATCGAAGTGCTTGTCATGCAATTAGTGTGCTGTAAAATGTGTGTTATGAACTTCTGCCACCCACTGTGTCACATTTGAAATTCAAATGACAAAGTTGTCTTTCTTTGCTTTTTTCTTGTGATCTCTGTTTAAAGAAAGTGCTGTGATGTGAATCAGATAGTGAGGGATTCAGCAGTGTGGATTACAGACTGTTCCACTTCCAGTGCCCTCCATCAAATCCAAATTTTTGTCACTTCCTGAACAGAAGGTACTAGAATGCAGAAAGCATAGTAATATCACAGTCTACCTATACCCAGCCAGAAAATTTATTTACATGGCACAAATACAGAGTATGCTTTAGATTCTAATCTCTTGATGTACTGCATTTGAGGACTCTCTCTTAACTAGGCACTCTCTCTTAACTAGGCACCCAGCACTTCTTCTTACTTAATCTTTTAGTATCAGGCTTTTCCTTTACTTTTCATTTCTTCAGCTGCAAATGAAAGGTACGTTTTTTTGTTATGTTTTTGGTATTTTTTTGGGGGGAGCAGGGGGGTGGGCCATGTAGCACAGTTTTCACACAACACACTAAATGCACATATTTGCACGCCTGACTCTGGTGACCATTTATTTGCCTTGTACAGACACAACTCCAAAGCAAGTTTTTTTAGTAATCAGTTGCTTGGGTTGCAAGCAGTGGGATCTGTTTAGGACATAAAATCACAGACGGGTTTGGTTTGGGAGGGACGTTAAAGACCATCTAGTTCCCATGCCCCGATCATGGGAAGGGACGCCTTTCCCCAGAGCGCTTTGAAGCAGAAGTAGCTGTATTTTCTAGTGGTTTTAATCATTCTCTCAAAGAAGCCTGTCACCTGAAAAGCAGTAGAAAAGGGGGTTTTGAGGCCAGTGAGGACATGCATGGCTAGGACAATGTCTATCAGCTGGCTACCACCTCCAGTGGCACCAGTGTGGACTGATTGCTATGTCCTCCTGGGCACGGGATAACTCATGGGAGGGAGCTGGAGGCTTCAAATGAAATGAAATGAAATGAAATGAAATAGAGAGAACTGGAGTATGCTATAGTCAAGGGAGCAAGCTTCTCTTCCCCACAAATACAGAAGTGGGCAGAAGAAGCAAGAACATGGGTAATTGGAAACAAAGTATGAATCCTTGTAAATCTGCATCACTCAATCAGGGACAGTTCTGTTCCCTGCCATGAGCCTTTCATCGCTCTCCTAACTTGTGCTGTTGTGCTGCTGCTCTCTCTCCTGATTGTTACTGGTCTGTGTAGCCGCTCAGGGAAGTGAGTCTCAGGGCAAAACTTTGAAACCTGGCCCAAGGACAGTATATCCAGCTGGTAAACAGTCCCTGTCAGCCACAAGGGTGACAGGAATTCAAACAAAATGTTGTCATGTGTGGAAATAACCAGGCTAGATGATGCTGACATGGAACTCACTCCAGCAGTGGCTGGGATTTTCCCTCCTGTGAAGAAGCTGGGAAATCCCTCTCAGACTTGTTTTAAGGTTAGGTTATCATTGGTGGGGAAAGTCTTGTGTGACTTGTACTTTGTGTCCTATGACTTCTTAACAGCTTTCAGGACCTGCTTTATGGGGAAGCTCCAGGGGAAATTGCAGGGTGCTGTATGGATTTAGGATGATCTGAATCTGCTGGAAATGGCAATAAACAAGGTAGGCAGGAAGGAGGTATTTGAAGGGAAACCAGCTTTCTGGTTTAATATGTCTATAAAACCACCCATTTAAACAGGAGTGATTTTCCAACTCAGGAGTTAGCATGTTTTTCTAACCTAGCACTTTCATATGTGAAGAATTCTGGATTTTCAGCAGTTTCTTTCTGCCTTTGTCTTCAAAGGAGTGGCAGACTTTCACTGGAGGTTTAATGCAGTGCAGGCTGTTCTGGTGAAGTTCTCACTTGAATTGATGCAGCTCCCATGAATTAAGGTAATGGCCCTGCTGCATGTTTGCCTCCTGAGCTTTAATCTATTTTTCAGCACCCTCCAAAATATTCATACTTCTACAACAGGAGGGGACCAGTAGTGCAAAAGCCATGCATTGAATAGATTGAATAAATTAAGATCTAATATGTTTCAGGAGAAACTGATCCTTAGAATGGTGTGTCTTTTTTAGCAGAACCTAATGGACATCAGCTTCATTTTTCTCATAAAAATTGGAGGGAATCTGTTCCCCTGTGCTGGGGTTATAAATATATTTTCAAGGAAGGTGCTTTTTAAAAGTGTTTTTAATATCTGATGTTAGGGTCATTTCTATTTGTGGTTTTACTCAGCCCTGGAGGTGTAATACTTAATATCGTCAGAGCAAGAGCTTGGATTCCACCTCAAGTCTGAGCCTGTAGTCTGCTTTGCTTTCTTTTTATTTTGTTGGTTTGTTTTGTTTTTAAAACATCCCTGTTTGTTTTGCCTTGCACAGGTAATTAGTGTGACTCTTGTTAAAAGTGGTGCATGATGACTTTGTCTAGTGTGTAAGATGTGGGTCAGTTTCAAATCCTCGGAGAAAACCTGTCATGATATTTAACAGGCTTCATTTATATGAGCAAAAATTACTTATTTAAACCACTATCAATAGAATGATTCAGGCTCTGTTAACAAGCTAAGCAGGTTATGATCAGACATATAGATGTATTTAGATTTATTAAGAGATATCTCTTTAGATCCCTGCCATCAGATGTTATAGCTAAGAGTCTAACAGAGAGAGCCTAGCAGAGCGGTATGAAGTCAGCCTTTTTCTGCATTGTTTTATTTGACAAAAAAGAAGAAAATAAGTATGTTATTAATTTAGATTAATTAATTTATTAAATTAGACTAGATCTCTGGCATGTGGTGTTGTTATGTTCTCAAATTTGACCACCTGAACTTACAGCTTTGGCAATACTCTTTAGTGCTCTAGTGTAACGCATTGAGCTTAGAAAAGCTTCCATGAAAATGATGCAAAATAATTTTTGCCCTTTTTTTCCCTATAAGAGGTAAGAACAACACAAAAGTCAGATTCTGGTCTTTGCCTGAATATAAACGTTCCAGTTCCTGTGGCAGCACGGTGAACTGGCACAGAAACAGGCAAAGGGCTCCTGCTGCAGCAGAGAAATAAAGCAGGCTTGCATCTCTGAAGCTCCCCTGGATGTCTCAGTTTCAAGGCCTCTGGTACAGTCTCCACCAAACCTGTGCTTTCTTAAAAGCTTGTAAATATCTAGAGACTCCTTCATCCTTCAGCCACACTTGAGACCATCCCAGTCTTTTTAGTGCTAAATTACCAACAGTGTGTCCCCTCCACAGCCTATCCTGCTTCATCTGCAGGAGTTGCAGCGAGGTAGGCTGATGTTCTTCTCCCATCCAGCTCTTACCCATACTGTTACGACCTTTTGTGAACTTTTAGAATATTTCAGAAGAACAGAATTTGTTACATATGCCACAACAAGAACAACAACAAAAGTTGCCTCCTTTGATGCCCCTGCAGACAAAAGCTTCAAAGGAAGAAGGACATGGAAGCCAGCATTCTCTTTAAGTGACCGCATGCTTTGAATTTGCTCTTGCTCTGACGATATTAAGTATTACACCTCCAGGGCTGAGTAAAACCACAAATAGAAATGACCCTAACATCAGATATTAAAAACACTTTTAAAAAGCACCTTCCTTGAAAATATATTTATAACCCCAGCACAGGGGAACAGATTCCCTCCAATTTTTATGAGAAAAATGAAGCTGATGTCCATTAGGTTCTGCTAAAAAAGACACACCATTCTAAGGATCAGTTTCTCCTGAAACATATTAGATCTTAATTTATTCAATCTATTCAATGCATGGCTTTTGCACTACTGGTCCCCTCCTGTTGTAGAACACAAGGATGCAGCATTTACACCCACAAGCAGAAATGTGGCTGGGGTTCACTTTTCAGCTACTATTAATGTTTTCCTGAAAAAGTGCAGGCTTCCTGTAGACTTTTGTCAAGAGGCAAACCTATGCTGGTTTTTAACACTATGCTTTAATATTTTCTACAATGAATAGAGATAGTGCAACACTTTGAATTTATCTTCTGCATTTTGTGACTTCCAGTATTTGTGTTATATGTTCACTTGTGCTGAGTCCATTCCTTTATGGGTCCTGCTGAAGTCATTAGGTATGCTCAGGGGAAACAGATCTACACTGTGAAATTGTGCTGCTCCAGGTTTTGTTGTCAAGTAGCAGTTATCAGATGCATGCATGGGTGACACAGTGACATCAGGATGCTAATGCTAATGACCAGTGTAGCAGTTGAGGCTGATACATTCATTCTCTGATAGAAAAAGCAGAGACATCCTTTCCAAAATCATGGAACACTGGAGTGTGTTGCTGAACATGAAAGTATTTGTAATATTAAGGAAAAACAGGCCCTGTATTTGCTTTTTCCCCCTTCTCAGTGTTTTTGCAGCCCAGAATTTTTGCAAGGGATAAATCTTACAGCTCCTTTTATGCTTCATTCTTTCCTATCAGCAGGAATCCAAACCCTTCCAAAGAGATATTTGTTTTTTTCTCCCTCTCTCACTATTTTTAGTAGAGTAAGTTACTTTTCCTTTCTATTCCTTGTAACATGCTTTGCATTGAAAATTACTTTCTAAGAGCTTAGAATTAAAATAATGCTTAGTGCCTCTGGATTTACCTAATATTAGTAATCCCATGTTTGTGAAATGAAAATGAAAAACATCAGAAATTAGCGAGAATTGTGACCTTCAATTAAGAATGGGCATGAAAGTGAAGAAAAATTAACATCTCTGACATTCGTCTTTCCTGACTGTTTGTTACTTGGGTGGCTGTAGACCTGCTGTGTTTCTGAGAGCTCTGGACTCTCTCAGATGGGTTGACATCACCCTTGGCATTGCCTTCCTCTCTCCCCTGCTGCGTACTTGAAAGTGCCTGTGGCCCAGTTTACATGGTACACTGTAGTGTAGGGCAAAGTGTGGGTGGCTCTCCCCCAAGTATGAAAGGGAAAATTGCTGGGCTAGCTCCTGGTGTTTTGTTGTGTGACCTTCTCTTGTGGTAACCCAGCTTCAGAGCCCTCTTCCTGAAAGCTACTGATTGTCTCTGTCAAAGCCCATGGCTCTCAGCCTTCCTTGAGATGCTTTCAGCAGTGTTCCCATCCCTTTCCGCCCAACAACTGGGGTTGAGCTGTCCTTGCCTGCCTCTCTTCCCCTGCCATCATGCTGAGACACCCTTGGATTCTGCAGGTTGGAGGATAATATGTAGGGGGTACTTTTATTTTGGATGGAGCATCAGTGAACTTGGCAGTGCTAGGTTTACAGTTGGATTCAATGTTCTTAAGGATTTTCTCCAGCCTAAATGAATCTGTGGTTTTATAGCCTATTTTCTTCAGCATCACCTCAGCCCACTCATGGCAGCAGATGAGCCTGTGAGCATCTTCCACTTGCAGATACCTGTCAGGCCTGGCCTTTTTGTAACAGCCCAACAGTGAGTTCTCAAGCCAACATCCTTTTGTTGACAGCAGAAATGTTGAAGAAGGTTGTTTTCTTGTGACAAAATTATGTAGTAGCTCAAATGACCAGAAAGGAGGAACCTCTCTCCACAGATGACACTGTGCATCATCCATCCAGGGTGTGCCTGATGCTGCACGAGTGCGGGGTTTCCAGTGTGGGAAGAGTCATGAGAACTACTTGTTATCTATTTTTTTTCTGTTTAATCTTATTGAACTAGATATTTTACTAAGCCACTTGTTGTTAGACTTTCTTGCTATGGCCTTTCTGAAAAGGAGCCCTGTGGCATCTCTCTCCCACCTCACCCCCAGTGCAGAAGACCTGGTCAGAGGAGTTTGAAATCATGACACTGTGAAAGTGTGGGTACTGTGGGGTTAAACCTGGGGTGCAACGGGCCTTCAGCAAAAAAAGATACAACCTATAGATGAAGTGTGGGGCCAGAGAACTGTTTCCAAACACCTACATCTGATGTGTCCCCTTTCCTGTGCTGTGGTTCCCTTGGAAATGAAATGCCAGCCAGCCATGACTCCAACCAGCCAGGAGTCATGGCACACCTGAATCACATTCAGTGACTCCGGTTGCTCTGATGACAGGCAGGGCAGGACTGCAACATTCATCCATGACCCAATGCAGACAAACAGCTGTGACTGCTGTGGGGTGTTGGTGATTGTTTCCAGTTAGCTGAGGGCCTGTGGCTTTTAAGGAGATGATATAAAAAAATTCAAAAATGTAGTTTTTCTGGCTTGATTTTGTCTATATATAAATCTCTGGTGATAAAACCTGTGTTATGTTGACAAAGCTTCACAGACTGAAGGTTGAAGTTTTAGAAATGGGTATGCTGTGAACTTTTTAAATCATAAGAATAAATAATTTTTAAATATTATCCAATTAAGGGGTGATCTTAGGCACTTGGGAAGATTTTCTACATGTGTTCATGATGTGCATACAACAATTCTTGTATTTCCAGCTATCAATAAAACAAAAATTTGTGCAGAAATTCTTTTTCTAATATGCTCTTATTTCATCTTCTTTCACTGCCCATCTTTTACATAAATATTTCCTGGTTTGTAAAACACATGGAGATATTTTTTAGATCTCTCCCTGCAACAAGAATGTGAGGTCAACATGGTGTTTATATTGTTCCATCAAGTCAGTGCGACGTTATGCACTGAGAATGTGGGGTGTTTTCTTTCCCTCTCTGTGTTACTGCTTTGCAATCAAACTTCAAAACAAATGCCAAATGTCCAAAATAACAGGAGAAAATATCTTTGAAAGCTACAGCTGTCTCATCTTGGTAGAATTTACTCACTGGAATAATTGTCCACTTAAATTTTAGAACAAACACCACTATAAAGGGCCAGTAGCTACTTTTTGTTGTTAGATTCTGCTCCATAACCTCTTACGCAATTTTGCAAATATATCAAATTTTGCTGCAACATTGCCAACGATCGAGACTCTAAGTTTAAATTTGTTTTAAATGTTTAGAACTTGACCAGATTTGTGCTAAATACTTACTTTGGTTTTGATGAGATTGCCTCGGTTCTGATGAGACCAGAGTTGTGCTTGAAAGCCAGTATGTAATGCCCCATTTTGTTATTAACATTCTCATGGGATTTTATAGCCTGCAAACTATGTTTGCTCATGTATAGAAATGTTCATACCCTATCCTCTCATTGCCATTGATCAGAGCAATTTTGGAATTATGAGAGTATTTGGGTATCATTTTGGATCTGGTATAACTTAAGTTTGCCCACATGTTGAACTCAAGAAGATGAAATTGGCTCTTTCAGGACTCTAGGAGTTTTTTTTCATTATACTGGTACAGAAAGCACGTTATGGTACTAGCAAGTAGCATAATGATGGCATAAATGTTTTAGCAATAATAGTGTGTTGTTTGAGGTGGAACTGGGACTTTCTCTGTCCTTTGCTTCACTTCTTATTCCACAGATAAACTAATCTTACATATAGGGACTGAGAATGAAACTTGGAAAAATTTAATTCTTTATTGAGAACTGGACCATGCTGTATCACTGGACTGCCATATTTTTTCTTAGCTCTCATAGCAGACTACCCAAATAAAATCCCTGCTCTCAGGACACACACAATGAATACATTTCACATGGCTTGAGTTGGCAAGACAAGACTGCTGAGGTGATGATACCTTCAGTTTTGCTAATTTATGCATCATTTTATATTCTATACAATGAGAATTTAAGCACCACCAGACTGGCAGATAAATATCTAGAAATAGTAAAGAAGTGACATCCTATATGCGTGTGGGAACATGCATGTCTGCCTTACAGAAGGAGAACTTTAGAAAGTCAATATAGGGACAAAAATCAGGTGATGCCGTCTTGAAGGGGCTTTGCCTTTTCCCTGGGTTCCAATTAAAATCTTTTTGTTTTGACCCTGTATAAGAATATGTTGCATTTTATTTTGAAGGGCAAAGTTGAGGCAATATAGCCACAGTCTTGAGCACCCGTTCTGTGGTTTTGCTCAGACCTGGTTAAATGAGGTGCTCCTAGGGATGCAGAAAAACTGGTATGGGAACAATGTCTTCTGAGTGGCCCAATTTCTGTTGGAAGAAAGGTCAAGAAAACTTTGAAAAGTCATGATTTTTATTATTTTCTGTAATTTACACAAGATTGTATCAAAGTGTAAGACTGAAATGACTTAATTAATCTTCTTACCTGCTACAATTTCATCATGAGTTGGGGGGTAGTTAGTTGTTTTCACTTGGCAAATTTTACCTTTATTTATTTTTTTTGTCTAGGAATTCCAACAACAGTAATATTGTTGCTCATTTGTTTTATGATAGAATAATTTAGTGTCCAGTGACTCAGTTATGAGGCTGGAGAAGAAATTGTTCATCACAAGTGAATTGTTCTGCAAAGCACAGGGGCAATGATGTTATCACTTAATTACATACTTCCAAGGTAATCTTCTCAGCCTTTCTTTGTTAGCGTTCTGAGGCACAGGGCCAAATGTGACCTTGAGATCCACCACTTGAGAGTGCAGCTGACTCCTGTAACACACTTCCAGCTCTCTGAGCTTTGCATGGCTTTCAAGAAACAACAGCTTGTCCAGAGCAAGTAACAGGAATTTATTTCCATTTTTTTCATTGCTGGGAGTACATAACAAAGGACTGCATGCTCCCCAAACTATTATTTAACAGTAGAAAAATAAAAGCTGAGGTGGATTTGAATCATCTGTTTGCCTTCAAAATCCAGAAATATTTAAGAACGGTTGTAATTGCAGTATTTTGAAGGGGAACAATGTTGGAAAGTTGCCTTGCTGACAATCAGTTAATCATGGGAAAAAGAAGATAAAGTGTTTCTAGGCTATCGTCACTGTGACTTCTTTATGAAGAATTATGAACACAGACATGCACACATGCACAGGCACCTCCACACTTCCCCAGGCAAATGATTATTAAAATTAACAGCTTTAATAGCCATGGTTGGTGGTACACAGACAATTTAAAGTGTTTCCCCTGAAAGTTTAGCTACCCTTTACTGAGACTCCCCCAACAACAAATATTTAAAATGTTTTTGACATTTTGAAGACAATGGTAATTTATTACAGAAGATAATAAATTCCTCTTTTCAGATGAGGTATAGTAAAATATTATGGAAAAGTCATTTTGGGAGGAGATGTCATATTTTCATGTACCCCATAGGAACTGATGCAGTCTTAACATGCATTGGAGGGTGGTGAGAGGAAATGGTTGCCACCTTCCCACTTCTGCCTCCTGTCAAATTGTTTCTGCTTTCTGGGGTCAAGGTTCTGTTTAGTGTGGTGTAATAACTCAGGGTTCTGCCTGAAATATGCACAAACAGGTCTGGCAGGTCACATGACTGTTACAGTGGCAATGTGGAATCATGTGGACCTTACGGAGTCATGGTGGTTCACAGTCATGGGTGTTTTTTAGGCGAGGAAAGCTGAAGGAGAAGGAACTTGCCATAAATGTGTTCTGTTGTTCTTGTGCAAGGGTAGATCTTCAAAGGGTACATTAACTCTTTTTATGGCAGAAGTTCTTGAAAATTCCTTTTTGCCCTTTTGGTGCATTTTTGGAGCTGCATGTCTTAGACCTTTCCCCTGTGTAGAGGCTAATATTTAGGTGAAGGATTTAGTGGCTATTGGAATGGTTACTTAAGTTGTATTTTATACAAATATAATATTACACTAGGAGAAACAGATCAGATTATAATTGTGCATATAACCCCTAGTTAAATCCTCTTTGAACAATGCAAGCCTGGGCATAATTTTTTCTGGGTGTTTATTTTGTGTTAGTATTTCTCATTTGTTTTTTTCCCCAAGTGTTAACGGATTGCCTGGTTAATAGTACATGGAACTCTGCCAGTGTCAAATAGAAACCACACATTCCTTTTAACTAGAAAATTTATAAAGATTTACAAACTTGTTAGATGGTAGCTACCAGAATTTTTAACAAATGATTCTGTTTTGAATTCTTTCTGCTGCAGAGAATTAATTTGAAAGGAATTCAGAAAGAAACATTTTAATCTTATTTAATTTCTGGAATGCTTTATCTGGCAGTTACTCTATTCAGTTTATTCCCTACTTTATAATGTGATAGGCTATATGGTCTTTCTGTCTTTAAAGAGCAGATTTCAAGGGGGGAAGTTGCTTGAAGAGGTACAGTTGCAGAGACGTTGAAAATTATGAGCTTGCTGGAAGCTTCATTACTTCTTTATCCTCCTCAAAAATAAATGAAAAATAATACAGAATAGCCTTAATGGGTGTTTAAAGGAGTACCAAACTGAAGAGTATAAGCACTGTGGAAGTCAAAAAATCAAATACTAATTTAAGTGATTGTCACTCCTATCAGTGCTAATATGTTCCATTTTTTCATGCTAAACAACCCCCCCCACCCAACCAAGTCATAAACCAGTCTGAACAATGACTGAACACTAAATGAAATATAATGAGAGATGTTTAGAAAGCCGTTAATGATAGTAAATTCCATTAGGGAAAGTTAAAAGGTTAAATGCTCATGCATGAAGCACCACATAAGGTAAGTGGCTTGGGAAAGGCAGAGGTTACAGTTTTTCATATGGGTCCTTTCACTCCCTTCACTTCTCAGTCCTGCCTTCCCATCCTGCCACCCCATCTCTGAAAGTGCATTGCCATGTTGGATGGGGCTCTGAGCAACCTGGTCTACTGACAGGTGTCCCTGTTGAAACTTAGGACTTTTTTAAAACAAAAGCAAACCTGAGTTCTTTCCTATCTTAAAAATCAGGGTTTTTTTTTCTAAACCATACTGTTAAATTCATGTAAAGTGGTAAAATCTGGAGCTTTTGCTATCTTTAGAGAAAGAAAGTCCAGGCTAGTTTTATTATGACAGGATAAAATTATTATCAATCTTTAGTCTGCAAACGGGCTCTGCAGATTGATGTTACCAACATGCATGCCAACTCAATAATAATTTTTCCAGTTCCTAATGCAATTAATGCAAATATAACATTGTTTCCCTGTAATTCAGTCTTAGTATTCCTGAATTCATAATTTAAGATGTTATTGACCATTTTGGCACACACACATCCCCACTATTGAGCTTGTGCTTGACTGATTCTATTGACAAGTCATACAGATTCCAGCCTAGAAGCCAACCCAATGTGGTTCAGGAATGTGACCCTCACATTGTGCAAATGTACTGTGTCCTTCAGCACATAGAGGAGAGTGTCCTACCTTTCTCCAAGGAAAATTCCACTTCTGCATTGGATGTGCTTGGAGACTGGAGCTTGCTCAGTGACAAGCTGTGAAAATTAGCTTACTGGAAGATCGCACAAGAAAATGTTTGTTGTTGTTCTTGTTAAAACCTTCCCAAAGAAACTTCAGTGCATGACAGTCTCTCTCTCCTGTGCTCATTGTAACAATTTTCACATTTCCCAATTTCTGGAAGCAAGTGTGACTTGTTTTGTCATATATATCAAGATGTTAATGTTGCCTTACAACAACTTCTGTTCTTGTTGCTAATTAGGAAAAAAGAATTCCAATTACTTTGGATTTAAGTTACTCAGGAATTAAGCAGCAAAATGTTTGTCTTTCTAGTGCATGTTCTTAGAAGCTACGGAGCTTCAAAAGCTGGAGATGGCTATTAAGCTTTTCTGTTATTTGTGAAATACATTGCATCTCCCCCCATTTGATCTTTCTCTGTAGAACTGGATGAGGTTGTTTTCATTTTACTTTTTTTGAGTTGGACTGATGATGCTGTTCTTTGAGACTTAGCAAATAGACAGGTGTGTTGTGCTGACTAGCATCTCTCTTCAGACCACATCCCTTAATCGCTATAGAAAAATATGTTTTCCATGAAAAGGTATTTGTCTAATACTTCTGAGGCCTCTGTCTCTTTACTGTACCTGCTACCACTTTGTTTTTAGCATATGTTTTGGATCACTGATCAAAAGATTGAAAGGAATAAATCAACACTTGAAAAAAGAAGGTTAAGTGGTGGGTGGAGGGTTATTTGTTTCTTGCTTTTTTTTTTTTTTTTTGATAGTATTCAAATAGGCAAAACTTCAGTTCCAGAGCATATACTCCTCTCTGGCATCTATTCCACAGAAGAATTGTCCTTGAGTGTGCTGGTTTGACTTACCTTGTGTAAACGATACCAGTCGGCTCTCTCAAAGTGAAGCAAAACTGCTGAGAGGACAGTTTCAAATCCTCTTAAGATCTTACAGCAGAGTACTACTGGCTGGATAAATAAAGATTTGGCAGGACAGCTCAGTTTATTGTTTTCTGGGGATTAGTATTCTATTCCTGATGACTTAACATAAGTGATAAATGCACTTGGAAATCCTATGGCACTTTTTGAGTGGTTGATCTCAGTCTTGGCAAGGCTAGGAGCATGATGATATGATGGCTGAAGATGCTCTGGTCATCACTGGATTTAGGGAAAATTTCAGAATAGTAATTCACATCGTCTTGAGTTCCCCCAGTTAATCCTGTAGCGTGCATACCTGCTTTAGAACTTTTCTTTGCATTACTTTTCTTCTGATTTAGGTAAGGTCCCCAGTCTGGGTGCTAAAGAGAATTCAGGAACTTAAAATTGTATGAAAAATACATGTGAACTCTTTTAGTATGATGGGCAGATACTCATAAAGATGGGGAATGGAGAGGGGGCTGGACAAGAAATTACAGACGTAATTTCTCTAGAGGGATGAGAGCAAGCAAGAATGAAAAAGAATCCCTTGTCCGACACATGCTCCTGAGAGTCACTGGATAACCTTAGTACCAGGCTGTGCCTGTAATAAGGGTAACTGTGGAGCTAATATTTTTCCTTTCCTGCTGAGCTGCCTTGAGGTTTTGTTCTTGCTCACAGACATAGGACAGGGTTCTGTAGCATGTACATTTTCCAAAAATGATCATTCACTGAAATGTTTTCAGAATGAGGTATCTCTCCCATTCCTCCCCTTGGGTGGATTCTGAATCTTTTTGTATGGAGAGCAAACCTCCTTATTACAAAAACATTGATACTGGTAGAGGGGCTAACATCAGCTCAGGATGATGTAGCTGGCATTTATTTTTCGTCCCTGCATTAGCTCTTCATTTCTTTTTGAGTGCATTGTATGCAAATTCTGCTTGATTACAGCATCCTGCTGTTGAAGGAAAAATTGTCCAGAGGCAAAAGAATTATTTGTTCTTATTCCTTGGTCAATACTGTGCACAATACCCCAATTGTGGAAAGAATGCTCCGGTTATATGAGGTTGTTTTGCACTGCTGATGCATTTGCCTTCTCACATTTCAACCCTAAACAGAGCAAGTCCAACACACTGGGCTTGGCTGCTGTTATCGCTCTAAAACTCACTAGCATTTAGGTTTCTTCTTTATGAAAAGCATTATAAAAGCCAGATTGCTGCTATTAATAGCAAATGTGATCTACCTCTGGCACAATGGAGGGATTCAGTTCACTAATCCATGACATTACACTTGCTTATGTTGTATTATTCTTCAAGTGGAAGAGTAAAGCACACAATGCACTTAATATTACATTTGCTTAAATACAGGGAGCTTAACTCAAATGAATTTTATATATGTTAAAATATATGTTCAAGATCTATCTGTCTATGGATAAACAGAAAAATATAGTGGGAAGTATCTTTAATAATAACAATATATAAAATATATTTCTCCCACTAGTGGAAGATACATATTATGCCCAATCCCTGAAAGTGTTCAAGGCCAGGTTGGATGGGGCCCTGAGCAACCTGATCTAGTGGGTGGCATCCCTGACCATGGAAGGGCAGTTGGAACTAGATGATTTTTAAGGTTGCTTCTGGGATATGGTTCTCTATTAAAAAAAAAATGCCCTACGGTATATTACCGTGTCCTGCAGCCATAGGGAGGAGGAGAGAAGATCCAGCAGGCAGGAACTGTGCAGCAAGATTGATTTATTTAATTATTTTACAAACTCTTTATAGACTTTTTTCTTCATAGTCTAATTGGACAAAGGATCAGCCACCCCTTGGGGGTGATTGGCTAGAATCCTAAACATCCATTGTCAAAATATTTTTCTACTATACTATAAACAAGACTTCTCAAGGTTGCAGATGTTTGATTGTTTACAGAACTCTGCTACCTTTTCTGTGAGAAAGAAAAGTCTCTCACAGACTTAGAAAATAGTAAGAAAATCCTTGCTAGCAGCATTTTTGTATCTACAGTTCTCTGTATATATCACTTTTATTTGCTCAACAGAATCTCTAATAAAGATTAGGAGGACATTCTTCTAGGTGTTATCTCACAATGTGAAATTCTTCTACTCCAAGGGACCTTGATGATCTTATCTTAACTCCTTAATGAGTAGAATCTGCTGTTGTGGAAAGAATATTTAACAACAAAAAAAGGAAAGTTGTGGTTTCTCCAGAAAGATAAATATAAGCCAAATAGATGTTAAACTAATTATGAAATAATTGCATGAAATACTTCTCACAGAGCTGAAAACATGAATGTATTCTCTCCTGGGCTTCATAAAAAAATATTTAAGATGTGTCTTGACTTTTTTTGAGATTTCATTACAACTGTGTATAAAATGGTCATAGAAAGGGGAAGGGAAGGCAGGAGAGAAAATTTGACATTTTCATCTCCTTTTTGCTGCTAATATTTTTAACTTTTTGAAACAGAAAGCTCTATAAAAAGGTAAAGATTTTGCATCCATTTGGGCAAAACCAAGAAGAATGTGATTTTTTTTTTTTTTGTGATGTGAAATGATGCTGAATAAGATACACTGGTGGTTGTATCTTGTTCTAAACACTTGTGAGGAGCCAATTTAGTTTTGATTTGTCTCAACACTGTTTGTCAGAGGCATGTGGGGGAGGCGTTGCACATGTGCCCCGTACAGGAGTCAACTAAAAGATGGGAGAAGATCTTGTCTCTGGGGAGACTTCGCCTAGCAACACCTCACATGGGATAGGGAGTCGGTAGGAGACACTGTATTCCTCAGAGGGGCTTCTCCAATCTGGTGGCGAAAGGTCTCCACCAGTGGACGGCAGAGAAAGGTTGAACTGGACCAATGGTCTCATGTCAGCAGGCGGACTTTGGGAAAGGCTAGGGGGTATAAAAACTAACTGCTGCTCACTGGCTCGCTCGCTGCTGCTCGCTCGCTGGCTCGCTTGTTCCTTTGCCCTGGCCCCAGCCTGTCTTTTGGCTTTCTTGCCTCACTAGCTTCTGCTCACCCTCGCGCCTGTCCTGCCTCTCTGTGTCCCTGTGTCCAACCCTGCCCGCCTCTGAGCCAGCCCGCCACCGGGATCCTCATCGCAACCCTGTCCAAGGTTCTGGACCTCCTGCTTGAGTGCCCACTCACTGCGTGTCCGGTCGCCCGTCGCCGTGGGAGCCGTGCCTGTGGAGCCCTGCTTCTCTGAGAGCTGCGCAGGCTCATTAGCGGGCGGCGTGCACACCCCCTGTTGTGTGGACGTCGATGGCACTCTGTGATCTGCCGGTGGTAATGCCCGCTTTTTCTCTCTCCCCTCTCTCTCTCCTCCCCTCCCCCCATTCCTTTTCCATTTTCCTTCCTTCTTTTCTGTCTTTTCCGTCTTTTCCAGCCCTCTTTCGTTTGGGCAACTCCTTTTTATTTTTGTTTTTTGTTACAAATAAACTGTTCTCTGATACAAGGCTTGCCTTTTTTGGCTTAATTTCATTCCCACCATCTAATTTTAAAAGAACTCCTCTCGGTTTCCCTCAGTGGAATGAGACAACACTACAGATTCGTATTTCTCCAAGAAAGTGTATTTGCAGATTGTAAAATGCTGAAGATTTCTATTACTAAATGTTTGTTATGAAATTGATCTCTTTATCATTTTCATTGGGAAAATATTAAAATAAATGTCCATCCAAAAATCATAATTCTTACCCTGTAATTAATGACTTATATACCATAAATTAAAAAGGAATATGTATTCCATAATAAGACAGGAAGTGCCTTAAGAAAAATCTGAAATGTGTCACATGCACGTACTGTAAAGTAGCATAGATTAAATTTGCATGCATGCAATAGAATGCATGAAGTAATGTAGTGTCGCTGGATAAAATTAAGGTAAAGATTTATTTTAGGCATCTTCACTTACAATGCTTTCAGTGAGCTGATTTTTCATTAAGGTAAGACTGTTTTTTGTCTAGGTCATCTGAATTTGAGGAATACAATAAATTATTTCTTGTAATCCGTATAAACCACTGAACTGACCTTGAAATGGCTGTTTTCTGACTGCAATAAAGACACATTCATTTATTTCCCACAAGATCTATGGATATGAGCTGCATTTGTGGACAAAAAATTTCAACAGACAATATGACAAGAAAAATAAGAGATTTTCTCTGTTATCTAAAGATGTGGTATGAAAGAACTATTTCTCTGTGAAGTTAATACCCTGGTGAAAGGTCAGGGGTGTCTTCACTAGGTGCTGTATATTGTGAGAATTAACTGAACAGTTAATTTTCAGATGCAAATCCTTATTTATTAGTGTCACCCACGATAGGAAACTGTACATGGTTAGGGTTCCTAGCAGTTCTCTTTTTTTATCCTTTTCTCTTTCTGGCAGTGCCCTCTTTTTCTGGAGCTCTTTTCAAGCAGGTTTATGGGAGATTTGGTGCAATTGGGTTCCTGGAAGTTGTAATTCTGACCAATGTTCCCAGTCCATGCCAGGTACCCTTCCATGGCCTGGTAAGAGTGGGAAGGTGAGGTGTGAGGTGATCAGTCATGATGGCATGTGGTTACACCTGGTTGCAGATGGCAGTGGGACACTAGGGGATAAATAGGGACTAGACTCTCCACCAAACTTCCAAAATCCTACTTTTTGTAGAAGGAGAAAAAGTTACAGCAAGAAAGTAATGGATAATGTGAGCATAGAAGAGAGAAGCAGAAGGTGAAGGGTCACCATTGTGCTCAGAAGAGCAGAAACAGAGGAATCCCAGGGACAGTACAGGAAGGACTGATTTATCTGGATCCCAAGTAAGGTGTTGAATTGTCTTGATAATCTAAAACTTGGTTGTATTATGTCTAATTGAATTACATCCATATTTTCAGATACAAACAAGAGGTCTTTCATCCTACTTGGATTCAGTTAGCTGTAAGGATGTCTCTTGAAAGGTATCCCAAAAAGTGAGTCACTTTTTTTCCTACTGATACTTTCCATCTTCTCTTTCATGAAGGCCCACCTGAGCTGGCTTGAATTTGTGTGTACAGTTTCCTCAGCCAAAGCTAGATCCCTGGTAGCCTTCAAATCCTTTATTTCCTGAGCTGTCTCTGGTGAAGTTACTGAAATACTGACAGCTGTAAGCCTGACCTGAAGCCTCTTGAAAATGAGGTGGGTCAATAGTCTTAGGATCAGTATCCTAGAAATATCAGTTCAAAACCTCTTAGGCTGGCTTATGTCCTAAATCTAAGATTTAAAACACAGTTGTATGTCTAGGTTTAAGTAACCTAAACAAAATCCATTATAAATTATATAGATGTGAGTTTAAATGATGCAACTTCAGGTATGACTGAAATGAAATCTGAGGTTAAAACATACTATAAATGCACCCCCACAACCTTAATTCTGCTCTTTGGTGGCAAATGAAGTAGCCACAACGTTCTTGTCGTACAAGTGCTGTGATCCTTTAAAGAATTTGCAATCAAAGGAGCACAGTAAAACAATCTCCCAGTAACACCTATGCCTGGGTCTCTGTGGAAAGGGAGGCTTCCGGATCAGTTCACTCACCCAACAGCATCACCTGACAGCACTCAGGATGATAAGCATGAACTGATATATAGAGCAATGACCATGTTTGAAATTCCCCACTCTGAATAGTAAGTAGTTTTGTATACCATATTACCTATGTCCATCTCTTCATCCATCCCTGGAAGTGTTCAAGGCCAGGTTGGATGGGGCTCTGAGCAACCTGATCTAGAGGAAGGTGTCCTGGCCTATGGCAGGGGGATTGGAACTAGATCATCTTTAAGGTTCTTTCCAACCCAAACCATTCTATCTCCAGCCTGCATTTAATTTTCTTTTCATCATCATCATCACAAGATATATTTTGCAGGTATATGTTTGTGGGTATATAGTTTAGGAAAACATTTCCCCCACTGGAAATTAATTTATTGAATACTCTCAAAATGTATAGTCAAGTGTCTGAAAAGCAGAGTGATTTGTTCTGAGTTATTTATTAGAGAAACTGATAGAGTACAAGTGAAGCATTTTAGATTAAGTGGTTTCTTCATTCACTAAAATGTGAATGAAGTACAACTTGTTGCACTTGAATTCTGTATCCAGATGTTAGCTAGAATTAGAATTAGTTTTTATTGTGCTTTTTGGATATTACTGGAGAGCAGAGGGAATGGATTTTTTTTTAATCTGTTTTTCCTGCAGAGATCCACACCAAGCTTCACTACTGCAACAATATTCTCAGACATGGGCATGGTATCTGAAAAATATGCCTTAGTCTAGGGAACAAGTGAAGATTAACTCATTGACATTGAGTTGGTTGGGAACTAAGCTATAAGGTCCATGAACGGTTTAGTTAGCGTCCTTGGCATTTGCATTTCTAATAGCTAAAGTGACATAGATCAAGGAGCAGAGGAAACAGCAAGATAAATCAGAGGAAGGAATGGAATGGTGAGCAAGGTGTAATTCTTGTACTTTCTTTTGAAAATTATTTGCATCAGCTGTAAACTGGTTTGGTTAGATGAGAAACTAAACAGACCACTGAGAGATTTATGCAGCAGTGAAATTTGCTTTCCTAGAAAGATTAGAAATACAGGACATAAGGGGATTTCAAGGACTATGAAGTAAAGTTCCCTGTCACCATAGGATCTGTCACTTAGTTCTTTCTAAGACTGTAATTAGCATTCTTTTGTATTTAGAAATTTCATTTTCCCACTAATTTGCTTAATTTATTGTTTGTATCCCTGTCCCTAACACATTTATTAATGTCTTTTTAATATCATAGATACATTTTTTTTGTAACTGGCGTCAGGCTGATGGGGTTTATCCTCAAAGATCTACCGTTAATTTTTATTAATCATTTTTATTTCTGTAGCATAGCAGTTATTGCTAGGAGATATATAGAGAAGAATTCTGATGTCAAATGGAAAAAATTACTCATATATGAGTTCTTTGGGCTCTATAAGTTCTACGTATTATGAAGCAATTCTGTTTGATTTGCTGAATTGCTTTGGAAAAAATTTAAATTTATAATATTTTCTCTTTATACTTAGAACACCTATATAATGCTTATCAGTTGCTGCTTCATCGCCATCACAAAGTCGTTTGTACTTGCCAAACTCTTTTATTCTGTTAGTTGTCATTTTAAGGGCACTTAACCACAGACCTATCATGGACAAGACAGTATCTAAAAAATCTTCTGGCTTTTGAGCAACATTTGTGACACTGTTTCCCCTTGTTAGTATTTGGTGACAAATTTCCATTTTTTGCTACTTGAAACTTATAATTGCTTCCTGGCTGCTTTTCTATGCATCCTGCACTGATTTTGATATTGTAGAGAATTTAAAGTATGAGTAGAAAAATGTGCCTGTTGAAAGCTCTTTCACCTTCTTTTTCTTTTGTGTTTATCAGTAAGTGAGCAGAGAGGTGCTAATAATTTGATGTTGATGATTACTGGAAATAATTTCAAATGGAGCAGAATATCACAGGAAAGAGTCCACCAGTAAGGAAAGGAAGGAAAGAAGCAAGCAGTGAGAGTTCAGAAGGGTAAACAATAATCTGAACTGGCTGAGGCAAGGTCAGATGTCTCTGCTTAGTGAAGTCCTAATTAGTAAAGCTGCTGATGAACTATGAGAACAATACTGCCGGACTGATGTTAATCACATGAACCTAACTCCCTTAATTGGATTGCATTTTGCCACTTTGCAAGTCCTAATTATACAAAGAGGTTATTTAGCAGCAAGCGTGCTTTAACTCTACAAAATATTTTTTCCCCGTCATACCCTTCTTCATTAAAATAACTCTTTCTCAAGAAGTCTGTTTCTCCCCAGGTTGGATGGCTTTAATGACCATGGTTATTGGGATTTTGTTGTTTTGTTATTTTTCTTTCTTTCATCTTAAATCAATATTAACAGGTAAAATCTGGTCAATGGAGTGTTTCTAAAGAGGTGAGATGTAAATGAAAGAATGCTGCCACAAAGTAATTTTCCAGCCTATTCAGAAAAAATAAAGCAAAACACAGTTATTTGTTGCAAAGCAGGGAGAGATGTTAAGATATTCTTCATTTTCAGCAGTCCAAACAAATAATATAGGTTTATCCATTTTGTTACGGGGGTGTTTCTGCACGTGATTACTAGATCATTAGCGTTTGTGTTCTCTTTGGGTTTTGTATGTTTAGTGGATGTGTTTGTAGGTTGTGTTGATTAGAAGTTTCAAGTATTAGAATAAACTGGCTCCCACCAAAACCAGTGATGAAGCTTCCGTAGTGGCACAGGTAGAAACAGATAAGCTGCCTGGTAAATCATCCTAGTGCAGCTTCTCCCCTGAACATTTTTCTAGGAGGTGACTGCCTCATGCAATGCACCATGTATATAGATGCCTATTGCTGAACCAGAGCTAATTAGTTCAACTCTTCAACACCATTTCACTGTGCTTATATGATTTAAAGGAAACCTCTATGCACACCTTGCTGTGTCAGTGTGAACTTGCCCCAGAAAGCCAAGTTTCATTACTTTGATACCTCTTTGTTTCTGAATGGCAATTTTATTTCCACAAAAGGCAGATGTCTTTTTTTTCTTTTCCAGAAACAAAAATGAAGATGACAGCTGCCATAGACAGCACTCTGATAGGTCTCTTCTGTTTTCTGTAGAGACCAAATCTATGTTTTTCATACACGAATCCCAGGATTCCTCTCTTAGATCTACAAAGAGATCTTTAATGGTTTATGAATATTTATGAAATAGCCGCTAGCAGGTAGGAAACTACAAAACAACTTCTGTTGCATTCCTAGCTGCCCAACACACTTTTTTTTCCCCCAAAGGAAAAAAATATTCAGTGAGTTCAAAAAGTATATCCAAAAATATTTTAAAATATCCCTGGTGCACTCTGCAATCTCTTTCCTCATGATGTGCACTGTCAAACTGGCCAGGGAGTGCCACTGCTTATTTCTAATCCAAGTGTTTTGATTTTCTGCCCCTGAAACCTGAACAAAGTGAGGATGTAGGAGAGAAGAAAAGTGGTTTTGGTACAGTAAGTCATTCACATCTCATCCTGTTGGAGGGGTTTGGATGTTGCCTTGCTGTCTACTGCCCAAATAATATATGCCCTCAGTCCTCAGGCAGATGCTGGGCACCTGTGTCTAATTTCATTTTGTTTCTCTTTAGGCGTCTTTCATCTTTAATCACATATTGCAAATCTAATCCAGTCCATGATATTTCAAAAGAATTTCTCACTGAGGTATTTGAAATACATTACAGAACTAGATGTGAGGAAGGGCCATGGGAACTACCAGTGTAATGAGGTCAACAACTTGCACTTCCTTTGTATAAAATATTACATTTTGCTTGTTATGTCGAGTTTGGTCTCTGAGAATGAAGTGCCATAGAGCCCAGTGAGATCTTGGCAGATTGTTCCATATCTTAAGGTTCTGCTTTTACAAATGACCTGTCATCAGATGATGAACATCTGATCTTCTCCAGCTGTGGGATCTCTAAGAAGTGTGATTGTGTGTCTGGATTGGCTGATTAAAAAATACCAGAGTAACCTCCCCATCCAAATCCTCTCCTGAGGAGAGGAATTTAAAAAAAGGTTTTAAAATAAAATAAAAAAATTTTTTGCATGCAACAGTTTTATTGTAATATTGCTTAGAAAGTCTTCTGGCATTTTGAAAATTGGCCGGTGTCAAGGAACTTCAGATCCACATGGACCAGCTGTGACCAGCTGTGAATCCAGTGGTCAGGCCAAGGAGCAGCTGCTACTGCTGACACCATTTCCACCCTGAAGTTTAGTGCTGGGCTCACCGCTGGACCCACCTTACTGATCTTTTAGGCTATGCCCTAAACTCTGGAGCAGGTTTAAGGGCAGTGGTGTGCTGAATGTAAATATGACATCATATGTCTTTAACAGAGAACAGCAAATGCTGTGAAAGTATTGGATTTTTTAAAATTAAATCTGTGTGGAAAATGACTGACATGACATAAACTGCTCCTTCATTAGGTAAACAACATTTTTTTCATAACCCTAAAGCCAACAGGCTCTTGAGAGTGATAAATAACTTTGGGCAGACAAGCTGTAATCACTGGCAACATTTTTGCCTTTTTAGTGTAAAAAAGATAACCTATGTATAAGAGATATGGGCACCTTTATAAGAGACATGACCAATACCTTAGGAAATGATTCAAAAAGACCAGACCATAGGAACAGGTAGTTCAAAATTGTGGAAAAGAAGTAAATATGACCCTCACTGATGGAAATTATTAGAGACTGAGGGACTACCAAACAGAGAGATATTTCTAAGGCTTTCCTGACCTACTTAAGGAAAGTGGATGCAGTAAAAGATTAGTGCTGTATGAAAGATGAACTGCTGTGGAGAAGCTAAGTCAAATGCTTAGCTTTTCGCTCTTTCTCATTACAAAAGTATGAACGGATATTGAAATTAAAGGCAAAAAATTTAAAACAGATAAAGAGAAACACATTTTCACGCAACATTTATTTAATCTATAGATGTTGCCAAGGCAGGACGACGCTGTTGCCAATAGCTTGATTTAGGTAATTAAAAAGATGAGACACACGTGAAAAGGAGTTCAGTTACACAAGCCAGGAAAGAAGTTACATAATATGAGCAATTAATTAGGCTTCAAGGGAAAAACAAATATCAACTGCTGGGTGTTGAAAGAAATATCTGAGCCTTGAGTTTTAAAGAGGCAAACCTTCTCTTAAGTTCAGTAGAATTTGGTCTAATTAAGGCCTGTGTGATTGGCTTAATTGTCCCATCCTCTCCACAGGATTTTGCATAATTGCAAAAAAAGTATATTTAAATAAATACTGCTTGGTGCCTAAACGCAGGATTTGGCGCTAATCTGTCTCTTCTGTCTCCTTTCCTTAGGAAAATATTCTTGTGAAAAAGTCAGCTTATGTTTGGCTTGACATGCTGGAGTTATCCTGCCCTGTGATGTTAAAGCCAATTTACACTAATAGCTTCAGAGCAGTTTTGGGCAAGGATCTGGTTATAAAGTCCAGGGTTGATTCCTGCTACTAGATCAGGTTTCCTGCAGGAATGCAAAGCCAGAGGGGAGAGTATTTATTAGCATATTTTTGCTCCTGGGCTGCACAAGCTCTGTCATGTTGATATGATACCAGCATTTTAATTACAAAATTCTGGAATGGAGACTTTTAGTAGTGCTCTGGTATTATCCTTTTATTAATATAAAAAAATGCATTTACAATTATCTGATGCAAAATACAGTGGAATTACATTGGATGAATATAGACCTGCCTGCCTTCAGTGTGTTATTAATAGCTGGTGTTAAAAATTATTTTGAAAGGAAAGCTGCAATATTCCAGTTTTTCTCAATAAAATTGGAACAAACCATTAAGTCAAAAAGACTGTCTCTTATTATGTCAGATCTCCTTTATAATACCCTGCCTAATGTTTAAAACATAATTCCTTCATATGGTAGAGTGTTTTTGAAGTTAAATTTAGATCTGTAAATCATCTTGAAAGTTTTTAAGCCTTTTTTTGATAAGGATCATTCTGGCTGTTTTGTATGCTGTGATGGTCAGTAGCAATTTAGCCTTCTTCCTTTAAAAAGACTTTTCAGGATCTCATTTTGCATATACTCATGAAATGAACAGGTATGAATGTTGTTTAGATTGCTTGTGTGTGAATATATCTCAAAGATAAAATAGTAACCACTGGATTTTCTGTGTCTGTAAAACAAGAAGTCTCACATTTGACAGGCTGCTTACCTGGATTCTTCTCCCAGCTCAGTCGTGTTCTGAAGTCTTTATTATCCTGCTATTGTCTTTCAGGTTATGGAATAGGCTATGGAACAAATTATTGTGATAAATGTCAATAGTTAATTTAACTTCCATTAAAATTTTCTCTGTCATAAACTTTAAATTAAAGACTAATGGCCTCTCTTTTATTATTTGCCATGGCAGTAAAAACAGGATTACATCTGGCTTTGGCTCACAGGGAAAGGGTGTTGTGACTTGAAAAACTGTTTCAGAAATACAAGGGCAGAGCATGGTGACCTCCTGCTTTTGGTGATTATCTGATGCTCTGCCCAAACTTGAATTCATATTGGAATCACTTAATTCTTAGTGAAATTTTAAGTCATTCACTGAGGCTGGAGCGGAATAAATTTTTAAAATAATTATTATCAATTGCCTTTGTGCAGTACCTGCCTCTGTTTGGAAGAGCTATACTTCAAGCTCTTTCCTTCTTTAAAGGAAATGTGCTCTAAAGGGGCGATCCACAAAAACCGCAGAACATAGACTAGAATGCTTGTGTGGAGGGAAGGAATCCATTAAAACCCCCTCAAAACCCTAAATTAAGGGAGCTTGAGGAGATGGACAAGGAACATGTTTTTCCATTGGCACCTCTGATTTTGTGACTCCCCAGTAACTGTAGCAAATTTGGAGTTTCCAAGGGAATGGGATGTGCTTTTCTGAGTTTAATAGGTAACGTATGAAATACTAATGTTATCTGGTTTTATTGTTAGCCACTTGGAAAATGTAAGTCTAAGTGTGTGAGCAATGCATTGCCTAAAACAGTGCTTATTTTTCACTAAGAGTTTCCTTCACAGTAGGTACTGTGGAAGAGTCGTAAGTCCATGATCACACTGATTATGAAGTATGATTACCGGGCACTTCCCTTGATTAGGAAAGTGTTATATGCTACTGGGAATGCAGGCATATAAAGATGGTTAATCACTGATCATTTGTCACGCTGACAGATTAAAGGACAAAGTAGCTGGTGCAAGTAATGCAAGTATTTCTCTGTCATCTTTTGATTAGGTCATTAGGTTAGAGATGAAGCATCTTGTAATTAAGTTTGTAGGAAGTTACATTCACTTACTGTTAATTGCTGAGAGATATTTTTGTAAGCAATTAAATATCATACAAAAGGAAATTTAAAGTTATCTATTTGAAGTTCTCCATTTTTCTAACATGAAAGTTATTTTAGGACTTTTAAAATTTGTATTAAAGGTTTCAGGTTGTCTTAAGGTCTTACCAGTTATTTTGTGCTTTATTTTTCTGCCTATCTTGACAAATAAATATTGGGCATAAATGAATATGCCATGCATAATACGTTTACATGTTTAATGTCTAACATCACTAAAAACTCCCCAGGGAGAGCCTCATCAGTTGAGTCACTTTAACTTTTGGAAAGTTTGTGTTCTGAAGTTTATAATCTGTGTAGCTCCTGTGTCACACAGCTGAACTCATCTCAAACCGGTAACCTGGTCAGCCATCTGTGGTTTGGATTTCCTTTTTTGTATTGGCATACAGGAAGAATTCTTACAAGGTGGAAAAAATATCAGTGGATTCAACCATATTTTTTCTCTCTTTTTTTTAAATGCAGCATTATGGCAGTATTAAATTTTCAGGATGCTTTGAATGTTTGATCTGAAAATGAGAAAAACTCATAGGCTTTGGAATGAAAGTAACTGATACTGGAAGGGAAAGGAAAAATAAGTACTGCAGAAATTTTGTTAAATATTTTAATATTGTGGATGCAATACATATTGAGTTGTAAATAGGACTAGAGTTATCTTGGGACTTGATGATTTCAATTTCAATTTGATGATTGATTTCTTTTCTAATGTATCATGTCTTTCTTATTTTGAAATGTACAGAGAAAGCGCTAAGGTAGCCACCTTTCTCCGCAATCTATTATTTGAAAATGGGCAATTAGGAGAGCAAATAATGTCATATTAGTTGACAGATGATTAGCCTGTAAGACAAAAGGTAAGAAAAGGCAGGAGCCTAAGGAAGCAGTAATTATTTTTGGAGTTAAGGAAAAAAACCCACTGGTCTTAATTGTGAAGCATGGTAATAGCTACAGGTTAGGCACAAGAAAGCAGAAAATTGCTAGTACACAAAATATTTGGCTTATGCCTCATTACTGGCACTGAGTCAGCTTGAATCTGAGCACTAATTGGCACTTGTAGCCTGCTCTCTGTACTATTCCTTCATGGCCTGGACTTGTCATGGGGGATGGTATGTGCTGAGTACCTGGGTGAATGACAGCTGTGATGGGCATATTTGGGCCTCATTTCCCAGAGGGCTGGGTCTTCATTAGGATGTGCTTTGAATGGTGGAAAATAGACTCAAGTCCTGGTAAAGACAAAATAGCCAGAAGATTTCATATGCTAAAATTGGGTTTATATGTCCTTCCATTTCAGGAGGGAGGGACTGGGGGGATGTGTTGCAGTGAGCAGCTACAGACTGGAGCATGAGATTGAAATGGTAATTTCATGAGACTGAAACAGTAAGCTGGACAGCCCCATGAGTAGCCTTTTAAAACAGAGATTTTCTTTTAAAGAGTTATTTAGGGTGGGTTGTTACTCCATCCCAAACCTACATTCAAACTTCTTGGCTTTCTAGATCACATAATTTAGATCATATATTACAGATCTTTCATAATGAAGGAGAGGTATAAGAAACACCTACCCTACATTGAAAAGTGCTGCCAGACCTGTGCAGGGTGATACACCCACCACCTGTGTGCAAAACATTCCAGTAGGGAACAGCAGTACCAGCAATGGGAAATGAATGTCCTAGGACAGGGAAGAACACCTTTAGCAAAGAGAAAGGGGTTATATAGTCTTTTTTCAGGAATTATAATGAGATCACAGCAAAGACTGGTCTAGAACTAACCTTTCACTCTCAGGAAATCTGTAAAATGTGTTCTACTGTTAATTTTAGGTGGGTTAATGGAGGGTATGATAAATCCCGAGCTAAACCGTCACTACCTGAAATGCAGTTCACTAAATAATACATTGTGGTTTTGGATGGCTGTTTAATTATAATTATCTATATTACAATTTTTCAAAGTTCTTGTTTTCACTTTTTTTTTTTTAAAGGGAAAAAGCAAAGAACTTTTAAATTAAATTAAAATAGAAGAAAAGTTAGTTCTTTCCTTTTCAGTGTTCCTTCAGAATGCTTACCTTTTGTTAAATTTTCTTCTCTTCTCTCCCAGCACTAAAGGTTTTCTTTTTACTTAATTTCCATTTTTTCATGGCAAATTATTAGGAAGTAGAATCTGTAGTGGAGATTAAAATAAATCTGAAGTTTTCTGTATTCCCTGAGAAACCTGGGTTCTGAATAGCTAAGAGTAACATGCAGTTCTTGAATTTTATCTAATTATGTGTTGGGTTTTTTTTTAAACAAATCCCTAGGAGAATAAAATCAATGCTCTCTTTCTCTATAATTTAAAGTCCCCGTTCTGCAAAGACATTTACGTAACAGTTTAGTGGCTGATCAAAATTTGTGAACTATATACCCTTCTGAGTTTGAAGTGCATTTTTAGAGAGGCAATTTAAGATATCTTTCAGATTGCTGGTGAGATACCTAGTCATATAAAATTATTTTATAGGACACAGTTTAGTATAGACCTTCTTAAATATAGCACACATCCTTCATTCAAAAATAAGGGTATGGAATTTCAGTGATGTGCTTAGATTACTTTGAATTGAAAAATGGAGGAAAATAATAAACAGCGTTATGGAGGAAAGACATCTTTCCTGCAGGAGAACAGGTGAAACAAACTTGATTAAGTTTTGTAGGGAGCCTGTCCCTCTAAAATCTGAATATATTGTAAGTATAATACAGCACTTGTTAAAAAAAAAAGATTTATCTTTTAAGTCAAATGACAGCTGACAAAGCTAGGAGCTCTCAGAAACAGTATTCCATCTGGTTATTCTAATTTTTTTCCTTTGTTTTATCTTCTCTGTGTATACCTTTATGATTGCTGGAATCTGGGACTTCTCTGATACAAATATGTGATTCTCCTGATCTGTTTAACAGCCCCTTCAGTCCTGTGTTCTGTTTCTATCCATTGATTCTAACTTCAAAGTCCAGGAGCATACAGGATACCAGATATAGGTATATCCTTCTTGTCAGAATCAGAGAAATGCATCAGAGGACTGTTGTCCATGCATATTTCACGAACTGCTTTCTTTCACTTAATACAGGAGAGTGGAGTAGAGGAGTGAACTTATAACACTGGTTTTGGAGGAGATGAGATCATCTAAATACATAGGTAAAGCAAAAGTTTCCCCTAGAATTTAATTTGAAATTGAAGTTTTCAAACACAACTACCTTGGCTTGTGCTGTTTCTCAATGAAGTGCTGCTTCTGGGCACATGTACAAACACATTAATGCATACAAATGCATAAAAAAAAAATTAAAATTAAATTTTATGCATTAAAAATGGTATAAAAAGTAAAATCCCACAAGTTCAATTTTTATGTGGTTGTGTTGGCCAGATTTTCTTCATTATTTTGAGTTTTCTCAGCTACAAAGTACAGGTTCTGAGAAGTTCAGAAGTTCAGGGTACCCTACAGATAGGAATTATAGCCACAAAATGGAACTGGGTTGGGATGGCTGAAATTTTCTAGTGAGTGAAGATGAACAGGATTGCTCTGTACTTTTTAGCTTCAATTAAGGATAATCAAAGCTTCCTTGCCTGTTAATTTGTGAACTATAGAATTACCTTTTTTTTTTAAAGAAAGGGTAAATCAGACAATGCTGAAGAAATACTGTCTCAGGACTGAAACTTCCTGAGCTAATATAAATGGTGAATATTAATCAGTATTTTTATATTTATAAACCCAGTATTTCAGGCCATGGAGATTTACTCTTTGGTATTACCAAATCAGATCCAGCCACAACAAATTTTAGTACCATTCAAAACCTCTAAATACCTCTAAATTCAAGCACGGACTATTGGACTCATTGCAGGCACAAACTCCCTTGAGGATGCAATTCTCTTCAGTTCTCCACTTTTTTCTCTGTCATACAGAATAACCAGTTTCTTGTGTTTTAAACATCATTCATATAAGAACTTAAAAAAGCTATAAGCTAATGAATGCTTATTGTAAATGTCATTCATAATAACATCTTGTGTCAAAAGTAGCTTCACCACTGGTTTCTCTCCACCACATCAGAGCATTTTATAAGCAGTTAACTAGTGCCAACATTTCATCAGAAACTTTTGCAGTTTTCTGGAAGCCCTGACTTCTGGAGGGAAGACCCTAATGTTTTATTAGAAAAAGAGAAGAATGTGTTTTAGATCTCTTGGCTCATCTCTTTTGCATGGGGAAGACTGAAAATATGAGCTTAATTCCTCCCTCATGCCTAGAAAACCCAATAAAAAGGGATCTATCAGAAGAAAAATTTGTTTTTAAAAGTCATTTGAGGAAAGGGGTTGTTCAGGAGGGGTAAAGGCTGATTGATGAATTAAAAAGCCACGAATTGACAAGACTGTTTGTGTTTCTGGAGCTGAACTTAACCGGTGCAAGTGGAGGCACAGAAATGACTTCTTCCTTTTATCTTGCCTGTGACAGCTAACAATTTAATCTTCTGTGTTCGCTGTGTAGGTCAGATGCTTTTCCTGGTTAGTGGATTACAGGAACAGAAAGCTCCTGTGCTTGTGAGACAATTACTCTGATCCTCCCACTGTTTGTGTGTTGTGAATTGAGATAATTTTTCAGATATTAAATAGATGCATTTAGATTCTGAATAATTTGGTCCTCAGCAGTGTGCTCTTCTGATCACCCAGTTATGAGTCCACCTCCACCTTCCACCTGGAGGTCACCTTAACAAAAGAAGGTGTCATACAAACAATAATCTGGTGTTCCTCTTTAATCATTCACTTATGCAAAGTTTCTTTATTTCCTTTTCAAAGAAAATTCAAGATGTGAAGTTTGCAGGAGTCCTGGCTGATTCAGGGTGGCTATTGTGTAAAACAGTCTTGAGCACAACCATGGCCTCTTCTGATTCTTTTATCTTCTATACCAGTGTGTAAATCTTGGGCAGGTGTGCATGAGAGGGGAAAAGTGGACCGGGAGAGATGGGATCTGGATGTTTAAGGCCAGGTTGGAGGGGCTCTGAGCAACGTGGTCTCGTTGAAGGTGTCCCTGTCCACGGCACGGGGGTTGGAAAAAGATAGTCTTCAAGGTCCTCTTCCAACTTGAACCGTTCTAGGATTCTATGGTGTGTTTCACTGTAGTCCAGATGTAGTCTTAATACTCACAAATATATGGTGTGGTGGTAGATGAGGCTGTTCTTGGCCTCCATCTCCTTTGCAAAGAGCCCTCAGAGCTGCTGTCATACGCTTCTCCATCTACCCTCACTAGTCCCTGGTCCCCAGTATTACCGCAGGCCTGGTTCCTATGGTATATCACCGTGTCCTGCAGCCATAGGGAGGAGAAGGAGGAGAAGATCCAGCAGGCAGGAATTGTGCAGCAAGATTGATTTATTTAATTATTTTACAAACTCTTTATAGACTTTTCTCTTCATAGTCTAATTGGACAAAGGACCAGCCACCCCTTGGGGGTGATTGGCCAAAATCCTAAAACATCCATTATCAAAATATTTTCTACTATACCATAAACAAGACTTTTCAAGGTTGCAGGTGGCTTGGTTGTTTACATTCCCTGCTACCTCTTCTGTGAGAGAGAAAAGTCTCTCACGGACTTAGAAAATAACAAGAAAATCCTCGCTAACAGCATTTTTGTACCTACACCCAGCACAGAACAGCTGCTCACACTGACATGCACAGATACGGGCTTGTGAAGGAGTGCAGGCCTCCTTTGTACCCTGTCACCCTCTTTGTCTGGGTTAGGTGCTTTAAAGGTAGGTACATCAATATTCATTCACTAGCCTGTCCTCTCTGCATCTCTTTATTTTGCTTTTTTTAAGGGTATCAGCTTATGTGAGAAGAGAAAATGGACAACTGGCCCCATTAGAATCATTGCACAAATTGGCACTGTATCATTTCCTTGTTTGTGCTCAGATAAACTTTGATTTCTGTCAGTTTTATTACTCAAATGGTGTGAATAAAATCTGACAGTGCAACAGAGCATTCAAGACAGAAATAGTGTGCTTTAACACCAGCCTGAATTCACTCGTTCATTAAATAAGTGATCAAAAATGCATGCCATTCCAAAATTAAATTGCCATGTTTGTAGAGCCTTGGGTTCTCTATTGCCTATTTCTCTGTGTGCTTTTCAGGGAATCTTTAGGTCACAGGAAAACCACTTGCCCACAGCTTGGCTTCCTCATTGCTTTGGATTTGTAACTCCAAGGTAGTTGGAGCTTATACACACCAAGCCTAGCAAAACTCATTGCCTTTGTACCCTGGTTTGTTCTCACTGGTATGGCTCTGATACAGAGATTAGATATCCAGATAGTTAGAAAGAAGCTCAGCTTTATGCAAAACTGTTTCTTGTTCTTGAAAGGTGACGGATTAATGTCCACTGGCTCCTTGGCTGGCACCATCTCATCCTTCATCTTTTCTCCTCAGATATTGCACTGGCAGAAGATGGAGTAGAATAGGAACATCCCTGGTTGAGAATCCTTAGTCCAGAAAATTCTGGGTTTGTACCTTAACATACAGTGGATTTAAGTCTACGTATAAAACCAATGTGGTTCCAAAGGTGTTGGGATATGGTTTAACATTGCTAGAAATGGATGAGTTTGAGTATGAGCATCTCATCTGTCTCTGTTCTATAGTCCTTGTGCTTTTGAGAAAAATGTTTGACATTTCAAAGAAAGAAGTAATACAAAATGCAGGAAAGCTTCTTCTGCATGTTGACTAGGGGATCTTGCAGACAAAGTAACACAATTGATTTGTGCATGTTGTCACATTTATATTAATTTTTTATCATTTTTGAAGTGGTTATATCCTTAAAGTAAGTATAGTTGTTTCTAATATGTTTAGTTTTTTAAGAAACTGTTTTCTGTTTCTCTCTTCAGCTTTCATGCTTACACCTAAGACACATTTGCAAGGAAGAAACTTGCTTTGTTCTTCAATTATCAACAATTCATCATCAATTACAGCAGGATAGGCTTCTGACCTAACACATCTTTTATGATAGCTCTTGATGAAGTAGGTAATACTCAGCTATTTTTAGTAAGCCCCACTTAAAGTCCCATTAAGTCTTTATTTCAGAAGCCTGCAATGGAGATCAACTGAAATCACAAGACTGGGGTCAGAATTAGAAAGAATATTAGGAAATGGAAACTTTTGTTATCTCCCTCAGTACTACAGAGCTCACAGGGAAGGATACACTGCTGAGGCTGCTTTTCCTACCTACCTCACCAAAGGCAGTTCTGAAATAACTTTAATTGTTTTTGTACTTGAAGACAGTGATTGAAAGCCTCTTTGCAAGTATACTTTTGTTAAGCAGGCAAAAGACACTCTGAAACTGCTTTTTATTTTGTCAGGGAAGGAGATGGGGTTGTTTAGCAATAATGATTACCTTCACACTGTTTCTATCTTAGATGGCTGTAACTCATGGGAATTCACTGAAGTTATTCCTGATTTACAGTACTGTAAGAGAAGGGTCAGAGAATATTTAGCTTTAAGAAAATGGAACAGGTTTGGAATTCACGAATACCTGGAATTCCTAGAGTCTTAAATTTATGTGTGTTTTGTAGAAAGGCATTTTCTTGGTCAGAATGCTGCTGATGGAATTAGTTTTAGAAATCAGGAGTCCACACCATTCAAATGGTAAACTTCCAACTCTCTGCCACAGTGGATTTGAAGTGCAGTTGTGTCTGGAAAATACATTTTTTCTTTTAGCCTGTACTGCTTGCTTCAGGAGCTTTGGGTTTCCACTACCAAGGCTTCCACATCAGTATTCAAAGGAAACCGAGATGTGCAGCTGATGGCCAAATTAGACACAAAGTTGTTATGTGCCAATATTGCTTATGAGAATGAAATAGTATTTGTTTTGTACAGGACTTAGTTCTTTGTAGGTCTGGAAATGGTGGGATGTAGTCTTTTCTCAGCTACCACTGAAGTTGACTTAGTGGACATGAGCTTCCTTCAGAAATCCTTCATGAATATTTTTGGTAGTATCAGTATCTATCTGTTAGACCAGAGGTTGAATTAGGCTGGAAAAACTGCTTGGGAATACTGCATGAGATGGGTGGCACCATATGCTGACCTGCCACTGCTTATGCTGTTGCCACGGACAGGGAAGGACAGGGAATCCTCTACTCCAGATCTGCCTGACCAACACAGATCAGATGCTCCCCTTTCTTTTCTCTTTTCCTTTTTCTCAAGTTATCTGTTTTGATTGCACAAGCTGGGGGCCCTTAAGGAAAGTAACCTGGCAAGATCATCAAAGCACTGACTTATGTTAATAACAAAGTAAGAACATCACGTAGATCTGTATTTTCTACCTCTGAAGGAAATACATAGGGAGCAGAAGTTACTGACCACTTGGAAGGATGTTTAGCTAACAAAATCACATTCTTTTAAGAAAATAATTTCTCTGACTAGCATCTGGTCATTTCTTGCATGACTCCTGTATCCTACTGGTCATCTTGGTGTGTTTTTCCTACCTTACTTGTCCACACAGTACTCTTCTTGCATTACTCGTGGAAACCTTTTCCCTGTATGCTATCTTGTTAACCAGCCATTGTTTTTATGTCCTGGTCTGGGTTATACAGGAAGAAAATGTCAGTGGGCAAACTTGCATCTTGTTCGGTGTCCCTTCAAGAATGCTGCTGTTGTTTTGTGTATAGCAGCCGCCGCCCTTGAAAGTGGAGACCACAAAGGTGAGCATATAATTATGGCTAAAGGCAGATCCCTGAAATGTTGAGCTTTGGCATAGTGCTGTGGTTTGCATCAGAATTCAAAACAAGGCTAGTCCATCATATAAGAGAAACAAAGGGGGAGCAGGAGCCCATAACCAATCAACTAACCAGAACAAACCCCTGCTTGATCCAAGAATGTGGGGTATGCCCAGCCCCTGCCCTGGAGGGACGCCTGCTGAGATAAGGAGATTGCTTAACCTCCCAGCAGGATTCCCTGGAAAGGCAACCACTTGCAGCTACCACGAGAAGAAGACAGACCCAGAATCCTCTGGGAGACCCTATGCAGATCCTTTGTAACCCATTGGCCGTTACCCCCTGACACCCACCCCCTGTATCCCTATAAAAGCTAGCCCTCTTCCCCCGTGAGGGCAGAGAGAAGGTTGTCACTGGCCTCACCTTTGCCGGATATGGACTAATAAAGCTACCTCGTGCGGAACTGCTTCACGGGTCTCTCGTCTCTCCCCCCTGGTCTGGCCTGGAGATTGGCCTGCAGAGCAAGAGCTGGAATCACAAGCTGAAAATCACTAAGAGCTGATAGCCTCTCTGCACGGGCACTCCAGCTAGTGGCTGAGGGAAGAAACCGGGACCCGGGAAGATGATCCTCCATGGGACCATCTCTCCGAACCGGTCACGGCTTCCTGGGTCAGAGCTACCGACCCCACACCAACTGCCTTACAAGAAGGGATCAGAGAAATGTAAACACAAAAGCTTTTTCTGGAGAAATGTTTGGGGATGACAGCTAGAAATTTTCTTGTGCCTTTGCATCTAAGCATAGCTTGTTGAGGTTTGCTTTTTTTTTCTATAGGAAGCAGATGACTACCTGATTGAACAGTGTTTCTTGAAAGGTAGCTGTCAACCTGCTGGGAATTCCAGATCAGAATAATAATTGCAGGATTGTCCTAGCTCTGCTGGATGGTGTTCCTTTCCTAATGCTTCCCCTGAGCTTTGTTTGGAGTCTTTTGTGAGTCTTTTTCTTAGATGGAAACAGGGAAAGAAATACTTGTTTTGCTCTTCTAGCAATCCCTAGATAGGAGAAGCGTTATGAATATTGAATGTTCTCTTTGGACATATTTTCACTCATTTACTGTTGCCACTTTCCAATAAACACTTCATTATAATGACTTATTGAAAGCTCTTTCATGTGATCACTGAAGTGGCAATAAATATTTGGAGCTTAATATTGAGCCAGTTTAAAGCAAGACAGTGTTTCTTGTTGACTCCAGTAAGTGCTCTCAGACTTCTGATGTCCACTCATCTTTCAATGAAATCTGATGATTTTAGTGTAACTGAAATGCTGAGGATGTTTGAAAAGTGAGAATAAAAAGAGGAACTGAGTTATTTGACAGTAGATCTGATAAAGAAGGAAAAGAATAATATTGTAGGAAAGCAACAGATATTGTCTTGTATTAGAGAACCTAAGATCAATATCGCTAACTTTTTAGAAGGACCCCAAGTTGTGCTTTTTTATTATATGTTATAAATAATTTTGTCCTTAATACTGGGCCAACATACAAACAGAACAGGAGCTCTTTAAGGAACAGAATTTGAGTTCAATGTGCTCAGGTTTTTGTTGTCTGTGTATCAGTTCTGCATATTTCATATCCTAATGGTGTTTGGTTTTTCCCCACTGAAACAATTTACCTCCTTTTGGGGGGGGGATGGCTGTCTTTTCTAGGGTTACTTTTTTGGCTGTTGTTCAGATAGATATGAGTAAATAACAGCATCTCGCCTTCAGATATGCTTCATATTCCTTTTAGAGCTCAGCAGGGATACAGTGCCTGTACTGCAGAGAGCTACAAAACTACTTTTTCAGTTGGATTTATACTGAGACAGAAGTGGGTCCTGAGGTTTTTTATAGCCACCAAGACCAGAACTCTTACCACCTCCTTGGGCCTGGGAGTAGAAATTCTGGCTCCAGCCCACCCATTTAAAAGCTCAGGGAGTTTTCAGGCAGGACGGAAGTTAAGAAGTTGTTATTTGTTCCACGTCAACCTGTTTCAGGTGTTGAAATGTTTCACAAGGCAGTAGTCAGTATAACTCAGTGTGGTTTCCCAAGAGCTACCAGTGTCAAAGGTCTGTAGTGGGTTGACCTTGGCTGGACACCAGGTCCCCTCCACAACTCGATAGAGGAGAGAAAATATAACTAAGGGTTCATGAGTTGAGATAAGGACAAGGAGAAATCAATCACCGATTACTGTGACAGGCAAAACAGACTTGACATGGGGAAATTAGTTGCATTTATTACCAATCAAATCAGAGCAGGATAATGAGAAATAAAATAAATCTTAAAAACATCTTCCCTCCAACCCTCCTTTCTTCTCATGCTCTACCTTCTCCCCTACAAGCTGGGCAGGGAGGCAGGGAATGGGGGTTATGGTCTGTTCATCACACATTCTTCCTGCTGCTGCTCTGGGAAAGGAGTCCTTGCCCTGGGTCCTTCCCATGGGAAAGTGTTCTCCATGAACTTCTCCAGAGTGAGTTCTTCCCATGGGCTATACTTCTTCACTAACTGCTCCAACGTGGGTCACTCTTCCATGAGGTGAAGTCCTTCAGGACCAGGCTGCTCAGTGTGGGTCCCTCACTGAATCACAAGTCCCACCAGGATGCCTGCTCTAACATGGGCTCCTCTCTCCACGGGCCCACAAGTCCCTGCCAGAAACCTACTCCTGTGTGGGCTTCCCATGGGGTCACAGAATTCTTTGGTCATCCACCTGCTTCAGCCTGGTCTCCTCCACAAGCTGCAGATGGATCTCTGCATCCCCGTGGACCTTTGTGGGTTGCGGGGGCACAGCTGCTTCACCATGGGCTGCACCACAGGGGGGAATCTCAGCTCTGGTGCCTGGAGAACTTCCTGCCCCTCCTTCTTCACTGACCTTGGTGTCTGCAGAGCTGTTCCTCTCACATGTTCTTACTCCTCTCTTCTCTGTGCAATAATATTTTTTTACCCCCTTCTTAACCCTCTTATCCCAGAGGCACTACCACCATCTCTGATGGGCTTTGCCTTGACCAGTAGTGGGTTCATCCTGAAGCCAGCTGGCACTGGCTCTGTCAGACGTGGGGAAAGCCCCTTGCAGCTTCTCACAGAAAGCCACCCCTCTATCCCCCCTGCTTCCAAAACCTGGCCATGCAAACCTAACACAGGGGCTCAGAGAAAAAGTTGCAAAACTCAAGCTGGAAAACTTTTCCAGAGATGAAGCACAGCTTCTTTAGCTGCTTTCTATACATTATTGTTCATTTGGTATATTTTCACATTGATGTTGGATCTATTTAGGATTTATACAGACACTGTTAGGTCCACATCCCCTAACCTTTGTGTTTTTAGTTTGTCAATTAGGTTTAAATATAAAGCACCCTGAGTGCCAATTTAATTACATTGTATTACTGACTAGTTTTCTGGCAGTATCCTGTCTCTAACTGTCCAGGCTGGCTTCAGAAGGGAGCTACTTATAAAAATATAGTCCCAAGGGCAATGATTAGAAAGGAGAGACTAAAAGAAGGGTCTGTGCTGAAGGAGAAGTTAGTAGCCAATACAGGCAGAGGAAATTTTGCATATTATCATGCAAAATTTGCCCAAGCTCTTGCATGCGTAAAGAAGACCTCATGTACATACTCACAAATGTAAATTGAAAAACAAACCCCCTACTGAAGCAGTTATTTTAAATAGCCTCATAATAATTTAAATAATCTGTGAATTTATAATTGAAATATTATGTAAAAATAACTATTATCTAGAAGATGCTTATTGGAACTCTAGGTCATGTGTGGATATTGATTAGTAAGCATTACATTTATTATTTCTGATTAGCCTTAGAAACCCACCAAAACACTGAATTATAGCATAAAAGGACACATGTTTAGGGCTGAGTTTGTGCTTAAAGGAAGGACTCGGCATCTTTGTGGAACTTAAATCTCCCTGCACTTCTGAATTCTGCCCCAAATTTCTGACCCATTTGAAGCCTGGAGGAAATTTGCAGGTAAGTAGAGAGAGCCAAACCACCCCCTCTGCTGGGACTTGCTTCCAGGATGACCCACTGCCATCCTCCTCTTTCAGCTGCCAGCTCAGGCTTTGTAAGGAATGCAGAGGTGAATTAGCATCACACCTCTAGAGCTGTTACTGCCTGTATCTGCTCCAACCCAACTTTGTCAACTAACTTTGATGTCAGGTTACCTTAATATGCTAAAGTAGGATGAGTTAGGAGTTGATTCATGAGTGGATCAGACATCCCTGCCTTGGGGGCAGCAACATCTGTTAGGCAGGTGGGGGAGGAAGGCAGGGAGGGGCAGCAGCTTAAGCTGTCTCAGTTTCTTCCGCTGCTGCATGTCTGCTTGAGTCCTGTGGTCACAGGTTGCCCTTCATTAAAATGTCCTTCCTGGACTGAGAGTTTCTGCTTTTTGTTCTCAGTGAGATTGTGGTTTACATGATCAAAGGTTTTAGCTTTGCTTGACATATGGCCACAGGCCATATTTGCTTACTGCAAAAGTGAACTCTTCCTACCAGATGAGCCTGAGCTGTGCAATGCTTTCTCCAGCCCTCAGCACATGGAGAGGGAAGGCTGCAGTTTGAAACTCGTTTCCTTCCTGCTTTTTCAGTTTTTTAACATCTTCCCCACCTTACTGGGTTGGCACTGCAGTTTCCTAATGTGTTTCAGGAAATCTTTTCCCTGTTCATATCTTAAAGACAGTGCTCATTCAGCTGCGAGCACCAGTGAACCATCCAAATGCTTCAAGGCTGGCCTGGTCACCCAGTTTTAGGGTATCCCAGTTGTTCTCAATCAAAGGATCAGCTGTCATGGACAAAAATTTGCAGTCAGTCCTGGACACTGTAAGCAAAATAATTGACTTAAAAAATTTAGCTGTAATTTGAGTTTGTTTGCTGGTTTGCTTTTATCTGTAGTAGCCTCTATGTTGTTTTATTAAAAATGGCAAATGAATGATTTACTGATGTCTTGCATATTACAGGCTGAGGATTCCTGATCATCTGAAAATTCTTGCCAGCCTCTGAGAAATTTCAGTCACAGCCAAGGTCTTCATTGGTAAAAAAGAAGTTGCTGACATTTGTTAATTATGCTTGTATTTTTCTTGATCAACTTCCCAAATTCAAGTAAGACAGAAATTGATTTGCCTGATGAAATTTATCTGTTGGCATACTTCAGGATTTTACCTAAACTACATCTAGGCTACCTGCTGGATTCAGCTATGTTGTATGCAGGTGTTTTATGTATAGAAATGGGATTTCAGGAGCAAAAGATTGCTTGGGATGCATGCAGATGCAGAACTGGAAGAGGGTATGCACTCCTGCCAAGCGTGGTAACACAGATGTAGCTCAAACCTCTTCTGTTTCTGCTTACGATGACAAAAATAGCATTGCTAAATAGTACTGCCTTTCCTCCTGGTATGAAATCCATTAAAAAGACAGACACTTGCTCTTTTCTTTTTTGCTGAAGAAGCTACTTGTATTGGAAATGGAGCTGAAAGAATCTTGCTGTAGGATGTTATGGAAGTAAATGCTCAGCAAACATGAATAATGAGGAGGTATATCAGAAAATAGAGGAGATATGGGTAAATGGGACAAGCCATACTGTGAAAGGTTTAATCAGAAACGGAAATTTTTATTCTTGGTTCTCTTCATATTTTAAAAATTGTTTTCCAGTCATTGCCTCTTCTTTATATGTATTACTTAGTGAGAAACACAGAAAAAATACTGCTGGTGCTCAGCCCCTGCGAGAGTGTCAAATCTGGAGAGGACCTCCTCTCAACTCCCAGTCAGTCTGAGCACAGTCAGAGCATAAAGATGCAGATAGCCAGAATGTGGAGGCAAGAGGGGAGTGTGGGAAATAGCAATAGGCCCAGTGAAGCACATCCTTATCCTCTAAAACTTTATTCTGCCAAACGCCCCATGTTTTCCTTACAGCTAATTCATATCCTGATATTTTAAAGTTACAAAATTATTATTCTTTTAAGATACCAAATCAGATATATACCTTAGCAGATATATACCTGATGTATACCTTCACTCATTTTTAGTCTGCTGAGAATAATACATGTAGAAGTGCAGAACTAGATTCAGATTAGTTGTATACTAAGTACACTTGCATGATAGGAAAAATCTGTGCTAGTTCTCTGAAATAAATGTTCCACTTCTCATTTCATTTGCTCACTTTCTCTTTCTTTTGCAGAACCCCTAAATGAATAAGGGATTGTTTGTTGCCAGTTAATTAAAACTATTAATGAGATTATTTTTTTTATCCCAAATTGAACCAATCACTTGGCTTCTAGTGTAAGAAAGATGATGAGGTTGATATGTGTAGCTCAGGAAAATATCCATTTAATGTAGGACTTGGCATTGATTTGTACCAAATTTTATTTTAGAGTTTTGGTTTTGGTTTTTTATTTGCTATAAAAGTTGTGAATAAAGCTCATCAGATACTCAATCTGTTTCTATCTAAAGAGAGTGCTAGACACTGAATTAGTCAGGTGTGGTGTTGGGTGTATTCTTACTTTTTCCACTGCTTTCCTTACCCACATCCTTCCAATTCAATTGTCTCTCTCTTGTTCAGTTTCAGATTACTTGATGAAGATAGAAAACATCTGGTGTCTCCTGTGGGCTTGCATGGAGTCTAGGATGGAAAAGGTGCACAGCCATGGACAGACTTGGACTAGACTCCTAGGAGACTGCTACAAGACTCTTCCACATAACTCTTGCTACACAGCGTGTCCCAATGTGTCTAATTACACCATACCAAGTGATTAAAATCCACAACAATGACCTGCCTTGGGAGGAGAGTGGGGAAAAGGGAAGGCATTGCTATTCCAAAGTCCTGAAGTGCCTGGCTACTCTGACCCCTTTTCTCCGAGCCAGTCTTCCCCAACTTTCATTTTCATACATTCAGCTTTATATTCTTTCAGCTTCCTCCATAAGAACAATTACTGAGGGGCTATAAGTGAACATAAGTTAACCAAATGCTTTCATTGTCACCTTTGAAGCTTTGTTATTTCTTGTGCTCCATCCTCTTTCTCATTCTGATTTCTTATTCTGAGTGTGTGCCTCAGGGAAGCATTACAATAACATTTAATTCTGCAGCTCCTGCCTCTCTTTCGCCAACAAGCACATACATGAGTGTGAGACCCAGGCTGTGCACAGAGCCATCCAGCTCTGGGCTTTAAACTGAAAGAGGGTAGGTTTAGATTAGATATTGGGAAAGCATTTTTATGATGAGGGTTGTAAAACACTGGCGCAGATTGCCCAGGGAAGTTGTGGATGACCCATCCCTGGAAATGTTCAAGGCCAGGTTGGATGGGGCATTGAGCAACCTGGTCTAGTGAAAGGTGTCCCAGCTCATTGCAGAGAAGTTGGACTAGGTGACCTTTAAAACTGCCTTCTAACCCAAACCATTCTATGATTCCAAGATAATTAATCAGGAGGAATTTAGATTGTGTTTGTCTTCTTCAGGAAATAAGTTGTGAATGTAGTGCTTTCAAAAATCATGAAGAAACAAGATGATATCCTGTGCAGGCAGAAGAGAAAACCTGTTCAGTCTCTGTTGTGGTGTCTTGGAAATAAAAAGGGTGTTTCTGCTAAGCACTTTGCATCAATAAATACTGTAAGCTCTTGGCATTATTAATTGTCCTCACAGTCTGTGAAGCAGGAAAACAGCCAAAGGTGAATAATCTTAATTCCCAGTACCTTTACCTAATTTAAACAATATTCAGTGACCTTTAGCCAGAGAATGTTTTTCAAAAGCCTTTTCAAACTCTATTTTAGCATGACATCCAGACTTTCAGCTGTGCCTGAGATTTTGCCAAGCTTAGGGGAAGGTAAAATATACCAGCTTCTTCTAGCCATGTTCCAATAAAGAAATAAAATAGATCAATAAAGCATGTCGAAGTCATTATAATCCAGATTTTGGAAATTCCTGTTAGCAGAGCACTTGTGGGTATTAACTTAAAATATGTTTCCTTTAAGGATGAGTGGCTGCAATATCTGCTGTCACTCAGTGACTGGGAGCTTTCTCTGCATGCAGATACCATGCCCAACTTAAAAGTGTGTTGGCCAGGTGGCAGTCTTGATATGTGCCTTATTAAGGACACATTGGTAAAAGGAGAAGTATGTCAAAACGCTGATCATCCTTCAACTAAACTAACCCTGTTTTGGAAGTTTGGAAATTTTTGACTCAGATGTTTGTATCTAAGTAGTCCTGATTAGGCAACCACTTTGTTCCTCTCTATTAAAATAAAATGTTAAATTATTTGAATTCTGTTTGCTTGAGGATATTGATGGGCAATAAAAGACAAATAATAACAAAATCATCGCATTTGATATTATGTCATCAGTAATCCAAACAGCAAAATTAATTGTTCTTCTTAATAAAACCAAAATCCTTTCTGTATTCCAGAGCAAGGAAATTACCTAGAGAAAAAGAAAATCCAGAAAGTGCTTAATGCGTGACTTGCTGTGGCATATTTTCTATTATAATTATAAAAAAATTCCAGTTGTCACCGGCTGTATTTTCTAGCTGCTCACCTTTTATAGTTCAGGAAATTAAGATAGAAGGAACAGAAAGAGATACGTATTTGCTTTTTCTTTTTTAAGTTTTCTGGGTTTGAATGGATCCTATTATAAAATATGGTTCATAAGTTGAACATATTGAACTACATCCTAGGCTGATCATCCATATTTCAAAGAAATGGAGAAGAGCATATGAATATGGACAAGAGTAATTGATTACTTACTTTTAAGAAAATTATTCTATCATGTATTGCTCATGTAAGAAAGAAAATCCCAGGTGTGAAACAGCTGCAAGAAAATGAAATTTCTTGTCTAAAAGAATTTTCAGGTTTTAAATGACCCTAATTTTCTATAGAAGATATTCTTTAAATTCCTCCCATTGTGATGCTCACAGAAGCAAAACAAATGAATTATATCTGATTAATTCTAAAGTAGATGAGATAAAGCTGTTATAGGACTATGCATTTATTTGTTTATTTGTTTACAATGTTCCTAGTCCAGAGTGTTTTGCTGAGCACTGACATGTTGGGTGCCTTGTGTTTTAGGGCAGGAGTTAGTTTGCTATAGCTCTGATAATTATAAGGGCATGAGATCTATAAAGAAGTAAAATTACTGCTCCGGCCAGGTGAGGATTTTTTCCAGAATGAAAGTTATACTTAGTTATGGTATTTAATAGCTGAAGGAGTGAAGCTTCCAGAAGGGACCATGCAAGTCTGTAAGTGTGGTCACCCCCAGCTCCTCTGTGAGAGCAGAACGAACTAAGCAAAATGAAGAAGTCAGCCAGCCCCACCTGAGCATGTGGGCTATGGGCAGGAAGTTTAATGCATTTTCCTGTTCTCCAATTCATCCCATTATTCTCCCCCATTTCTCATTACTCCTTGAAATCTAATCCTTACACATAGGAGAAGTCAATCCTAGTGGACATCTGAAGGATCAGGCATCATATGACGAGTGACATCAGACCTTGATGAGGATGACTGTGTCCTTCCTCAGGACACATCAAGCATGTTCAATCCTTTTCTTTTTTGTGGTGTTCTGGGAAGAAAATACATGACTTTTGTGTTTGAGTTCTAATGCCCAAGGATAAGTTTACAGGACTGACAGTTGCTATAGATATAGTGCTGTTTGCAGAGTGATCAAGACTTGTTCTGGAAACTACTGACATTAAGTCAATTTTCTGAGGAAAGTCTCGACGTAACTGCAAGAGCCATGAACTTCCAAAGGGATATTTAACTTACAATGATTTTGTTACAGTTTGGAGACACTCCCAAAGTGCATGCAGTCTGATTTCACATGATGCCACATCCAAAATATATTCCTGAAAAATGGATATATGCGGGAGCTTGGGTGGGTCGGACGGTCGGGACGGATGGAGACGAGAGATCTCTGAAGTCAGATCTTGGAACATGCGGTTTATTGCAAAGGGCGTGGGTATAGGAGCACTGCTTAGAGCTGCCAGACTCAGCTCGGAGCAGGCCCAGGAGAGCAAGAGAGTAAGCAGGTAAGTAAAGAGAGAGAGAGAGCGAGAGGAATGAGAGTGAAGAAGTAGTATGTGAAGTCCTGGTTACAATACAATAAATCATCTTCTGTACTGAATATTCTAATTGTCACTAACCAATCTAATACAAGATACAAATCCTATAGCATTTACATACAGCCTATAAGAGTTCTTATATTACCATAGAGTGTTACATCTTAACTTCTAAAAACTACTCTTTGGACCCCTTCTGCTGAGCTAGTAGGGTCTGCTCTGACCCTTGGACCTGCCTGCAAGCAGAGGGTATTGTTCAATCAAGAGGGGATTACCTTCAGTCGGCCATACCATTGTTTTCCAGTTGTTCAGTAACTAAGACTTGGTATCTCAAAAGGTGGCTTTCATTTCGATGTCGCTTATAGTTTTCATATTCTCAAAATCTTTTGTCAGGCAATCATATTTATAAGGCTTTCCTGTTTCATCTTCCCCAACAGATATACTCTTAAGTAGAGGACACAAATGCAGAGAACTGTTTTTTGCTCACCAGTTATTAAAAATCTTAACCTCAAATGTCAGGTAGCTTTTAAAAAAAGAAAAAATAAAAATCTTCAATAATGATCCTCCAGAAACTCTTTCTTGGGTTCCTATACCCATAAGTGCCTAAAGGAGATAGAAATGAATCTCATAAATACCAGAGAGAGATCAGCAAAACATTTTCTGTTGAAGTCATCAATTGCAAAATGTTTTCCTTTGAAATCACAACCAAACATAGCAGCAGTTTCTTTCTCAAAAGGTTAAGTAACCTTTTTTCATTTGAAATACGTTAATTACATACTGTTAGAGAGTGATTTGTTACTTTTCAATACTTATTTATAGGGGCCTTTATAGCAGGAAAGTTTGGAGTTGTACTTTTGGTAGGACCTTTTTAATTCTTTACGGAAACCTTTAAATGTGAGGTCTTGTAAACCAACCTGTGTTTTCATAAAGTCATATGTAGGATGGCAGACCTCTGTTTTAGAAAGGAAGTATAATGATCTATAGCTGTGAAGTTAACAAACTGTCAAGATTCTTAAAAAATGAAAAAATTGTTTACCCTTAACTACCCAGAGATACTGAAATACAAGCTTTGTACCAGGTTATTAAAATCCAATTCCACATTTCAATGAACATTTATCTACTTTTTATTGTTGAATATTTTTTTAGCATTGTTAATAATAACCTTTGTTTCCTAGACATGTAAAATATAATTGAATCTCAACTATATGCCTGGAAGCATTCTAGCACCAATTAGTCACTATAAATAGTGCATTAGTGGGCCTCGCTTGAAGCTAAATGGTATTGGATTGTTTATATTCAACAAATGGGAATAAGATACCATTTTTTTCATCTGGAGGAGCGTTCCTTGTGAAGGTGGCTTCAGCAGAGCTGTCTGGAAAGCAGAATTTACTGTTCTGAGTGCAGCAGTCTGCCACTCCTGGATCCCAGGATTTAATAATTTTGCTCTGTGGCTCTCTGTACATCTTGGTCACTGCCAGCTCAGGGACCTTCACCCAACACTCCATGGGGCAGTGTGAGTTTGCCACTTTGGCTGGGATTCATTGGCTCAAATGTAGACCATCTGTTGTGTGTCTCCATGTGAATAAACTGCTAGACTACATTTTCAAGCAGTGAAAAAAAAAAAGGATGAATGTCTGGGGCACAACTGATTTCATTCTAAAGGTAGATATGTGAAAAAGGTCAAATGGCCATGGCCCTAAAAATGACCTTTTCTCTGTTATCTGTTTAACAGAGTCTATGATACAATATATAGTTGAATATCATTAATTTTACCTTATGTGACATGCTGAAGCTTAGTCATCTAAACTTAAATGTTGACAGATAATTAAATGTTTTTTGGAAATTCAGAATGGTCATAAACCCAGAAGTAGTAGCCTGAGGAGATGAAAGCTGTGAATATGAACATTAATGGGTTCAACATTCAAGGCTTGCTTGAAAATTTTGGCCTTTCTTTGTTTGCCATCTTGTAAAGTATAATAATACTGCTTTTTAACTGCAAACAATTTTGTGCTCTCCATAAGGAAAACCAGGCATACAACCACAGTCACATAAGAAATAGACCATGAAGGTACGGCACTAACGATAACTTGATACAAACCTTGACTCTTAACCCTGATTTTCATGTGTATTACATCTACACCTACAAGATAAGTGAATATTAATTACTACAATAGCTATTTCTGAATAACCCTTATTCTGTAAAAAGAATATTTGGTCCCTCTTTCCCTTCAGTCTCTTTGAAAGTGTGTGTGTAGATTGGTCGTAAATTGCTCCACCTAAAGAAAAATGGTGTGGGGAACTCTTTCAGGATGCAGCTGTGGAATAAGATTTGCATCTGCCTTATTTATGTTATAATGCAGCTCCAGTATATTGACCTTTTGGCTCTGGGTAATGTAAAAGATGTCTAAGAGGCCAAAATAAAAGAGGCATAAAAATGTCTAAGAGGTTGAATTTCCTCTGAGATGAAAAATGGCAGCAGGATCTCAAGCTAAAAACACATCATTAATAAATGGTCAGCTGTTCTCTGTTAATAGAAGCAACATGAAGACCTTCATCCAAGTGATATTTGTAATAGAAGTTCTCAGTTTGGCCATTGGAATCTAGATCACGCAGGATGAAGGCAAGTTAAAAATGGAGAACTAATATCTCTGCTTGGGATGGTGAGAAGGAAAAAATAATAAGAGACTATAGGATCAAGGTTGGCTAGCTATGATTGAAAATTAGAAGTGTTGAACACTGTGTGATTTCTTTGGTGTAGATGGAATGAAAGCAATTTTGAAAGCTTAACAAATCTATTTCACTGATGCTCTTTGTAATTCAAAGCAAGTGTCTTTTCTGGTAACTTCTCCCAGCGTCTCCTGAAACCCCAACAGTTAGAGAGAATAATTCTGTTTTCTAAATTCTACTCTTTCTTTTTATTTCTTCTGAACACAGGAATCAGGGTTAATTTTGGGCAGGAAATTAACTTTGAATGTTATAAGCAGTGGCATGTAGGTAACTTGCAGAGGAACTCTGCAGTGTGCCTTGGAGTCATGGATCCCCTTTCCAGATGCCTGGGGGAACTTGCCACAGCTGCTGTCTAGTCCAGGTGCCTGGATTTGCTTTTGTTGGGGTTGGGATACAGTTGGACTATGGCCATGGAAGTTGCAGTCTGATTCTTTAAATTATGCCTTGTTCTGAAGCACTTTGCAATGAGATCTGTCCAGTCTTGTCCATTAGATACATAAATGTGAGGAACAAATACACTCAAGCTAAAGGGCAGTCTCCCTTCCATCTGCTGATATCTGCTGCCTTTTTGGTATGTTGCATTATACAAGGGCAAGAGGAGGAAATCTCACATTTTTCTAAGACAGTATATTGAGTGTCCCAGTGCTAATGGACTATGATGATCAATGCAGTATCAGGAGTAGTACTGCCACAAGGTATGTTTTTACAAGCTTACAGCTTACAGGCGGTGGAAGAGATAAAATAGAAGTGATTCAGGTACTTAACTATACCTGTGAGAGGGACCAATCTGATTTTTATTTATTCCTCAACATATGTTATACATGAAGAATTCCTGTAGGGAGCTATACATGTGCTGGCAACCCTGTCGCTGCGGAGACTTCGCCTGGCAGCCGATCAGGAGAGAGAGAGCTTCCATGATCGACCTGCAAGCAACCTCCCACTTGCCGGAAAAGCAGAGCCCCGGGCGCCCGGGAAAAAATGCCCGGGAAATAGGGCTATGGCAGGAAGCCTTAGCACATAAAAGCAGTGAACTGCAACACAACGTGCGCCCGTTTCCTTTGGGTTTCTTGGAGGGAGTGGGGGCTTGCCTGTAGGGTCAGACCCCACTCCCCGCCTCGCCTTTCCCTCCCTTCGGTCCTGCATCCCTCTCCGCACCCGTCCTGCTCTGCTTCGCTGCTTCCCTGAGGCAGCTCGTCTCTGCGGCAGCCCAGTGCTCTGCTGTTTCCCCGAGGGAGCGGACGCTGCCTGCACCCAGCCATGGCTGTCGTTGCTGCCACCGCGTTCCCCATGTTGCCTGTGGTACCGGCCCGTGGCAGCCAGCCCACAGCCGCCAGCGCCACAGCACGAGCCTGCAGCAGCCGGCCCGCGGCACCAGCCCGTAGCCGCCAGGCCCCGACCCTGACAACCCGCAGCTGCTCCAGGAGTGTGCCCGTAGCCACAGCAACCTGTTCTTCGCGATGGAAGAGACACGCAGCCTGCTGCTGTTTGGAAAGTGCGCCAGCCCGCTACGGGAGCCACGCAGACACATCGCAGCTTGCGGCACGCACGCTTCATCTGCCGAGTTGATGCTAACAGGGTGCCTGGGGTACAGGGGTAACGATCTGTCCCTGTCTTCTGTCTCTCTCTCCGTCTCTTTTTCCCTCTGCTCTCTTTTCTATCCCCCTTCAGTAGGAACACTCACCCTTCTTTATCAATAAACAGTTCTCAGATACAATATCGCTGCATTCGCGCTTTATTTTCGTCCAAAAAATCTATCCAAAAAAATCCTCCCTGACTCCTTTTTATACATCTGGACAGGACAACCGGCATAACAAACCTCTGTATGGTTGGCAGATGTGATATAGGGTCTCTGGGATACCCATGCTCTGCTGCAACATCCAGCTGAGGCAGGAAGATACCTGAAAACATTGCAAATAGATGGGACATCAGGGTCTAGGCACATGAATTTCTCTTAAAGCAGTGAGAATTTAACTGTGACCTCTTGGCCCTTCTGCTTTATTTGGATCTTTAGTACAACAGGTTCTGATCTTCACTTACTGACAGAAGAGTATTTTATGTCTGCTAGCACTTTAAAAAAATTTTTAAAACATCAGCAAGGCCAAATTTGGGGATGACAATTTGGCTACCACCATTATAAGGGAAGAATACCTTGGCTGACACATTTTAACTGTAGCCCACTTCAAAATCAGAACTCATAATTTCTTTAATAAATAGAAGATATTCATACTGTATTGGTTTTTAGTTCATAAAGAGGGACTATGTGGTCTTTAAATTGTTCTATGGCTTTTCTTAGGGTAAGTGTAAGGGACAAAATATGAAAACATTGCAGCAATGTTTTGAGAAGTCGTTTAAATGGGTGCCTCTGGTTCCATGTTGTATCAAATCTGTCTTAAAAAATGACAGCTGCTACAGCTGATAAAAATGCAAAAGCTATGGTACAGAAAAAAGTGCATAAGTTTCCTTATACCTATACAATAGTTAAGTACTGGCCAAGAATAACTGTCTACCACAGAGGGGTTTAAGCGCATGGCCAACTTGATCATTTGTGCCTTTGTGCAGTCAAAGGAAGTAACTTCATTTAATTTTCAGAGAAATAATGCATAGATTTATGCTGGTTTTCAAATTAATTGTATCATAGTCAAATAAAATCAGCAAACCTATATCTTCCCTGATTACTACATAATTTTCTGTTTTGGACATTAACATTTAGTCTAGTAACACTCTGTAAACTGGGTGAAATTTTTCAGTGAAAACGGGGGAAAGAGGGGAGTCTGTGGCATAAATTATTTCTGGTTTTAGACAAACTCGTAATGTGAGGATCCCTGTTGGGCACAATATGACCTAAAGTTATTACACAGGAAATATAGATCTGTGAGTGCCTGGTGAAAATACAATTAGAAACTCACTTCCAGATCGAGTAAGGAAAGGTAGAACTACTGGAGTAAGAGTATCCTGCTTGGATAATTCTGCTTGCTGATGAAGTTTGTGTTTAATGGTGATTGTTGTTGTTGTTGTGCTGCTTCCATCCCTCCCAACCCTCCCGTCTTGAACCTTCTTTGTACTCCCCAGTTTTTCTTTTTAAGTAGTTCTCTTCTTTTGTCCTAACATGTAGAAGAATTAAACAAGGTTGTCCAGGCTGCCAGTAAGATCAAAATCTGTAAAATTAACCGAAAGATGGATACAAAACTCAGTTTGAACAATAAACAAAGAAAAATAATTATGATGAAGGTCATAAGAAGAAGATGAATCCTCAATTACCACACCAGCCTGGCCATGAAACTATAATAAGGGGAAAAGAAAATCCACCCTAGCATCTCTTATTTTAATTAAACTCTGTCATTTTAAAGTGCTCTCATAAATTTTGCAACCAGATTTATAAATCCTGACTTTGTGCCTAAGCCTGATTGCAGATTGGGAGATTCTATGTCCCCACACATTTCTATGGATTTATTCAGAATAAATTTGATGTGGGAAAGGACTTTTGTCTCTTGTGCAGACCAAAACAAATACAATACAAAGAAACCAGCAGTAAAAGAAAGCACTTGCAGAACAACAGAGTATCAGTGAGCCTGGATTTCGTGTGCTACAATTAAACTTCTTCACTTTAATGTGTCTTTCTTTAGCATATCTAAAGTGGTGGTGTTTAGTTGGTTTGATAGGAGGAGGTGTGTAAATATGAATAATTTGTGAAGCCCACTGGATCTGGGATGTGTTAGGAGCTCATAAGCTCTTCTGCCTGGAGCCCAAGAAAGGCTATTTGTAATATAGGTCAGGCAATATTAGGAAAAATATACAGTAAAAATTAATGCAAGTTGTCTTATTGGGAATTTTTCCTCTTATAATGAAAGCTTTTAATTTAGAAAGAGAACAGTTGTCCACAGGACAGTCTGACGATAATAAAATCATTCCTTCAAGTGTTTATGGTGCCTTCTGAGAGAAACACATCCTATTGGTGTCCTTCTTGTAACTTCCTGAGTCTCCACAGCACGTGGAAAGACTGAGCTGTAGAAAGTCAACTTGGCCACTCCTGAAATGCAATAGTCTCTTAAGAGTGTGTGAATGCATTGAGAGTTTTAACAGAGGAAATGGAGAAGGGAGGGAAGAGGGGAGGAAGGCAGGGAGGGAAGAAGGGAGGCAGGCAGGGAGGGAAGCAGGAGGCCTGCAGGAGCTGCTGATCATTGTCTGAGTTGAAATATAATTATGGCACTGTCACTGACACAGTTAATTTTATAAAATTGCTACCTGATCTTTATTGATCCCAACTGTGTTAATTTTCCTCTGTTTCCGTTTCCTTTCTTCTTTGCCTTTGTTTTGTGAGTTCTTTTGCTCAGAGTTTGGGTTAAAAGGCAGAAGACACTAGGTTGTTCTTTGGACTTAGATGTTTATTATTTTCTTAGCTATAGCACAGCTGCACGGGATGTGCCTCTTAGTTAACAAGTTGGAAAATGGCTCAGAGTTCTAAGTTCCAAGGTCTTTTAAGGTCCAAATCACCCTATTATGGAATGCCAACTAATTTGTTTTTACTTATAATCCAATAACTAACTATTCATGATCTGCTCTGTGGGTTTTTTGACCCAATGCCAGAACACCCAGATTTGTGAAGAAGAAGGAGAAATGAAGAAGAACAAATCCACACCCCAAATCTTCCATATTGTTATACATATATATATTATTATATCCCAGAAACCTAAGTTCTCTAAACCCAGGGTTCCAATACAACTGGACTCTGAATTTATTGTTTCTTTGAAAGAATCATAGAAACATTTAGATTGGAAAGGACTTTAGGATCATAGAGTTCAACCATTAACACTGCTATCTTCACTATTAAACCACAAAATTTTACCAGCAAGCTTATCAACCCACCCTGAGACCTTCTTTCAGGATAGCAGGACACAAACAGTCAAGGAGATTTCTAGAGGGCATCAGGAATAACTTCTTGCTCCAAGCACTGGAATGAGCAGCTAGGGCGATGCACAGATAGATCTGCTCATTGTTAACCTGGACGACATGGCTTTGGGATGTGGTAATCAGTCATAGAATGGTTTGGATTCAAAGGGACCTTGAATATCATCTTGTTCCTATAGCCCTACCATGGGCAGGGACACCTTCCACGAGACCAGGTTGCTCAAAACCCCATACAGCCTGATCTTGAACACTTCCACGGATGAGGCATCCACAGCTTCTCTGGACAATGGCTGTAGGGTCCAGAAAACAGTGGGGTTCAATATCCTGAAAAGAAGGAGGAAGGAGAGCAGTAGAGAACAGATCCTGTACCCTGTATTAACTTATTCATTGATGACTTGGATGAAGGGGCAGGTGCCTCCTCAGTAAGTTTGCTGTTGGCACAAATCTGTGAGGAGTGACCAATACTCCAGAGGCTATTAGCTCTTCAGAAGGACCTTGACAGGCTGGAGAGACGGGCAGAAAAGAACCATCGGAAATTCAACAAAGGCAAGTGCAGGGTCCTGCACCTGGGGAGGAATAACCCCCTGCACCAGCACAGGCTGGGAGTGACCCGCTGGAAAGCAGTTCTGCAGAGAAGGACCTGAGGGACCTGGTGGACAACAGGCCGTCCATGAGCCCGCAGTGACCTAGTGGCCGAGAAGGCCACTGGTGTCCTGCAGTGCATTAGAATGAGCAATGCCAGCAGGTCAAGAGAGGTGATCCTGCCCCTCTCCTCAGCCCTGGTGAGGCATATCTGGAGTGCTGTGTCCAGTTCTGGGCTCCTCAGTACAAGAGGGACATGGAGCTCCTGGAGGATGTCCAGCAGAAGGCTATGAAGATGATGACAGGACTGGAGCATCGCCCTTATGAGGAAAGGTTTAGGGTTGATCCTGTTCAGCCTCAAGAAGAGAGGACTGAGTGGGGCCCTTATCAATCTCTGTCAGTGTCTGCAGGGGGATGTCAGAGGATGGATCGGACTCTGCTCGGTGGTGCTGAGCAACAGGACAAGAAGCAGTAGGCAGAAACTGATGTGCAGGAAGTTCCACCTGAATATGAGGAGCTTCTTTGCAATGCAGTGACCAAGCACTGTAACAGATGGTTCAGAGAGGGTGTGGAGTCTCCCTCACTGGAGGTTTTTAAGAACTGTTTGGACACAATCCTGTGCCATGTGCTCCAGGATGACCCTGCTTGAGCAGGGGGGTGGGACCAGATGAGCCACTGTGGTCCCTTCCTAACCCATTCTGTGATTCTGTGACTTCAGGAGAGCTTTAGCTCAGCTTCTGGAGCAAAATGACAGCTGGGATGACACGGGAAGTAGCTAGAGGGGAAAGGAGGTCAGGAAGAAAAGCAAACTTATCAGGAGATTTCTGTGTGTGGAGGGATGCAACCCACCACTACTTCTCTTACTTTTTTTGCTTATGGATGAATGATACAGAGCAAACAAATCTAGTCTGTTCTTCTGAAGACTGGAAAATGGCAAGATGTCCCAGTAATTGTTAAAGGACTGGAATCTAGATGTCTCCATCGCAGACAACGCTGTACATGTCTCTTCCAAAGAGGGGCCTTGCCTGGGTGAGGGAAGTAGGACAGCAGACAGGTTGAGGGCTAGCATCTGTTGCCAGAGCCCTGAACCCAAGAGCACACTCAGAGCTGGATGTCTGGTGAGTCATGTCTTCCCAAAGCAGCTAGCTGTACAGGGTGGAGATTTTCCATCTTTCTCTCTTGGGTTTGAAAAGTGGTATCATGTTTCCCTTGAATCAGCGATGAAAAATGAAGTTATAACTGAGGGGTACTGCAGGCTTGAGTAATGACTTTATATTCATCCTCATGTCCTGGTATATTACCAGAAGAATAATGTAATTGAACAAGAACATAATTTTGGGAACTAATCAGTGGGGTTAAAGAGAGATCAAACCTATTTTGCCTAGTGTGTGACTTCCAGAGAAACTTCACACATTGCAGAAGCTTATTAGCAGGTTATAGCAGGTATGAAACGTATTTTCAAGAAAATCTAACTGTATAATTATTTGACTTTGATGAAACTGCTGCTGGTGTCAACTGTCTAGCAGTAATCTTAACACTGTATTGAAGCAGAATGTAGATGGCTTTACAGTTTTTCCTTTTTCTACATCTTGAAATAGTGGTGCCAGTATTGCCTGACATTACTCTTAGCACAAAAAATTACTGCCTGACATAACAAAAATAAAAATAATTAAAAAAGAAAAAAAGGCCAAGTGTCTTAGAGACTTCACTATCAAAAGCTATCCACAGAACACAAGATTACAAATCCTTATTGCCATGGCCTCATTGCAATGGTTGTACTTTAACAGGTTTTTGTTCCTAAAAAACCTAGTCCTGGAATCCCCTGCCAGAGCAGCAAAGTGACTGCCCATCTCAGCCTTTGGACTCTGCTCATTCACATGCGGCTAAAGATTCCCTTGTACAATAGATTTGTCTGTACCTTTTCTTACTGTAATTATTATACTTCTAGAAGTTGCTGAATAGTTTGACCTCAGTTGCAGCCTAAGCCGATCCTCTTTCTTTACATTTTATTCTGGTAATATATACTCTTCTTTTGGTATGCTACTGGGTTTGGGGAGAAAATTTTAAGTACCAAAAGATCAAGAAATGGAATGTGACAGTGCTTCAGATTTTTCTTCAGCTATTCTTTAAACTAGCAAAGAGATTTATGTGAAAATGAAAATATTAATCTTTAGATGATGTGGCCATAAAATTAAAAAATGCATGTACAGTATTACTTAGTTTTCCATAAATAGGAACAATCCGGTAGCATCTTCATTTTGATTTGAAGTATGTTTGAGTGTGTGATGGACAAAGACCTGCTAATAGCAAAGCTGAAACAGGTAAAAATGCTTCCTCTTGGACCACGAATCTTCTTGACCTTACATGCAGTGGTAGGTAATTTCCAGAAAAAGGACCCAAGTATGAGGCATTTGTCATGGGAAAGTGAGGAATGCATCATGTCATGCTCCAACCTTACAAAATGTCCATCTCCCTTGCTCACTCATATAGAGAGTTTTCAGCAGAGGAACAGTACAGAAGGTGTGCACTGGATTGTAGACTTCCACTGCTGGCCTATTTTATGTATTGGTTTTAAAGTAGACCTTAAACACAGGATGAATCAAGCTTTAGGAGATCTGTTCTGCAAAGTCATTTGATAAAAACCCGAGGATTAAGGTAGTAAGTTGTCTCAGCTTGTTAGTGTGTGATTGCCTCATACTTTAGTACTACTTTGACTTTGGAATTTGTTTTTTCTTATAATTTTTACTACTTCTGCTCAATTTTCCTGTTTTACACTATTTCTCACTTAACCAGTAATTGTTCAGAAATTTATAGTGAGAATTCTTATATAGAAATTTTCATGCTGTCTACAGGTTCAATGGTTGTCATCCTATTAATCTTAAGTAGTGTGGAGTTGTGTTTATCTATCTATCTATATATATCTATATATATCTCCTATATAAAATACCAGGGACTGAAAGTTTGGATAGAATTTTGTGGACATGTTTGGTTCATACTTCTAAGACAAAAACAGAGAGGATTCACTGCAACAGATTTATCTCAGCATCTACCCCTAGGTGAAAACCCTGCAGTTTTCTGATACATTACGTTTCTCACTGTCACCTCTTGTTTTTCTGAATGCGCCTATGTTCTGTTGTGAAACTCGTTAGAAAGCTGGACTGTTTTTCAAAGCTTTTCCCTTGGCTGGGGCACAGGCATGCAGCAATCAGTTGTTTCTTCTGTGATTCCTTTTATGTTCCCATGGTCCACTAGTACCAAGTATGAGGAAATTATGCCTTGCCATGCTTTTATGGGTAATTTTATTTTGGGTTTTTCTTCACCACCAAGGGTAACTTCTTGCATATTTTTCCTTAAAAAAGACTTTCCACCAAATTTTGTCCATCACTTTGTCATAATAATGCATAGTGATACTTTTGTGTAGCTAGAGAAGCTTGCCATAGATTTGATCTAGCATAACAATGTCTTGACATACACTAGAGGACACACAATTACTTCCACTAATAGTTAGCAACTATGGGAAAAACTTTTCCTAAAGAGATGGAGCTTAAAAATAGCCAGCGACTTCTGACTCTGGTTTAAAGCTGGGCTGTGTAATGCTAGATAAGGAGAGGAACTACATCACCTTTTGTTGTGAGAGCCTTTTACGGTCCAGAAGGATTATATGGATATGCCTGAAAACTAGAGGACCTAAGGGACAGGTCAGAAAGACAAGTAGAGGAAAGGAAAATGATGACATGTTTTCAAGGTCCTCTTTCCCTGAATTATTCATGCCCTCCAAAAGTCTCCTTTCCACTTTTCCCTGTGTTGTTTTCTTTGGTTGTTAATGTTTTCTCTGCCCAAAGATATGCCCATGCCAGTCTATTCGTCAGACTACTGGATTCAATTTAAGGATAGGAGTTCTTATGTTGGTTGGTGGTTCTTTTTCTTGTTTTTCTTGTGCCACTATTATCTGATGCTGAAGCTTTGTAGTGGATACACTCTGTTTTTACCGTCCTTGACGCATTAAGGGGTAGTTAAGGCAAACACCTCATTCTGCTCCCTCTTCTGTAGTTTGCAACTTATCCCCCTCATTGATGCGCTTTCATATGCATCTTAAATGGGTCATTAGCTAATCTTGAATTGGCAGATGGTAATTGCTGTATTAAAACTCTACATAACTTATTTGCCATGTAGGACTCAGCAGAATTATATGTGCATCACCAGTGAGTTGGTGGATCTAATCTCTCTAATAGAGATGCCTTAACCATCATCTTTTCCAAGTTTTAAAAAATCAATCACTCATAGTTTTCATAGTAACTCAGAACAGGGCAAAGGTTGAAAACAACACAGTTCTTGGAGCACACTCTACATGTTCTGTGTCTTTTTATGAGCCCAGTCTAACCTCTGTCTGCCTCCAATGACCCATACCTGAAAGAAGAAAAGGAGAAATATTGTAATGAATCCACTTTCTCCCAGCAGGGTTTCTATTTCTTGTAAAAAAGATGCAAATGAAAAAAAAAAGCTGTAGTTGCTGAGCATTCCTGCTGACCTTGCCTGCACTGGAATGGCTAAAGTACCATGTGTTGATGTATGTAATGATATTAACATGGTGGAAGTGGAGATGTTGTCCAGCAGAGGTGCAGAGTATTTTCATAGTACAAAAAATAACAAATGACATACCATAAGCCAGCAAAAGTACTTGGCTCTTAGTGAATCTCTTTCTACATTGTGGATTTTGCTATCCATACTTGAGCGGATTTGTTCTCCTCTCCACTGCCAATGGGTATGGTTGTAATTGAAAACTTTGTTGTATGGACAGTGTCCTCTCAAAAGAACAGTAGTTCCTCTCAAAAGTACAGGAATTACAGTGATCTAAGAGCCCCTTTTGCAAAATATTTGAGGGAAGAGAGCAGGTGACACAGGCTTTAGTGGTCACCACTCTTTACATAGCAGATCGCACCAATTTTAGTGAAGAAGCGGTGGTCTTGCTCAGCTTCCCATATTAGAAGGAAGTCTTTTGTTAGGGTCTTTCAGCAGAGCTGGACAAGAAACTTTGTGGCCTTATTTTCCATAGCCTTGGGTCCAGCTGGGTTTTGAGAACAGACCAAGTCTTGCTGGTGTGTTTATATTACAGATGAGAAAGGTGTCTGCCAAATCAATGAACAGCTGGGATGGACACTTGCACTGGAGCAGCCACAGGAATGTGTATACTAGGATGAGAAGATGCCTGTGTGTGCCTGTGTACAGAGCAGTCTGAGGAATTTCTGTTGTGTTGATTGGTTTATATTTGTAAATTAAAGACCCAAGTCCTGCCTTAAAGGCTTTGCAGCTTCAAATTCTGTGTTCAGTTTTGGGCCCTTTGTCTCAAGAAAGACATTGAGGTGCTGGAGCATGCCCAGGGAAGGGCAGCAGAGCTGGGGAAGGGTCTGGAGCATATGATGGATGAGGAGTGGCTGAGGGAGGTGGGGGTGTTCAGTCTGGAGAAAAAGAGGCTTTGGGGAGAGGAATGGAAGGTTGTAGTCAGGTGGAAGTTGGTCTTTTCTCCTGGGTAACAAGTGATAGGACAGGAAGAAGTGGCCTCAAATTGCACCAAGGGAGGTTTATATTGGATATTAGGAGAAATTTCTTCACAGGAACTATTGTCAAGAATTGGAAAAGGCTGCCCAGGGAAGTGGTGAAGTCACCCTCCCTGGAAGTGCTCAAAAAACATCTAGGTGTGGCACTTAGTGACATGGTTTAAAGATGAAGATGGCAGTGCTGGTTTCTTGGACTGGTGACCTTCGAGGCCTTTTCCAACCTAAACAATTCGATGATTCTTAATACTACTGAAATATATGGTATTACCTAGTGGAATAAAGTTAAATATAGGAGTCACTGGGCAGGCAGTGGAACTGGAGATGTTGGCTGTAAATACAAGAAAGAGGATGTGGCAGTGGTGAAAAGAGAAGTTGAAGGATCCTCCTCCTATGGTCCACAGTCATTTGGAAGCTAATAAGGGTTTTCATAATTTTAAAAGCAGAGTGAAAAATTCCCTTTTTGTTTGTTACTCACATTAGGGAAGTTTTGAGAAAATTACAACAATTTTGCGTTAGAAAACCTGATGTACTCTAAAAGAAGCCTCTTTTGCCATTTATAATTCACTAAGATGTAGTGATGTTCACAACAAAAATGATGCCACAAGTGCAAGATTATGATGACTCTTATGGGAAAAGCAATATAAGCAACTTACTTATTGATAATGGGCATAACCAAAGCCAACAGACAAAGGAGGGTGGACTGCTTTCTTTTCAAACGAAATCAATTGCTCAATAGTCATGTAAAATCAATGATCAGTGCCATCAGTGTTTTTGCAGCTATGCGCTGAGATTAGTCAATGATTATTTCACTGGATGAGATTTTGGAGTAAGCATAGTTAAATCACATAGACTCATACAGGCATTTCTTTCTGCACTGGTGTGCAGAATGTAAACATAACGATTACTTCCCTTTTCTTCCATGCAGCTTGTGTGGTATGATAAATAAATTTATGGTGTTCCTGGTTACTGCTGCCAGCTGGTGGAGTCACTTTCAAAGAGGAGGTGGTTTGTATAACCAGGTTTAGCATTTTCTTGATGGTTCATGACAGAGATTGTCATGTAGCCCGTGCACATTTCTCTGAACAACTGGATGAAAGAAGCTGCTTAAAGACCTTCATCCCTGCCTTCTTCCAAGAGAACGTAAAAATGAATTTTTCTTACCAACATATTAGGAGTAAGAGTAGATTTAGCTATTTAAATGTACAAAAATCATTAGCTTCAGAATGAGGAACTGCTAAATTTACTTTGATCCATAAAATCTGTCTGATTTTCCGTTGTTGTTTAATTTGCTATTGGATATATATTGAAAAATTCATGGCTAATTATCTGCTGAAATGGTGCTCCTTATATGTAGAAAACTACCTGAATAAGGAGCTAAAGATCTCTGTGAGAACTGAATTCAAATAGTTAAAGCTTTAAGCATACCCAACAAGTATCTCTTGAAGGGTATTTTGTGCTCATCAAGGTCCGAATACATAGATTCTCTGGTGTAAGGAATTGAATGAAGAATATATTAATTATAATAAATGAAACAACTACAGCAGAGAAAAATACTGTTTATTTTATTATGATATCCAAATTTTTGGAGCCTGATCTGAGAACAGAATGGGTCCATATATAGTTCACTTGCAGAGAGAAGGACAAAAGAGGAAGGTATTGCACTAAAGCATTAATCTGTTGACTAACAACTGTAGTGAGATCAGTTTCTCACTATGCTAATGTACCACTTTTTCCTGTCTACAGCTCAGATTAGCCCAGCTAAACTTTGTACTTTGAGAGAGTTTTACCAAAAAAAGTGAAATATTACTTGTTCGAGGTTTTTCTGGAGGAATTAGTTTGAAATATTTAAGCACTACAAAGTTTTCTGACCTAAATGAACAGTGCAAGAGACTCAGAGGTCTCCTTTACCTTTGGCTTTCTTTTTTACCACCTGGAGAAAACTCAATGTAATAGTGAAACATGCTATAATGTGTCTCTCAGAGGTCCCATTCAGAAATTTACCTTCCTCTTCTTCAGCATTTAAGCCTGACCATTACTTCCTCAGGAATTTAAAAAGGAACTGTTGAGATGTTCATAGTTTAAGTGCATACAGATGTCAAGTTGCTTTGTGAATGATATTCAACCATGTTAATGAGGGGAAAAAGTCCTATGAGAGATATTGGTGAAGATCAAGATTTGGGTTTTTTTCCTCTTCCTTTTTTCATATGTTTCTTTAAAGTGGTTAAAAAATACATCTAAGAAAACTTCCCTCTAAACTGAAAGGAAGCAAATTAAAGGGCAGGACAGTGTGAAGTTTTAATATGAGTGGATGGTCTAAAATAAAAGATATTTTAAGCAGAAATAAAGAAAACTTTTTTGTTGTTGTTTTCTCCAGCGTTAAGTATGTCTCAAAAGGACTTATGCAAATTCATGGTGTTCACGTGTTCTGGCAGTTAAAATAGGGGTAATTCAGAGGCAATTTTTATGTCAAGAACTCTTGAGACTGCAGCTGGGGTCAAGCCGATGTCCTATAGGTGGATGGTGTTTGTTGGAAAACCCGATTTGCCAGGCTTTGAAGCACTGCTATGATGAGAAGGCTATGATGACATTAAGCTAGTGCACAGCAGTTACCAAGGGAACCAGAAATGAATTTTTTTGTTATGAGAAGAGATGATCCTAGAAGAGAAAGGTGAATAATACCAGCTCCGTACTAATCTCTTGTCTCACTTTCCTCCACCAAAAAATAAAGCTTGGTATTTTTTCTTTCTCTTAGCTTTTAGTTGAGAGTGCACCAAGAGAACATCAGGTTATCATGGAAAGACTTCAACATGAATGAGACTATTGATTAAACTACTCAGATGTGCAAAAATGGTGACATCTGCTAGTTACAATGTTTGTTTCTCTGATTTTCTTGCCATACTCAGCCAACATACTGTGTGCGAGCAATAATTGTAGAACTGGGCCAAACTGTGATGCCTTTAATGTTTTGGAGATGTAGATGAAAGCTGGCCAGCTGATGAGATGAGGCTGCACAAAGGTGCTGCGTTCTGCCTTGATGTAGGTGTCACTTTGAAGGCTGCCTTTCAGTGTGATTCATCCAAAGCATTTCTATTTTATTTCTGTCTGCAAAGACTTTGGATGCTAAGCCAAAGTTGTTTTTAAGACTGAACAGGTTTGTTGATATACAGAGTGGGGATAGTAGAGAATGGAGAGAATAAGCATGCCACAACTGAAATGTGTAAATGAGCACTTGAGATCTGAACTGTTTCATTGGTTATGTGATTTTATACGTTCTGCTTCAAGTGAGATTCACTTTGCAGTCTGCATCCTCAGAGTCTGAAGCACAGAATTTTGTTGTGTTAGATGCATCTATTAAATGACTTGCAATTTTCTTTATGTGCTATGGCAAAAGGGGGAAAATATATAGAATAGAAGGCAAAAAAAGAAGTTAAAAAAAGGGAAGTTTTATTACAGCATAGAAAGAAAGGAGGATTTAAAAAATGGAAAGAAAAAAACCTGGCATTTACTAGTTGGCTGCTCATGTTAATCCTCTTTAAGACACACGTGACCTCAGCTGGAAAACCTCTCACATTTTTCAGTCTGTTGTGAAGCAGCAAGCTTAGTGACAATCATAAGAACCTCTAAAAATTCCTGAGCAGTTTCTAGCCACTCTGTGTCACTCTCTGACTCTCTAGGCTGGCAGACCAGCACTGCTCAGAGACTTGGACTAAATGATAAATACTAACCCTGCTTCTATATATACCAAGTAGTCTGTTCCAGGACTACTGGTTCAAAATGACGTCGGAAATTGATGTGTGGATTTTAATGCCATTTTTGAAAAGAGACATGAACAGAATTTTTATTTTTGAAGTGGAATTTAATAATTTGTAGTGTGTGCCAAAAAAACATGCCCTGGAATTCCCTGATTTCAGCTGTTAAGGTAGTCCACAGGAGTTACTAAAAGTCCTGAAAGGACAAAGCAGAACATAAAGCTTTCCCCTTTGAATGACTACAGAGGTAACAAATTAAAAAAAAAAGTAAAAGAAGGTGTAATACAATAGATCACTTACATTGTCAAAGTTGGAGTAGGCTCATATATTGTTATTTTCAGTACTTATCCAGATTAATTTTGGTTGTTTCAAGGAGCTGGATTTTACTGCCATATATGCCCAGAGCTACAGACATGGGGTTATTTCAGTTTTTCTTTACTGGGAGGGATCCTAAATATATTACCAGGAAATGAGGGCTGACTGAGAACACTAATAATGTGAGACCGTGTGGCTCATATGGTCTAACTGTATGGATTAACTGTATGACAATGGTTTTAGACCTTAAAATGCAACGATTACCTTTCATAATTCAGAGGAAAGAACAACCTAGAAAAGAAAGAAAATGGTCAGGTTTGGGGGTTTTATTTCACCATTAATTTTTCTGCATTATCTAAGCATAGGAACTGAAGAGAACAGCTGTCTGCTTGAAATGATATTCTATGCTGAGCTCAAGTGAAGTTTATTTTTATCCCTTTGGTGCTATCATACTGTCTTTATTTCGACTAAATTTTTAATACAGTGATACTGACTAAATTTCTTGTTGTATGATTCCTTTCATATCGTGAGAAATGAAATATGTAGCTGTCTGGAAACACCAAACAAATAATTTGTCTTTTCTCAGATATCATCAATTATGAGAGCTTGGGTTTTTCTGTGTATAAATACTTCAGTCAGATTGGTTGCCAGTAAACCTGGTAAACCTATAGAAACTGAATGAAGGGTAAAACATGGAAAATGTGTATTTTGTGGGATGGTTGTGAGATGATATGTCATGAATTAAGTAGGAGGATGTATTTTGTCATACCAAGATATCACGCTTAAATGAAACTTTTTAGTTCATGCTGATAGACTCTTTCTTCTTCCTAATTGATTTCCAGGTCCTAACTAGTGTTAATGAATTCAGTGACAATTTTAAGACTGTATTTTTTAAATATAAGTGTGTCATGTCTGGTTTCACGTACTGCTTCTCTATCAACTAAAAAGGTCATCTTAAAAATTCACATGTGCATGTAAATTTAAAGAAACTTAGTTTTTCCTTGTTAAATGCTCCAGTGAGAGCGATTAAAAAGCATCCTGGAAAGTGAGACATCATAAACAGAGGAAAAGCACTTTGGGAATGTGACCTTGAGAAGTCTGGGATCCCAGTCCACAAATCCTACTGCCACTAAATTTCTGATGGCACGTAGTAAAACTCAGTGCAAAGGTTGAATTGTATTTGAAATTATATTTTAAAATGAACTAACAGTAAAGCAGTGTCTGACTGCACTTAGATAAACCTTCAAGCAGGTGATATATGAAGGATAAAACTTAAGAAGGGACAATATATGAATGGAAGCAGCCAGGCAGGCTGGGGGCATGGCCCTCAATTTATGCCCACAACTGCATTTTCAACATAATTAACTGTCTAATTGAGCATTATGATTTAATGGACACATTTAAACATGTAATTTATTTGAATGCACACTGCTTGTAATCTGTTTCTAATGTTTGCTCTTCAGGATGGCATCAGACTCTAGAAGATGAAATTATCCTTCTGATGAACAGAAAAAAGAACCAAGAGTATATTGAGGAGCCCTGAATGTAAATAAATTTCTGTAATTTGAGATCAGAAGAGGAGCATGGAAGCAGAAAAGCCATGCAGAGAAAGTTAAGTACTGAGCATGACTGTAAAGACACAACTTAATTTCAAATACCAGAGGTGTGCTGCTCTTCACGTTACCGGGCTGCTGTGCAAATCTGACTGGTTCAGCTGGCACCTAGGTAAGAAGGATATTGTGGTAACTGAGAGGTTCAAACTGCACATCTGGGTTGTCCTGAGGAAAAAATCATGCTTTCAATGTGATTGCTATTGCCATATAGATATGGCTGGCTCTTTTCATTCCTGAACAGGGACAAGGGCACATCATCCCTACTCTGTTAAAATATACAGAGCAGCCTGTCAGCAAGCTGCAGAGGGAGGAACCAGAAGTTCCTTCATTCACAATTGCACACTCTCTGGTGTGCTGAAATTTCACTCTCTTGGTGATAGTTAAGCACCTGGGCACTTATTTTCAGGGAAGAAACAAACCAATGCATATTTGGTTTTGTTCCCAGATTATTTATTTATTTATTTATTTATTTATTTTTTTTCTTTCAGGATTTTGTTTCTGAACAAAATAGTTGCAGGTTTCATTTTAACCCAGTAAACTTCAGTAGTTACACCTCATTATGCATTTTGTGGTGCTGAGCTGTGAATCTGCTGCTTCAGTTACAGAAACTGCCAATATATAAAAATCCAGAACACAGAGGCTGAACCATTCCTGCTTTTTAGCTTTGGAATTACTTTTGCATACTCTGACAATTTCCCCTTATAAACAAAGCATAGTAACAGCTATAGTTAAGGGATACAAAACAACTACTGTGAAACTTTGCTGCCAAAATAGAGAAGAAAACTGCTTTTTCAAACCTGAGGTTGGCACAATTCCTGGCTTTTCTCCTCGCCTTTCCCTCTGCTCTCCATGCTCCTAAGTCATTAATTATCAGAAGGTAAGAAGGGGAATTAAATGCAAGGTCATGCAAGTAGAAATAAAAATGTATGAGTCTTTTACCCCAAGATGAAGATGATGAATTCACTTATTAGGAGATCCTGAAGTTTATACCAGTGGATTTTGCATATCTGGGTAGATAGATAGAATAAGCTCAGAAGATAAAAATAAAACAGTGTATGTAAAATGATCTCTGAAATTTGCATAGGTTCCCAAATACATGTCTGCCATGCAGAAGCCAACAGGAAAGGGAACACTTACAGAAAAACTGGTCTTTGTACCCTTCATGGGGAGATGAAGGGAGAGTTAGGAAGATGGACTGTGACTCAGAGAGCATCGTTTCTCATTTCCAGTTTTCTGACAGAATAATTGTCAGGAGGTAGAATTTCAATTTTGTTGCCCAGTGTGTTCAGAATAGCTCTTGTCAGGAGAAGCAATATTAGAAATATAATGAGAAATACATTATAGAATATAAAATTCTTTACTATTTTGACCTTTCAGTTTTTTACACCATGCTTCATGGTGATATCCTCCATTCTGTGAAGAATAGCAAGGCTGTCGATACAAAGAGGAGAGCACTTCAAAAAAAGCTCCCTACTCGGGTTTTGGGATTTGTTGGAACTTCTGGGTTAATGCCTCTTCTATTGTACCTTTATGATAAAGGATCAATTTCCCATTTGGAAGGAAGGACCCGTGGAAGAGGACAATCAGTGAAATCAGTCCCTAATTGCCTCTAATAGAGTAGTTCCTATTTTAATTATATTGCTCATTCTTGCTTTGCTTAGAGAAAAATAGAAATTCCCATCTTTGGACTCTGAGTTGACTCTGCTCTGGTGGGAAGCAGGAATGGCACCAATGCCAAAAGGCAATCTGGGATCTGCTGTCTCCTCACCAAGATTTCTGCTTGTCTGTACACTGGTGTGGACACACAAAGCTGCCTCAGCTGGCTGGTCACCTCCTCCTCCTCCAATGTGTGGAACTGGCATAGCCTGAGGGGCAGGCAGGACAGTGAAAAGCTCTAGATTAAGCTGTTTTGCTTGGTGCAAGCTTTGTTGAGCTATCTGGGATAATGATGGGTATCTGGATCAAAGAGTGAATTCTACATTATTCATGAAGATTCACTGCAATTTGGGCATTAACTGCCCCCTGGAAAGGGGCATGAAAAAATATGGAAAGTAAGAAGAAATTCAATTGGGAATGACTCCTACTTTAGTTCAGACTTTATAAAGTGTGCGCTTTCAGGTGGAAAAAAAAAGGGTGAGAAATAAAGATCAAAAACTAAAATAAAGCAACAATTAATGGCAAGATATCTGTTATGTAGCAGATTCATTGCTGTCAGGTCTGAGGAGAGGCCTTTAAATATATGTTGTTTTCAGAAAGCTGAAGGGTTTTATAAGTTGAAGATAATTATTAACAAAAAGTATACTCAGATGATTAACATAATCTCTCTGCTTAACTTATACTCCTGTCCAAGGAAACATTTATTTATTGTTTAAATTAAGAATAAATAAAAGTCTACATTGTGAAACCTGAAGAGAAATTGATACAGGAGCAGTTCAAGTTTCCCCCAATTTAAGTTTCTGTGGTATTTTGACCTATTCTGCAGTAACTGTTTACGTGATTTACAGTGTAGCATCTTTCTGTACTCCCTCTCTTCAAGCCTTCTGTCTACCACAGGAATACTTTTTACAAAGAGGTGTTGTGCTACTCGAAAACAACCACAGTTAACTTGGTGTGCTGTTTTAACTGAAAGTACAATTTGTATTTTGATTCAGCAGATGGGTACCCAGTAAAAGGAGATACCTATATATTCAGGGTTGCATGTTCAAGGGGAGGGCCACTTCAGTGTCAGACAGGTCATGCAGTGGGAAGGATTTGCTTTAGCTATAGACACAGCTGACTAGATATGTTTTCTACTCTGTATATTATCTCCAAATTTCAGCTGTATGTGTGTGTGTGTGTGTTAAAGAGGAGTGAGAGTCTTTTATCCCATTGGATCCCTCTCTGCCACCATCCCGTGTGAGGGGACTGTTAGGGCCCTGAAGCCTCTAGAAAAGTGTGAACAATACTGATTATATCCATCTATTTTAAGGCAAGAGCCCTCAAATTGTGCTGTCTTACAGAGTCCTCTCAACTGTCCTCTTTAAAGTGCTAGCAAGGTGTTAACAAAGAATAATAAAACTCTGAGGTTAGTGTCCATTTTGTTGTAGAAGAGCCTATGATAAGAGTAGAAACATTTGATAGGAAAGACTCCTCTCTTAATCTTTGGGCTAGATTAATGGTGGAATGGATGGAAAAATGCTGGAAGTGGTGCCTTATCCACAGAGGGGTCGAGCTGCTGCCTGTTTGCAAATTTATATGTGAAGCGTGAGTTTGAAATGTGCTTAGAAATCCATGTCAGTACTTTTTGTTGTCCTGGAGACTGAACTTGTCAGGATCTGGGTAAACTGTACCTCCTCACAAATGTGGGGAGGGGGAAGAGGGCATATTTCTACATGGTAGTTGTTTTGCACAAAATTTTAAAGTCTAGAAGAGGCAAGTCAGAGATACCCTCATCAAACCCACACACTGTCTATTTGCCATACATTGGCTTCTTAATCTTCTTACTAAATATCACAAAACATGATAAAATTACTATACTTTAATAGACAGTGTCTCTGAAGAATAGACTGTGAACGTGGAAAATAGGAACTTTGTTTTCAAAGCAAAAACAGAGGCTGACCTCAGCACTAAAATGCTCCTCTCTATTGAAATGTGGGAATAATGTATGGAGCTGCACTAGTACAAACTGCTGAAGCACCTGGGCGGTGCTCCAATCGAGTGCTTTTTCTGATGGAGATTTTAATACTTCAAGAAGATATACTATGTGTATTTAGATGCAAATAAAGTGATTCTGTGTAGGACCCACAGGCTGCATTTCAACGCTAAACTGCTATGACAGTGTGAATGATTGACTGCCAGTCACCACTGAAACATTTCTGGGCATGTATGTGCTTTTGCTTATCTGCAGGTTAAATCCCCTCTTGAGGTAAACTTTATCACTGCTTCAACCCTTAACTGAGATGCTTCTATCCATCTCTATTGATGGAGATGTTGTGCCATTGCTGCTAAAGAAGCCCTGACCACCTCAGAGCTCATCGACTGAAGCCTGACCTTCCTGCATTCATGACCTGGACAATGTCCCAAACAAGATTTCTTTGGTCTCCAGACCAAAAAAATCTACATTAAATGAAACAAAAGGGAAAACCATAGGTACAAGTGTTGCTGCATATGGCAATTGAGGCAGGAATGAGAACAAAATGGGACCTACAATTCTCATTACAATTATTCTTGGGTAAGTGTGTAGTTTTTTGCTTAAGAAAAATCAAATAACTTTGATATATTCTGTATCTAGTATAAGTCGTATGCAGCAGAAGGGGAATGAGCTTACTTAATCTGGTGGGATAGACAGGTGACCTTCTCTTAAGGGTGGAAGTAAGGAACTGGGCTTCAGGTTAAGACAAGGGATCTGAAAGATTCAGTAAATTAGTAAAATTTAGGTCAGTAAATTAAAACTTTGCTTCTTGAATTCTCCTCTCCAAGATTTTGCATAGATTCTTTTCATAATAGAATTCAGCAACTGAATCTACCTGTCACACCTGTGAACTGGGATAAGTATCATCAACCCTTTTAAAAAATGGAAAGATTTGATTTATAATGGAAAACCATGTTTCACAGAAAGTTCAGCACCTAGTCAAATAGAAGAGTAATGCAAATGGAAAATGATACTGTATAAATTGTATGAAAAATACAATAAAAGTGAATATGGAGTTGCTAAAGCACCAAGGTTAAATTTGACAATCTATGCAGTTGTTGTATATTTTCTTTACATTACAAGCTTTTTATCTACTGTGAAGAATTCTCCTATGAAAAATGGGGAAAAGGGTTAGAAAACATTCTCAGTGCTAATTCTGTCTCTGTTTGATTTTTTCAAAGATTTTTTTTTCTGATGTGTCAAATTCTCTTCACATGCCCAGCCTAGCCTGAGTCATCTCAAGTAAAATCCTGACTCCCTGAAGCTGCCAGCAATCTTTCCATCATGCCAGGTATCTGGCACAAGCAGTTTTAATGGAAATTTACCCTGAGGTCTTGATATCTTAAGCGCCATGGGGTATCTCAGTGTTTGCATCCAAAAGCTGAGGAAAAATAACACAGGGACTCTGAAAATTGTTGCCTCATTCTGCTAATGAGAAACGCAAACAGAAAACTCAAGAATAATATTTATGTACAGCACTGTTTAGGTTATGATTACATATATCCTGAATATGAAAAATGAGATGGTATAAAACACACTCATATTTTCACTTACACAGGGCTTCAGTGAGAATTGGCTTTCTCATGTGGAGAATGCTTGATACTAGGCGCTAATGAGTCCTGTCTGCTTAGAAAAGACCCATTAAACTGTCAAACCATTCAGCCAAATTCATCATGTCTTTTGAAAGAGAGCTTTAATAGTGAGAAAAATAGGAGGGATTTCTGAAATCCCTTTTTCTTTTCTCCTTTTCCAGCTGAAAATTGACTGGCAGCTATCAGCAAATTGAAGATGGGGAAACTTTCAAAAACATTTGCCTTCTAAATTGCTGTTGTCTGCAGTCTTCTTGATACCAGATTTTTGTTTGCTTCCTGCATTTTCTTGGAAGCTTTTGACTGAGAATACAAGAAAAAATATTTCAAAGGCTTTTGGATTTCATGCAGAGGTTTTATCTTATTTTTAAAATCCGTGAGCTTGATGTGTATTTCATTCTTCTCATTTTTACTTTTTGGTGCTAAATATCATCTTTGTATCCCGCACAAAGTGGAATGCAAAATAATTGAGTAACTTGTAAGACTCTGACTACAAAATAACATGCCCACCAACACCCTCAGTAACTCCTTTTTATTTAAAGATTTGACCTGTAGTAGAGAGAAAAAAGTGTTTTGATATTCTCACAGTTCTATGTTTGCATTAAAATTTAACAAACCTGTCCCAGTCTGCTGAGATTTTTGTTACTTCATGATGATTTATTCTCAATGACACCTTAGTTTTCAAATGCTTATAGATTTTTTCCCCCCCAATGCTGTTAAACTCCTTCTCAACACTACAGTAGGAGCTAAAATCCCCAGTCAAAACTTCTCAGTGCTAGATTATCTCCATGAAACAAATACTTTTAGGTATTTTGCCATCCCTTTACATTTGAAACCAGACTACTGCCTTTCTACAGAGCTGCTTTCTGAAGCTCACAAACAACTTGGCATTATACATAGAAGACTCAGATCACTTTTCTAAACAACATTTTTCATGCCATGCCACCCACGTATAAGAGTTTGGAGCTTTTCTTGCCTTTTCAGTCTTGCTGTACTTCCTCTTTTATTCCCATGTCTCCAGTCAACATGATAATGTGTGGCTAGAGGCTTGACTTGTGACTCCTTGGATTTGTTCGATGCAATAAGCTGATAGAAAAATGCCTGGAAAGATTGTCAAGGTATGCTCACTACATCTATAAATTATGGAGTTTTTGTGGGCTTAAGAGGTGGGAACTCAAGCTAGGCTTGAACTTTAGGTCCTTCACTTTGCTGTGTTTGTTGTAGCATTACCATAAAAGGGAATGCTTTGTGTGTGCTTCGTAGCATTCCCCAGGGGAAATATCAAAATAATAGCTTCTTTGGAAAGATACAGCTGTGCCCAGATGTTGGCACAAACATTATTAGTGTGATAAATGGGTGTGACACCGTGTCAGGTGTGTTCAGCCTGAGGTACTGAGGTTTTGTTATTCCCTGAGATGCTCAAGCACTGAGAGGAGAGCTGGCAGAAAGCTTATTCACATTGTGAGAGACCACTGATGGCATTCAGGCAAACTAGTCTGGGCTGCTGAATCTTCTGGCTGATGCTTTAGCTCTTTGCAGGGTGTAGGTGTAGGACTTGCAGGCTTTTCTGGTAAGGATTTGTGTTTGGAACAGACAGTGGATAGACTGATAGGACTGATGGTGAGATTCAAAAAGGAACCGTTTCATAGTGATGATCTCAGTTATGCTCTAAAATGTTTGTTCAGGAGAAAATGTCAATGAATTGGAAAAAAAAAACCTGAAGAGAAACGATAAAAAGGCTATGCACAATGCTAGATGCCATTAGCGGCTGAAGTTTTATTTTCAGAACATATTTTTTAGAAACATTGCTTTAAATTATTTCATCAGTCTAAAGAAAATTGTACCTTATACCTTTTTGTTCTGCTTTTAGAGTGAGCTTTTATGGAAGAATGGGGCTGTTCTGAGTGTTGGACAGGTTAAGCCCTGTGCTTTCAGGAAAGCTCTTTGAAAAGACACTGAGTATTGTTTGTTGTGTTTGCATAGTGGTCCTTGCTCTGTGATGAATAATTGAAGTAAAAGTGGCTGGTGAGATACAAATAAGCAGAAGAGATTTTGTGAGTATACTGTAAGTGGGATCAGCAGACAGTTATGACCCTCTTCCAGCTTCATGACCTCCTCAGGACTGGGCTCAGTTGATGGATAATTGTAATGAAATTCCCAGAATATAACAAATAATCCCCCAACACCAAATAAGTATTATTTTCCCTGAGTGGAACTAATAATTGGAAGTAAGGCTGGAACTCAAAGAAGAAAAGCTCCTATTTTTCTTATTTTTAGTGGATAATATTGAGAAGCAGTGTACACAAACATACTCCCTGGGAAGGCTACAAATAATGAGATCACTGGAAAGCTGGCAGGAATTAGGAAAAGGAGTTTTCTGTATCCAGCCTTCCCCAGGTCCTACCTTATGAATTTCCCTGGGAATTTCACAACTGTCCTAAGCTTTGCATGCATGCTATCCCCATACCACTGAAGGAGCAAGCACTCTTTTCCCTTCATGGGAGAGTGTTAATTGCTATGCCCAACGGGCAAGCATGTGTTCTTCTGGCTAGTAATCATATGATATTTGAAAGCCATTATTCTGCCCAGCATTCGTACTGGATGTTTGTTGCAGACAACTGGCTTGCTAGGAGCTGCCTCGGGGTCGTCTGGTTACTGAGCTTTTGGTTTGATCCTGGAACCAACTTCCTGTGTAAACAAAGGGTAAGCATTAGTTAAGAATGTCTACCTTAAAGTATCAGATGTTTGAAGATGTCATGTGCTTCTTCATTAAAAGGCCTTTGAAAATTAAAATAAAGGTCACCAGCAAACTCAGTTCTCTAGTTAATGCTTTTTGCTGGTTTGATTTGATCCAGTTGCCTAAGCTTATTGGGGGCAGCCTGTGAAACGTGCATCAAAAGGAAACAACTTGGCACAACATGCCACCTAGCCCTGGCTTTACTTGTAACTAGTGCCATGGAAATTGGCTTGGACTGTGGGGTGACCACGGAAGGTCCTGCCTGCAATCAGTCTGTGCAGTCACATGTGGGCTGTACAGGGAAGTGAGGGATCAGCTCTCAGCACATCAGTAGGTGGAGGCAGAAGTAGGATATATTCAGAAAACAGGCAAGCACTACTTTACTGTATGCAGTCAAAAGCTACAATCACTTTGCTTTTTACTTGTGTGCATTTAAACCAGATAAACTTTTTTTATGCCTTCTTTTCTCTCAGTGCCAACTATTACAGGTGAGTTATAACTGAAAATACGAGGCTTTAAAAACACTGAAGTTTTACAGTTGCAGCATGTTGGTAGTCCAGGATTTCTTCTTTCTCACATAAATTTGAAAGCACAGTTGTGCTCCGAGCTCAGTGCCTGCTGTTTGAATGATAAAATGGTTTAACTGATCTTATTTTTACCCCCAAACCTAGCTACTAATTAAGCAATACCTGTAAGAGCAGTAACTGCAGCAATAACGTCTCACTACACTGATCTAATCTGATGCTATTAGCAGCTGCAATAGCTATACCACTAAGAATTTTCCCCTTTGGCATATATTATACAGGCCTTGATTAGGTCAAAAGTGCTTGAAGGGTATTGATTTTTGCTCTGTTTTAGGAGAATGCATCTCTTTTTAACACTTTAATCGCTCAGTTTGAACTTGAATGATCAGGTGAAGCAAATGTATTTATGCATCTGATTACCTGTTTATCTGGTCTGGGGAGCTCTGCGATAACACAAAAATCCCATTCTGACTCCTGAGCTGTTGGAGATCCCGCGCTCTGCGGTGCTGCCCTGCCCCTGCCCGGTCACACATGCGAGCTGGCTGTAAACCTTTGCAGTGTATTTTAGCAAGAAGTGTTGTTGCGGTGCTGCTTCCTGACACCCCAGAAAACAGCTGCGCCTATGAAAATGCCTGTTCCGTGAAAATAACCCGTGTGTGCTCGTTAGGCTGACTGGGGGGGGGGGGGAGGGTGTTGCTAAGTAACTCGGGGTAACACCGGGGCTATATGTATCCTTTTCGTAAGTCCTGATCCCTTCAGAGATTTCTAGAGAAGTACCATGGAAGTGGGAGAGGCCGATCAACTGCGATACTAGAAGTTCAGCCCCCGCAAACTTAACTTTTGTTGAAAGTTTTTCGAGAATGAAATTGGATTAGACCCAGGGATGACGTATCCTGTTTGATTTCTTTTCCCCTTGTGCTCTGACGAGCTTTGTGTTTAGGCAGGCTTTTGTTTCTGGCTCTGAGTTGCTTTAAAAAAATTGGCAGTGTGTCTCGGGGTGTCGGGGGTGATATGCTTGCATTGATTGGCGAGGTTTGGCTCGAGCTGCTTGCGAGTGCTTTGTTCTTCTCACCACCACCCTCAGGTCAGTTGCGCAACATGCCCCTGCGGTTTAAAAAGGGGAAAAAAATGGGGAGGGGGGGGGTGGGGGGAGGAACCAACAACAACAAAAAAAAGAGAAATGCTGAGTAATGCCAGCGGTTTCTCAAATGGCTGATGCAAACCTGGAGAATTTGCATCATCATTCAGCTAGAGTAACTTGGTATGACAAGAGCTTAAATACAAGTCCATGCGGAAGCTGAGCTGGTTTCCAATGATAGGGCAGTACCAGCTCACAGTGTGAAAACACAGGTGTTTCTGAGCTGGGCTTGGATCGCAGGAAGGGCTCACATACTCTTTAGGAGCTTGTTACCTGTGCGTAGGAGCAGCTAGAAAGATAACAGAAGACAGAGGAAGAGCCAAAGTAGTTGGCTACATAGAGTGAAAAAAACCCCTTGAGTTTCTACTGAAAACTTTTCTGCTTGTGCTTGCCAGCAGTGTGTTGGTGACACTGTAGCATGTTTAGGAAAGCTGCTGTGCCCACAGTCTCTAATGGAAGCTACTTGCAGGGACAAGCTAATGGCAAGTTGTCCTCTATGGACAGCAGACAGCGAGCCCAGGAGGGAAAAGTTGTGCTGAAGAAGAAAGTGACGCTTTTGAGGGGGATATCCATCATAATTGGCACTATCATTGGAGCTGGCATCTTCATCTCTCCCAAAGGCATCCTGAAGAACACAGGCAGCGTGGGCATGTCCTTGACTGTCTGGACAGTGTGTGGTATCCTCTCGCTTTTTGGTAAGTCCCTGAAAAGTTTCTAATTGGTCTAGAGGGGCAGCTGGTGAATTATTGTGATTATTTCTCTGATTTTACTATTGGATAGGAAGTCACAGTGCAGAGCTTGAGCACCAATGGGACTACAGGAGGTCTGTGCTGCAGGATGGGTTTTGTGGAGGGTGCAAAGATTTGCAACCCCTGTTGCCACTTCTGGCACCAGCTGGTGAAAGTTGGAAGCATAATTTTTTTTTAATGGGTCCCTAAAGGAACAGGAAAACCAAATGTCCATTTCCCCCCATAGAATGTGCTGTATGTATATTTTTCTCCTGTCTGTAAGACGTATTTATAGTTTGCTTGTAAAGCCCCCGGCAGCTGGATGAGCACACTGCTTAAACACCACTGAAATGTTTAGACAGCTCAACTTAGTTCCCTAGACAATAGAGCAAGGTCTGAGAGGAATAATTCCCATTGTATGTAAGCTGTATTGGCTTGAAGGGGAGCAAAACAATAATACTAATCACCACTCTTCCCAGCTCTTTACTTCCTTCCTCACTCCTGATGTTGCTTTAAAAGATTGAGCTACAAAAAACAGTGTAATGGAAGCAAATATTCTCTGGGAGTTTTATTGCTGGCCTGCTTATTGTGGGAGTTTTTACTAATTCTTTGTATTCTTGAAGAATGTTGAATTCTGAAGAAGTCCAGTTAAGTTGTTCTGTACACAAAACCCTCATTCAGAGTGGAAAACTCCACCCTGGCCTCTGTGGGACAGAGGGTTCATTGACCTAGTTAATGAGTTAATCTCAAAGAAACTGAAGAACTAACATGAATATTGGCTTTATTTGAAAGGGAAGCTACTTGTTTATGGGCAGGAGGTGAAGAGGAAAAAGAGGGACTAACGTGACCCTTAATAGGCAGAACATGCAAATGCCACCTTGTGTAAATTGGCTCTGAGCTTAAAAAAAATACTCTTTTCAGGCTAAACCCACCCAGGCCAAAAAACAGACCGAGTAAGTTAGGACCCATTTGGGTCAAATGGTAAGTGTATTGGTACAATGTGCAGCATAATCTCTTGTACAAATGTGGAAGTTCTGCCTGCAACAAAATTCCCCTGCTAAGAAAAACCTCAGATGCTATTTGTAACCCTGTCAAAAGACCTTGGTCTTTTGAGTTACTTAACCCAGAATTTGCTTAAGCACTACATTTCTGGATGTAACTTTAGTAGTAGTAATCTTCTGGCTATGAAATAAAGTCTGTACAACAACAACAACAAATCTCTTTTATCAGACAGATTTTTTAGGTCATTTTCCAGACCTCTAGATACGAGTAACTGTGTAATTTGGCACAGCAAAAGATAGTATTTTGTTCTCAGAATCGACCTGTTACAGTTTGTTTTTTGGTTGTTGTTGCTTTTTTTTAAAAAATTTTTTAAAAATTTAGTTCCCTGCACGACCCAATTGTAATTAAATCACATGTAGAGGTCACTTAAGGTCTTGCTGAGGCTGTGTGTATAACGTATATTAAAACACAATTTCATTTCATCCTGACCCTCAACAGAAGAGTCGGGCAAAAGAAAATGCAAAACCAGCTCTTTTTTTAATGTGGCTGCAAGGATTCCTTTAAGTACATCTTCACGTAAGCTAAAGAATAGTGAATAAAAGTTGCCACATTTTTGCAAAGCCCCAAACAAAACAAATGAACAAGGCTGGAGAATTTGTCATCATGTGGTACAGCTTTAATGGGCTTGTACATGTGATGTGGTTTTGACAACTGTAGTTTTTATCTAAAAGTGTTGTAGCGTAAAAGCATGCAGGCAAGAGAGCTGAAATGAGTTAATGTATGTTGCTGATCTTAACTCTGTGTGATGCAGTGCTAACAAACTTTAGTAATGTTTCTTACTGGCTTCTCAGAATCTTCCAAGAAGGCTGCCTGTCTATTGGTTGTGAAACAGTATTGATGTGGTCTACCTATGGAGCTGTGAATCCCCAGCTCTGTAACTGGCTGATGGTTCCTGACCCTTCACTGCATTTTTAGCACACAAAAACACTCCACCAGTGTTGAAAAGCCATGACTAAGCCATTCCCTGAGTTTTGTATATAAAACATTAGAAGTAATGTTGAGGAAAATTCTTATTCTACAGATCCTGCTTCCAAATTTTGGCAATTTGGTTGCTTTTGTCCATGGCTGAGGAGAGGTAATACAGTTTTCAGACCTTCAGAGTTTGAGCCAGGCATCTCTAAGGCTGAAAAGAGCTAATCAGCCTTTGATAACAAGCAAATGTGTCAGAAATCTTTCATTTACTGGTGCAGTCTGGCTGCCTGGGAAGTAGGGTGGGTGGTGTGACACCCCATTTTGTTGTCCCTCTTCACAAGATGCAGAGGAGTGTCAACACTTATTGCAAATAGCTTGGCCAGTGGCTTTAAATATAACTGAATAAATGCACAGTTTGGTTAACTGCATATCTAGTTGAATGAATTAAAACTTACAAAATTAATTGGAAAAAAATTAAAACATATAAAAAGTAGTTGTGAAACCATGACAGGTCTGTTGGTTAGGCTATAAATGTTTTGATAGGTATTTCTGGGTATTTCTCATGTTGCCACAATTGAATTCTCACAGGTGCCCTCTGCTATGCTGAACTAGGAACATGCATTAAGAAATCTGGTGGTCACTACACCTATATCCTGGAGGCCTTTGGCCCGTTACCTGCATTTGTGAGGGTCTGGGTTGAACTACTCATCATTCGGTAAGTGTGTTGTGACTCCTCCATTTCTTTTCTGATGGCAATGCACTTGTCAGTCATAAATAAAAATCTGTGATATACGTTGGGCAAAACAAATCAAGCATATTTTGGTCAATTAACTGTGTTCTTTTACTATGGTTGCTTCAGAGAGTTTAAAAATGGTATTTTCCTCGTCAGCTTTGAAATGTTCAAGAAGACATGTGTGCATGTATGGGGGGAATAAGAAAACTCCCTACCACAAAAATTCAATTACTTGCCTTAATATTGCTAGGCTTATGATGTCCACTGATGTCACTAATAATGTTGTTAGCCATACCTAGATATAGTACAGTGAAGAGGGAAGTCACCTTTACATTTTCTCAGTCTTGGCACTACCTTCTGGAGCAATTGCCGTTATCTGTGGATACAGGAATAACTCCTGGTGAAACTATTGTCCAGTAGTTTTCAGAGTTGGGGCACCATATATGCCTTTTATGTCAGATTGGGCCCTGATTTTTTGCTTTTGTGGGGTGTTGGAGAACTTGACTCTTACTATGAAAAGCACTAACTGACCAAATAAAGAAACATTGTCTTCACATACCTAAAATGTCCAATATACTGCCTTGGTGTGTAAGTCTGTGACTCATGCAGCCTTTGACATTGTAAAGAATTACAATACGAAGGTGTTGAATCATGTAAAATAAACTTTCGTAATGTAAACGGATCAACATATCAAACTCACGTGTAGCCTTTGAACTTCTCTTTTTATTTTTACAGTATTGCTGAGGTTGGAGATCTTGATACATGTAGAACAGGGCAACTCACACAAAATGACTTTGGGAATGCTCCATCCCCGCCTCAGGCTGGTTAGCACTTCTTTCCCATCTCTTCCGCAATCAGTAGATTAGTCACAAATGAGGCACAAGCCTCATTTCAAATCCCAACTGTGATTGACATGTTCTAGCATAGACTGTTGAGTTTAAAAGTGCTGATCGTGCTGAGTCATTATGAATCTGTAAATCCTTATGTTGTTTCCAGAGGAAATCATTTTGTATGTCAGATGGTCCAACACAACCTCCCCACCCAAATGTAACCTTTGAATTAACTGCATGATTTCCATTAAATATGATGAAAGGGCAGATGTCTCAACTGTATGAACCTTTTGCCAAAAAGGAAAATCAGGCAGTGGAATGAGACCTGTGTTTTCACAGTGCTATGAACAGCTATATCATTTCACATCAGAGAATCAACCAAATGGAATAGTATTAGAAATCGCCCTCTTAATCTGCATCTTGTTAGGCAGAGGTACCTTATTAACCTAGGTACAAACACCCACAAGAATCCAGGCATCATAAATTCCTCTCCTCACAAAATAATTATTTTTTTATATATTGAAGTGTCCCAGGAGTGTTGTAAAAATGCTCTTAGTCATCATGATCTGCCCCACACCCAGAAAATAATCATCTTGCATGGGAGAGAACATCAGTGGATTCTTTAATCACCCAGTCTGAGAGGCAGGAAGGAAGGCGTACATGTTGTAACTTGCGATGATCAGAGCAGCACTGCTGAAACTCTGTGTAGAGTTTTATATCTGGCTCCTGCATCAGGAAACTAATGGGCTGCTGCTATCAAAGAACTTGAGACCTCATATGTGTTTATTTTTTGTTTTCAACAGATGAAGTTGCACAGATACTTCTCAGCTAGGCTGGTTTTTCTTCTGAAAAGTTGCAGGATTATTGCACTCATAGGGTGGTGAAGCAGTCACAAACAAAATAGACATTTCCTGCTCTCATATATATCTCTGTAAAGCCACTACTTGACAGTGGAAGACACACTTAACAACTCTGCCTCATATTGATTAGGTCTGCCTTACATTGCACTGCTTCTCACCCAGTGCAACTGTGAACCTTTTTCTCTCCAAAAGCCTGGTTGTGTGTGTTTTATGTATATTTATATACCTTTGAAGAAACCCCAACATCTACTTTTCAAACAAGTGGAGACAACAGTGTGAATGCATTGTCTGTAGAGCTTCACTGTGATGGTTGCTAAACACAGGCTGGGTGAGAGTGTGCTGCCAGGTGCCTGACTCACCTGTGGTATGTGATGGGACACTGTCCTGCTCCTCAGCTGGTGTCTGCTTGTATCCTTGCTCCTCAGTGAAAGCTAGTCATGAACTTTCTACCTGCTCCTGAACACACAGCTATTGAGGGCTGCCAGCCTGCCAGTAGTACGGTAGTCAAAAGGAAAAGCACAGAATCAGTAAGGTTGGAAAAGACTTCCAAGATCATTGAGTCCAGCCATTAACTCAGCACTGCTGAGTTCACCACTGAACTGTGTCCCTAAACTCCCCATCTGTATATTTTTTTAATACTTCTCCATTCTTTGAACTTCCACCTCCACTGATTGACTGCACTGCCAGCAACTTCTCCCCTGAGACATGGGAATGTCAGAGACACAGCTATTTATTAGAGGTATAAATAGGAGCTATGTTTTTAGAAACTTAGTGGTGTGGCCTTCTTTAAAAAGGCTTTTCCTTGAAATAGGAGGGCAACATCCAAGTTCTGGGGAAAGGAGCTGGGACTGAAGAAAAAAGTCTGGGACAGCTCCAGAGATCTGATCTTTCCTCTTATCTAGGACACTCCAAAACTACATATGGCAGGCTGCAGTACTTAAAAACCAGAAGCCTGGTGATCTTCTGATATGAATTAGAAATATTGCACTGAAGTAAAGTCAGTAAATGTCTATGAAAATCCAGACAAAATTTGCAAAGCCGTTTGCTGACCAGTGAGAGGAACATCCCCACGGGTGGGAGATACACATGCAGCAGCCCTTGCTCGTCCATGCAGAAACTTTCTGAGGAAGATATTTCTGTTCTGTGCTTCTCTGCATCTTGGTCCAGCTCCAGGTGTGACTTCTGTGTCGAGTCATAACACAAAGAAAGTGGGTTTTGTTTCCAGGTTGCAACTCCCTTGTGGAAAATTCTTTTATTGTTTGATGGAGAACAACAACATCTCTGCAGAATTTTTACCCTGTTCCATGGAATTTTTATCAAAATTCTGTGAAGTGTTGTAAATTTTTTAACAAGAAATTTGCATGGACTTTTGTTCAACTCAGAAATTCTTCAAGAATCATATGGCCTTTTGTACTACAGTGCATGTGTGATAAACCACAGATGCCACCAGCTGTCCTAAGAAGGGTGACAGTGTCCTCCCAAATGGAACATGAACAGTAATATGCAGGCACAGGCTAATTTGCTACTAACGTGTGTCAGTGCTAAGGCTTTTGTCAAACAATTAGCTCCTCTCAAAGAGAAAGGCTGTACGAATATTATGAACGTTTCAAATTTGTAAATGCAACAACTTTGTGGGGTGTTGGATAGCTTAACTCTTAACACGAAAAGCACTAACTGACCAAATAAAGAAACATTATGTCTTTTTTTATATTTCTTTGTTTCATGGTATTCTGTGGTGTATTTCAGGGATTTTTGCTCTCACTTGCAGTGCTCAGAAATTGTAACTCAATAAAAGAAACAAATTCTGTTTGTATTTTAGAAAATCCCATTTGGACTCTCTCAGAATTTAATAAAAGATCTGGGTAGGTTTTGGATACTTATTTCAGTAAACCAGAATTCTCAGCTTGAATGAAATTAATTTCCTTGTGTCTCTGGGGGGTGAGATACATCTGGCCACTAAAATTCACTGACTTTTGTGCAGGGTTTTGCCCATGTAATCCAATTCTGGCTATGTTTGCTTCAAGTGAGTGAATGAAGATTTCTGCTGATACTTTTCCTTTTTTGTTACGACTGCTTTGCAACATGGAATTTGTAAGACCCACCCTGGTAGGAATTGTTGCTGTCCACATCAGAATCACTGAGTAGTGCTACATTCAGAAACCACAGTACATGTCAGCAAAGCTACAAGAAAGCACCAAAATTAAGGTTCACAATTCTCTGATAGTGAAGTTACAGCATGATCCCACAAGAATAATAACTATGTACTATTGCATGTTAATTTTTTCACTTTTTTTTTTCACTCTAGCCCTGCTGCCACAGCAGTGATATCATTGGCATTTGGACGGTACATTTTGGAGCCTTTCTTTATGCAGTGTGAAATCCCAGAAGTTGCAATTAAACTTATTACAGCTGTCGGCATCAGTAAGTATCCAATTTTAAATTTCAGGGAGGGGTAAAATTATATCAATTGAAAAAAAAAATAGCACACTGAGCAGGTAGTTGTTTGATGTAAATTATTAATTACTGTGCATCCAATGCCGGGGGCACCTGTGTGACATTTTGCCTGGGTGTGTGTGTTTGTGGACTAACACAGGAGTAAAAAGAACAGCAGATTTTATCAATGGCAGGAAAAATCTATCACCAATGCTGATTCTGTTGCCACTTGAATTAATGGCCAAACTTTCATAATTTTTGTAGAAGCAATTGCAGTCCCTAAGAGATGGTGAGGCAGTGCCAGAGATATGGAAGAATGATTACCTGTTTTTAAGTGCTTTGCGCTACCTTGGTTTAGGAGGCAGTTGAATGCCAAGTATGATGTCATGAAGAAATGTAGTTCTCTTGAGTGCAGACAGGCAACATGAGATCATCTTCCCCAGTCCCACTCTTTCCATCCTGGCAATAATCCTTATTGAGGCATTTGTGGTTCAGGAAGCAGGAACTGAATATTGGGAGCAGAACATACAGCCTGGTGCATGGTTGTTGCCAGCTTGTTGTCCTGTACTTGCTAACTTTGCATTTAGTGTAAAATGATCATTTAGGGTTACAGAAAGCCAATATTTGCACTGCAAAGAGGGACACTACCTTGAGAGCAGAGGCTTTTCGGTGTACCTGGGCTGGTGTGGAGGGTGCGTGAAATGGGAAGGCACAAAAGGTCGTGGGAATGGGACTCTGAAGCTTGTAGCGGCTTGTTTCCAGGTCTGTCTGGTCACTGGTGAGGATGCTCCTTGTGGGCACACATTGGAATTCAGCTGTGCTGGGAGGGAGTACTGAGTAGACCTGAGTAATTAGTAACAGATTGTTCCTTTCAATTTGCTCAGTGCACATATCAGAAACAAAAAGACTGGAAAAAGGAATTAAGACATGCAAAATGATCAAAGGCCCACAGGAGACCCCTTCAGTTTTGCACAATAATAGGTTCAGATGACTTTTTCTTTCTTCAGGGTAAGGATTTCAATTGACATTGAAATTTTCAGTCTCCAGGTTATTGTGGCTTTTTGTGGGAGCTCTCTTGATAAGATTTCCATTCCGCCGGGAGTGTTAAAAAATCAGTATGTGAATGCATTCCTTTCTAACTTAATTATGCACAAACTATAGGTTTCATAGGAATAATTGAATTAAGAGCTTGAATTTTGGGGTCAATGACTTTTTACAGCTACATCTGTCTAAAACATTTCAGTGCAAGATAAGAGTGAAACAGATGTTCAGTAACCTTAAGGTCACTGAGACAGAAGGAATGTTAAGTGAGGACTCCATCAAAGCATTTTGTTAATTGCTTGTGATTCAAGCTTAATAGGTGAACAATTTGAAATATATTTTTATTACTTGTAATTTAAGTGAAAATCTGTGTGATAAGCCAGGGCTTGGCAAAATAGTTGAACAAATAAGTAGCATTGCAGGGGAGGTGGAGTTAGGCTGAAATAATCACAGCCTAAAGGGAGAGGGGAGGTCACAGCAGATGCTCAGAGTGCAGAGTGGGTCCATACAGCAGAGTTAGGATGAACCGGTGTTTCACTGAAAGAAGAGATTCTTGTAGAAAACTTGTAGTAGTGAATGGGATGACTGATAAAAACAGTGATATGTCAGACTGAGGCTTCATTTTTTGCAGTATGCTCTACAGCGGAGTTTCATTTGTAGTAGTTCTTAGAACTTCTGCTGCACTTAAGCTCAGGGATCCCAGAGTGCCTGACTGTTATCCTTGTATGGTAAGAATCAGCTGCTGTGGTGGTAATTGTTATGAATGTTTGGTATTGGACTTGTAGGCAGAGTGATAGGCAAGATTAAGGTGTTGAGCTGAACAGACACTTTGGAGCCTTGAAGATCTTATGAGCCAATATAATGGTGCAAAAAGTAGTATTTGCTTCCACTTCAAATTTTAAGTTAATCAGAAAGTGAAATAACATGCCTTTTTTCTTACTCATGCCTGGTTCCTTTTCTTTCCTTGCCTGATGAGAGAGCACTGGTTGTGTATATGTCTTTATTGAACAGGGAAAGACAGTGGGATGCACCGCTGAACTCTGTCCTTGGCTGAGACTTTGTTCCATTGTTTTACCTTGTAGTTTCTCATTGTACTAGAAAGGAGAGGGAGAAATTTTGAAAAATCTTCAGGTGATCCCCTGATCCCAAACACAATCAGTGTTATCTAAATAATTTCTTCCAGATGTTTGTCTAAACTGGTCTTAAAATCTGCAGTGTGGGAGTTTTTAAACCCTCACTAGTATTGTAGCCCAGTTTTTTCTATCCTTGTCACAATACAGCTTTTCTCTTTCCTTTTTTTCCCTCCCCACCTGAATCTCCATTGATGCATCTTAAGCCTATTATTAAAAGATTGACTGAGGTGAATGCAACCAGGATTATGTTGGGGAGTGGCAAATACTATTGCTTCTCTACTAGCTGCCAAAAAATATTTCTCATAGAGGGGCTACAGCCATTCTGCTCCCCACCACGCCCCCTCTGTGCCACTGCAGTGAAAAAAAAATGATGGTGCAGAGGAGATGTAGATCAGATGAGAGTTAAAATGCAACTACTGGACATGATGACCTTTAAAAATTCCTTGTTCTGTCTTTATTGCTCATAGGAAAAGACATATGCTGGGCACAAAATTCCCCTCAAAAAAACATGTTCAGAGCAATCTTGAACAATCTGTAAAAGCAAATTTTCTATTCTACAATATGCTGCTTTCATTTTTAGTTGCCATTATTATGGTTTTTCTTTTTTTAACATGACCAACCAACCACAATGTCCAAACATTTCAATGTCTCACTAGAGAGAAGGATGCTTGTGTGGATTCTCTTTAGAGATGCCACAGCTTTCTGAACCTCGGAAGCAAAACCTTACTGTTCTTTTCAAACTTAGAAATCACTTGAATTCACTTGGTGTTTCTTAAGCAAATCTTCATAAGGAGAAAAACCTAGTCAAATACTGTATGTGCAGATCTCAATTTGTCAGTCTGCCATAAACTTTTTCTCAACTCCATCGATTTAACTGTATGTGAAAGAAGAGCAGATATCTCAAAGATTTTTATTACACTATACATTTCATAGTCTCATAGAATCATATAATGGTTTAAGTTGGAAAAGATGTTAAAGATCACTCTGTCATGGGGAGGGACATTTTCCACTAGATCAGGTTGCTAAAAGCCCCATCCAACCTGGCCTTGAACACTTCCAGAGGCAGGATATCTAATTACTACAATTTTATGAAAATAAATGGCCAGGTAGAGGAGAGAGAAGCTGGATGTGCTCCAGCACAGGGAGAGGCAGATGAAGAAAATGCAAGCAAGAGACTAGCCCTTCTAACTGCCCAATTTGTCCCAGCAGGACAAAATAGCTCTAGGACACAAAGCAAAGGGATGTTGTCCACCTTTGTTCTGATGTTGAAGGTAGTCTTTTTAGGAGAAAGAGTTTAAAACTCATTTTTCTCTTGAAGTGAAAGTTGGTAGACTACTCTATATTTATTGTTTCTTGCCATGAAAAATATCCTATCACCATGCCTATCATTGCAAAAAAGGCCCTACATTCATATATTGCTTTATTTGTAACTATTAATACTTTTCCTAGTGGTAAGCTTAAATCTAATGGTAACAGGGAGGGATAAATTGCACTGTGCAAAGGTATCGAACTCTTCTATCAATATGTAGCCTGAATAGGAACTGAGCCTATTCCAAACTTTTCACATGGCCTCTATATCAGAAAGCAGATAAACAGGTTTCAGCCATTAAAAACTGTGAGACTGAAAACCAGTTATCATCTCACATAAGTATTTACATTAAGTCGTGTATTTTGGGCATTTTACACTGCAATAATATATAATTTCACCCTCTATTTTTTTTTTTTTTTTGGGAAGTCTGCCAAAAAACTTAAATACCCCAAACTTTGGCTGTTAGGCTTGAAAACTGAGGTCAGCTGTACAGGTCTATCAGTGCTTGCTGGCAAATGCTCCAGCCCCAAGCTTTTTTGGTGTCTGTGTGAATATATAATTAGATGCCCTTTTTTTCCCTCATCATGGCAGATGTTGCAGATGCCACTCTCTACGGCTGACAATCTTCAGACAAGCAGTTTACATTAAAATATCTCTTGGCTTGCAGGGATATGCTCTGGTATGCTCTTCCAACTATGCTCTGATAGGTGCTTTTGTGCTTCCTGTGACTTTTAATTGGCTCACTAGGGTCTGCAAATTGAGGGCATTTTTTGACATTTTTTGAATGCCTTGACCCTAAAAGTCTGACAAGTTATGGGAGGGCAGTTTTCTTGGTCTCCTGCTGAGGCAATGGTACATATACTCTGAAAAGTAGGCCAGGATGTAATGCTCGCTGCTGCTTCTCCCATTAGATTTTGTTATCCATCTTATAGCTATGTCTGTGGGAAGGAAAGAGACTGTGAAAAACATGCTCGGTGTTTCCATTGTGTTTGATTGTTCATGAACCCCATTTTGTCCTCCCTCCACACTCTTCTTGGTTAGGATTAATCTTGTTTTTAGCAAGGTGTTTAGTTTAAGGTAATCTTCTATGCTCCCCATAAAGTCAGTGGAGCAAGAAGAGGAACTTCCTGAAGGTAGACTATCTCATCTGGGATAGGCATCTCACAGAGGTATTGTTATTCACCCTCTGGAGCTAGTTGTCTCTTCATTGAGGATGCAGCCACACTTAATGCATGACTTTTAGTTAGAAAAGTTAGAGTTCTCCTTTCTCTGCTCTTTTTCTGAGAAACTGCTGCTTCCTTCTGATCTTTGCTGTGATCCCTTATCAAAGTGTCTACAATCAGTTTCTCTACATATCTCCAATAGGCCCTATTCTGAAGAGAGGTGTTGACTAATGGCCATAGTCCCAGAATATAATGTCCTTCCTGAATCCTGGAACAGCTGTCATAATCTTTTCTTGCTTTTTAGCAGCTTTCTTCATGACTCCACTTCCCCATTGCCTTTCACTATCCAGTTGCTAATACAACCAGTACTATGGTGCTGGTACATGATACTAGTGTAACGCCCACATTTCTAGACAAGTGTCATGCTCATAGAACCATTGAGACTAAATATTTTATTATAAAATTCTACCACTATTATTAGTAGTATATAATAAGCAATAATGTATTTATATTATGTAATAGTATATTATAAAGAAGACTGTAAACTCTTATAGGCTAATAAGTACAATAAAATAAAATTTAAAAAAATATAAAACTGGTCTCAAATCTTCTAAGCCCTTCTTAGCACTTAAGTCTCAGCCCTGCAACCTGAATTACTACTGGTGCAGTCCTCCAGCTCTGCACTTACTCATATGAAGGACCATCAAAGGACATTTGTATCAAGGGTCTTTTTACAAGAGCAAGCAGTGATAGGTGTCCTGATTTCAGCTAGGTTAGAGGTAACTTCTTCTCAGTAGCTGTTACAGGGCTGTGTTTTGGATTTGGAATGAGAATGGTGTTGATAACACACTGATGTTTTGTTTTTTTGCTAAGTCCAGTTTATCCAAAGTAAAGTTTATCACTTTTTCCCTGTTTCATGCTCTGCCAGTGAGGAGGTTCACAAAAGAAACTTGGAGGGAGCATAGCTGGGACAGGTGACCCGAACTGACCAAAGAGACATTCCACACCATAGAACATCATGCCCAGTATATAAACTAGGAGGATTTACATGGAAGGGCATCTGATCTGGGTTTGGGAATGGCAGGGTCTGGCTCTGTTCAGTGGGTGGTGAGCAATTGTCTTGTGCATCACTTGCTTTTTTTCCTTTTTGTTATCATTACTGTTATAATTTACCATTATTACTGTGTTTTACATTGTTTTCAATTATTAAACTGTTCTTATCTCTCTTACCAAGTTTTACTTTGGTTCTTCTCCCCATTCCAGTGGTGGGTGGGGAGAGAGAGGGGGTAGTTGAGCAAGCAGCTGCTGGGTTTAATTTCCATTTGCGCTTAAACCATGACAATGGGAAAAGGGGAAATGGCTTCAAACTGGAAAAGGGCTGGTTTAGATTAGATGTATGGAAGAAATTTTTATGATGTGGGTGGTAAGACACTGGCACAGGTTGTCCAGAGAAGTTGTGGCTGACCCATCCCTGAAGTGTTTGAGGCCATACCATCCAGTGCCATTCTCATATGTGTATCAGGAAGGTGAAACCAATGCATTAGAAAACCTGGAGGAGCTCTCTCTGCTCATGTTACTTAATCTGACCTGTGTACGGTGACAGACTGATTGCTGCAGTCAACCTGAACTCTGAGTAAGCTGGATATCAAATTGTAAATACTCTTACCCAAAAAACTCCTCCTTGATATTTTCTTGTGCGCTGGTCCATGCCTGGGCTTCACTTTCTGCAAAAGAAAAGTATGATGTCCTGAGTCTTCTAGGAAAATTAAAATAAACCACTGCTTGACTATGGCACTAGATTTTTTTATAACTTAAACACTTTTGGTCAAATGAATACTTTAAATATATTTTGCTTAAATGACAGTTGTTAGTCTTGCTGGTAATCAAGCCCCAGGAAAAGAGGGGGAGACTCAAATAGCACTAATATTCATCAGCAACCTAAAGGGTTAAATGAGTCAAGATGTGTCAGTGTAGTATTGCAACAATAGAGTAATAAATCAGGGCCCTGGGATTTTCTGGTGCCTGCCAAATAGAGGTACACAAGGAAGTAAAAATGTGAAGAAAAAATATTTGGGTCTCAAGTGAAACTTTGCAGAAGTCCGAATGATTTCTTTGTGACTTAGAAAAGAGCACTTCAGCTCTGAAATATGGTGAGATACAGAACTGAGTAAAGATTTTGATCTTTAAGATTCTTTTCTGGTGAAAAAATTGTGTTAGGTGATGTTGTGAGTATATATTGACTTGTAAATTGCTCATTTGAGAGTGGGACTGTCTCTTTCCCAAATAAAAATTCTAGAAAAATACTTTTTTTTTTCCCCTGGAATTTTTATGTAATTAAAAATATGTTAAAAATACATTGGGATCCAGATTAGTTGGAATTTTCTCCCTTTTCCATTGAACTCACACTACTTTCAGTTGAAATGAGAAGATTTTTAATATTTTTTAACCTTGCTGGTGAAGAGAAGCTGTATAAAAGACTCGAGATAAATCAGTGGGCTTTTTTTCCAGAAAGCCTGTGCCGTGCCAGATTTACAATGCTAGCTCCTGCAAACTAGCAAATTGTACTTTTATGTGTCCTGAGATGTGTGATGTGGCTAACAATTTACTCAAACTGGTGCTCTTGAGAGAGCTTGAATTACAGGAGGATTGAGATGAGGAGCTACTTCATTAGCTCCATATGATGGCAAGAAAGAGAGGAACATACTTGACCATGTTTCCCTGAAGCAGCAGGAGAAAGAGATTTTTTTATCTAATAAAATGGCTCCTATTTTCCATTCTTTAGGGAAATTTTTATTTTGTTTTTAATATCTAAACTCCTTTATTGATTCTGTTTAAGTAAACTAGAGTAACTGGCACTAGAATGCCAAGACTTGCCATCCTCCTGTCAGCCAGTGCTGTTGGGAATGCCAGAAGATGCTGTCCCTAATCCAGAAGGAGATGTGAACTGACCAGATAGGATGTAAAAACCCTTCTGACTGATCTCTCCACATGCTGGTGAGGTGCAGACATGGGCTTTGTTTTCAAGAAGTAAAGGGTTTCTGTTTCTTCACTGATTCCTAGCAAGGATGGGCACAGTACTTGCACTCTGGCCCTCCTGCATCTCTGGTAGTATGACAAAAACAGGGGAGAAATTGGAAAGGAGGACCAGAGGTAAAGCAGTGACAAATTTATGCATGGCCTAAATGAGGGTGAGAAAGTTTAATATGATTATTAATTGTTATTGTTTTATGAAAGATGTAAATCTCTACTCAAAGCAGTGCAGACAAAGAAATCTGGAGTGACAAGGATTGGGCAATTAATTTATTTCATCCAAAGCAGGGTCCTGTCAGCCCATTGTCTACCAGCAGCTGACAATTCTGGGTTAATGAAGCTGTAATTTGGTGTGAAGGATGTCAGGCAGAGAAGGGACAGCTGGATGGTCAGTGCAGTGGGTGAGGCATAGGGGCTCAGCTCAACCCTTTGGTGTGCTGCCTTGAAGGGGAATGGGGGAAGTGGGAGGACAACAGCTGGAGAAGTTTATCGGGGTGTATTTCCTTTAATGCATCAGGATCTGTTGTTTTTGTGACTACTCTGCTGGCAAAGAATTTTGTGACAATTTTTTCTTTCTCACTTTTTCCTCTCACAGCACTGGTGATGGTCCTGAATAGCACAAGTGTCAGCTGGAGTGCCCGCATTCAGATGTTTCTTACCTTTTGTAAGCTTGTAGCAATTCTGATAATTGTAGTCCCTGGAGTTATCCAGCTAATTAAAGGTATGAAATGAAAAGTAAATGCTTTTAAAGAGCTTTTATCTTTGCTCTCTGCAGCCTTTCCCCATTTGCCTCCACCACATAATGCTTATAGCAGCAAAATCTCTTAATTAGTCTGTGCTTGTTTAACTGAGGCTCTAAACTGTCATACCATTGATTAGAAGTGGAACTACACTGGGATGACCTGGTATTTCCTTCCGCATGCCAATGAGACTATTCCAATCAAACTTGCTTTTCAAAGGAGCAAATGGACTACTTTACTCTGTAATTTGTCTTTGGTCTGAACTTTGTGAAAGGGACAGGATGGGATTTAAAGACAGTTGGGCATACACCACCCCAGAACACATGCTTAGTCCAGGCAGGATGTCTGCTCAAGCTGTGCTAGAGTCCCTAGTCATGGTACATATGTGTGATGGTAGAGGGGGCTCACAATTCACAGAATCACAAAATCACATGGTAGTTTAGATTGGAAGGGACCTTAAAGATCACTTAGTTCAAACCCTATGCCATGCGCAGAGATATCTTCCACTAGACCATATTTCTCAAAGCCCCATCCAAAGCCTTGAACACTTTCAGAGCATCCACAGCTTCTCTGGACAATCTGTTTGAGTGCCTCATCACTGTCACAGGGAAGAATTTTTCCTAACATGTAATCTAAAGATGCCCTCTGTCAGTTTATAGCCATTCCCCCTTGTTCTGTCACTACATACCCTTGTAAAGGCCCTCTTTTCACTGACAGATGCTCAGCTACCTGTAGAGACTTTTCCATTCCAGCCCTCTGAGCAGCGGGTGTGAGATGGTGAGAAGGCCCAGCTCACCCTCCTTACAACAACTACACAGAGCACAAACAGCCATTCAGCACAGAAGGGCAGAGTAGGGAGCAGTCCTGAGTGAATTGGTGGCAGATTTTATCTAAGAAAAACTATCACAGTTTTTGGCTATATCCCAGGGGATGCTCTTTTCTGATGTTTGCAAACCCTCCCACCCGAGTGAAGAGCACAGTGTTAGTCTGTGCAGTGAGCTCAGTTTCTCAGGGACAGGCAGCTCTCTGTGGTTACTACAGACTCTGAAATAAAAATTTTCCTCTGTAATACTCTGCTGATTCACTATTTCTGTTTTCTTGTTTTTCACTTTCTTTCTGGCAATTGCAATGCTGTTTCTTGTTGCACATGATACATGAAATGTGCAAAATTCCTCTCTGTTCATATCCACCTCACTTTTCCTAGACCTTTGGAGCAGGTCAGACCCAGGTTTGGTTGGGGGTTGTTGCCCTGAAGTAGTAGTGTCCCTGATTCCCCACTGGGACCTTCCTCTGGCCGCAGTTTCTCCCTTAACCAAAAAGCCTCTGCTTCAATGGGAATTTTGACTGAGGGCTCAGTAAAAACAGAGTAAAGGTTAGAGGATTTGACTCATTGCTAATTTAACTCTGAATGAATTTTTTCTTCCGGCTCTGTATCTGTGGAGGATCATTGCTTCTCGGGAAATTTGGGATATGGTTGGGACATCTTACAAACCATAAAGCACTTTGTAAACGAATAAGAGCATAACAAAAGTCTTGCATATTTGCATTTATAGGTAAATAGATAATTCTTACTTGGTGTAATATTAATACAGTATTGACTATTATGGTAGGGAGCTACTAAACTCATTTTTCAATGGTAGAAATGTTTAAGATTTTGGGTTTATTTATCTTAGGAATGTTGCTTTGCCAGCAAAGTTCCTTCTGATTAAAATGTTGAACAAGTGAAATTTTCAACATCAAAAACTACTGAGCTCATTCTGCTCTTTCATGTTGATGTAAGTCACTGCTGAAAATGACAGAGCAGTGAGGGTCATCAAGCTCAGAATGCTTTGAAACAAACTAATAGGTTGGATTCTCGTATTGCATGAATACAGATGCCACAAAGCCTTTTACAATTGCTGGCAGATTATGGCTGAAAGGATTGGGTCAGAATTTAAGGTCAAGGGCAGGACTTGATGTCAGTGAACTGTTGGGTGATTAAATGTTCCATGATGTGTTTTATATATATATATATTTTGTTAAGTAGCTATGACCAAAGATCTTATTTTTTAACATTTTTTTTGTTGATGTTGCAGGAGAAACACAGCACTTTAAAAATGCCTTTGCAGGGAATGATGCCAGTGTTATGGGATTACCACTTGCTTTCTATTCAGGAATGTATGCCTATTCAGGCTGGTAAGTGGATGAAATTTATACTTATTTATCCTGAAAACAAACACTAACATGCTCTAACAAAGACATTTATTTATATGAAGCAATGAGTAGCACATTCTACATCTTTTGCTAGGGTATCTGCATCATACAGCTAGGGTAGTTCTCACCACTGTTCCATATGCTCAGTGGTTATAGTGCAAACAGCTCTACAAAGGAAAGATTTTTCAACATAAAGACATGCACTGACCACCAAAAAAATCACACCACAAGGAAGGAATATTCTTCATTTTTCATTAAATATTTTAATAAAAGGATAAAAAGAGTAATGAAGCTTTAATTTTTTGAAGAAGTCAGTAATTTTATAAAAACCAAATCTGTGATTCTGTTACAAACCTGTATGGCCCTTAGCCTTGCTTTATAAAAGCAGTATTTGACAAGTAAGAAGCAATGAGATTGGTATGGACCACAAAATAGAATAAAAGTCTCTAGATTTTTACACTTCTTGCTCTGAGAGATTTGGGCCACACTTAACGAGAAGTACAACTGGCTTCCACAGAAGTCAAGTGCGATTGACTGTGAGGAAAGGTATGAGAATCTATCTTCAGGTATCCTGCTCAGAACTTTCAAGTTGTTTCTCTCTTTCCCCTCCAAAGTATACGGCAGCTGGTTTGAAAGGTGCTGCTGCTTCTCGAATCTGCCTTTACAATTTATTCATGCTCATGAGGGCTCCACATTTTGCAGTGCCAAAGGGCTTTTGCAGCAGCAGCGTGGGGGGAAGAAAGCAGACTACAATGCACAGAGTGGGCTTAGTTTGAGATAGCTTTGTCTGCAGGTCTTCCCTTTGCTTTCCAGAGCCTCACAGGCAGCCAAGTTCTTTACCTTGCACAAAAGGCGAGAGCTGAAAGATAAGGGGTTTATTTATTTAGTTTGGAGGGACAATGGGCTGAGCATTGGAGTTCTCTGCCCGTCTGTAACTCCCTGGTTGCAGGAGCATTATAAATCTGCACACTGAAGTATGAACAGAACTTTATATATTAAATGGCAGCAGGGGAAGAAACCCAAGAGAGTCCAAAGCCTTTATCTGGGATAGATATGAAAGAAAAGAGCCTGGTATTTTGAAGCCTCAAAGAAATGGAACTGATTATGAGGACAATCTCTACTTTCTTCCCCATCTCTCCTATAACTGCCTTTGTCTCTCATATCCATACATGTGATGGTTTCTCACTTTTTAAATATTAGGCTAAATTTTTGTATGAAAGCAATTTTAAAAGCTCTTTAATATTGTTCAGAGTTTATTTCCTGCAAAATGCTTCATCAAAAATACTGTTATTCTGTTGCATCTTTCCCATTTTTCACATAACAGTTCAAAGCCTTAAAATAAAAATAATGTCTTTTTTTTTTTTTTTCTCTTTACACCTTCTGACTTTTATTTCAAGGTCCTTATTTTCCACTTACAAAAGAAATTAGCAGGAAAAAGACCTAATTTGGCTTGTGGTTCTTCCCAGCTCTCTATTTTTCTTTGTCACCAGCTAAAATTCATCACCTTAGAGCACGGAGGAGCAGACCATTAAGTGGAGTGTCAATATCCTTGCACCATCAGTTTCATGGGGCTAAATCAATACAATTAGTTGAAAATGAAGGTGTGTTGCAAGTGTTGGTGATGTGTCCTAGGATGCAGGCAGAATTTTATGCACAGCGCACAAGACTGTTAACTTTTAATGATAACAGCTTTGCAGAAAAGAAAGACAGTATCTCTTCTGTGTGTGGGTTCATCCTGCCAAGAGCAAGTGTAGACTATTGGGTATGTAAAATGCTGGGTGAAAAAGGACAGATGAAGAAAAGAATGCAAGGAAACGTCTTTGCATCAATAAAAGGACTGATGTTGGGCTATCATAGAATGGTTTGGGTTGAAAGGGACCTTAAAGATCATTTCATTCCAACCCCTCTGCCATGGGCAGGGATACTTCCCACTAGACCAGGTTGCTAAAAGCCCCGTGCAACCTGACCTTGAACACTTCCAGGGATGGGGCATCCACACCTTCCTTGTGCAACCAGTTCCAATCCCTCACCACCTCACTGTAAAGACTTTCTTCCATATAGCTAGCCTAAATCATCTTCTGTGCTCTATGCACTAGAAAGTTTAAAACCTAATGCTGAGGTTTTTGCATAAGGTGACAAAGAATTTCATGCTCAGTCACAAAATCACTATTTTTAAAAAGCCATGAGCCAGCGTTAATTCATTCTGCTAACCCAGTTCTGCTCCAAGACTTGTGATGGTGCAAAGCTCCCAGACTTTCTGCCAAATCAGTTACCAGTTGTTTATTCACTGCAGCACTGCTGGCTCAGGTGCCATTTATCTTTCTGCAGAAGAGCAGAAGGCCAGCCTAGGCACTGTATTGACTGCTGTGTTTAATTAGCCAAGATCTGACTTTGGGCCTGTCTCCGAGCCAGGCACAATTGTGATCCAGCCAGGCACAGACCTAGTGCTAATAGATGCAGAACAGAGGGTTCATTGACCTTGAGGCTTATGGTTGCTTTGTATGCAGGGCTGTGCCTGGTGAGCAGTTCCTATGAATTCCCATACAGAGCTGTGTCTTGAATGCTGCTGCAATATGATCAGAGTGCAACCTGTACTGGAGGTTGTGCATGAGCATGCAGAGCTGGCAGCTTGTGTTTGAGATTCTGTGCAACAAACTAGCGTGAAAGTTCTTGGTTTAGGAGGGGTTTTTCTAAGGCTTCATTTATTTGTATTGTTAAGAAGCCCTTGCTGAGTACTCTGATGAGACTTTTTGCCAATATAACCTGAAACTGTAAAAGGCAACAAGCACAAATGGAATATAAAGTTTACACACGTGTGTGTGTATGTATGGAATTAGGGTAAACCATAACCTGCGTAATATGTCAGGGAAAAAAAAAATTACACACTGACTTTACATAGTTATTGTCTTTGTTTTTCCTGTTTTGCTGTCTTTTCTAGGAATTCCCTTCCTTATGTGGGGATGAGGGAAGGTTAGCTATCGCTCTCTCCTTAATCCAAACACGGGCCCGCAAAGTCACTGTAATTAACAGCAGTGCTTAACTGAAGGCATCTTCTTGATTCTTAGTGAAAGAAATACAGAATAAAAATATAAGAATATAAGAATAAATCTTATAATACGTTTTATAACTGTTTTCTAGGTTTTACCTCAATTTTGTTACCGAAGAAGTGGAAAACCCTGAAAAGTATGTACTTAATGTTTTGCTTGACTTTTGGAAAATGATTGTGAAATTTAAAATAGTATAGAAGTAGTGATCTTCAGAAGTTCTGTGTGCTGGTCAAACTGCTTGCCTTCCAGCAGATCCGGTATCTATTTGAATTGCAACTGCTTGAAGATTTTCTATTTTTGGTCTGTTGTGACCTTGTTATGTATTCTGCTTTTACATGCACAGAAAGCACAAAATTAAGTAGATCTCCAGGGCTCTGGTTGTTCCCCTCAGGATACAAGTAACTATCAGTGGCTCCTTTCAGTGGAAGTCACTGGTATCCTGTCAGGGAAATCTTGCCCAAGAAACTTATCTGCTGCAATATTTGTCAGTTTTGCTGTGTTTAAATATTAGTAAAATACTTAGTTCTACTTGTTTTAGATGTCTCAGAGATGCAGGATCTTGAATACACATCACAGAGCATCCAATCCAATTAAACCGAATAGGGGATATGGATCAAAGCCTGTTTCCAACTGGATATGAATACTCTCACATCACCTGCCTGTAAAACATGGAAAGAAAAGTTGTTCTGTTAGGGAGAGTTTGATTTGTTCCATCTATTTTGGTAGATATGTTTTGGTATGTGGGGCCAGTAATAAAAAACTATTATCCTTTTCTAAAAATTAGAGAAAATATGCCTTTTCAGATCAATGTTTTCTTTGAGGAAGAGTAACTATTTACTTGATAAATTAATGGCTAAATATAATTTTCTTGGGTTTTTAAAATAAGATAGCTGGCTGGGTACCAAATTACTTATTGTTTTAAAATGACCCCCTGCACTGCACACTCAGATAATACAAACCTGAGACATGTAGGGAAAGAAAACCCCAAGCCATTGATTGGGTGCATGCAGAAAGCTTTTTTTTGATTTCTTCGAAGTCTGAACCAAACCCGATGCTGTTTCAGAGGCCTGAAAATTGTTATAAGGAAATGGATGATAAAACATGAGGCTGATAGACTGGCAGATTTCCATTGTTTCAGTGACTTTGAGGTGTGTTGTGTGTTAGCAGGCTCTTTGATGTGATCAGGACATGTAGACTGAGAACTGAGTGATTGGAATCGGAGACCAGACAAATGCAGGTAGAAAATACTGCATTAATATTTATGACTAATCGTTATGACAGATACCTATATACAAATGGGTTTTTCACCGGTAGTCTTAAGTTCTGATAAAACACCATTTTAGGAGCTGTGCTTTAGTAAAAGATGATTCTGGATGTATTTAACATGTGTAGATGTGGCACTTGGGGACATAGTTTAGTGGTGGACTTGGCAATGATGGTTTAATGGTTGGACTCAATGGTCTTAGAGGTCTTTTCGAACCTGAAGGCTTCTGTGCTTTGTGTCAGTGGAGAGCAGCTGGGTAAAGTTTCCCAGGCCTGGGACACACATGAACTCAAGCTGGATGATCTAGGGTTTAACTACCAAGTATCTGTGCTCTTTATAAAATCACGGGAAGTAGACATTAAAACCAAAAGACAACCTACAAATTTTTTTACTTTTGAAAAATTGTTGTATGACAGAACGACTTTAAATGTGAAACTAAACAAAGGAGTAAAGGGATTCTGGTCCAGGACATCTGCTGCTTCAGGAAATTCTGGAGAGATAGGAGCCAGAGTCTTGGTGGTGTGATCAAATTCAGCTAGAAGCAATATAATTTGTAAATTATTGTGTGGTTACCATCTATACTGTGTGATGTTTCTAAACATGCAGATGTCTACACCCTTTGGGACTTTCCATACACATCTGTGTCTCTGCAGTTCTCTCAACTGGAATTCTTGGAAATTTTCACTGTAGCTGTTTTGATATATATTGAGGTTTTTTGTGATTTGAGTCAGAAGAGTTCCTATTTTTGAACATTTTTCTCTGCTGCATAGGACAGAAAAGCATAGTTCCTCTTTTTTTTTTTTAAGAACTAAGCACCCCTTGAAGCATGATATATCTCAGCTAAGAGAAGTGGTGCTGGTTCAGTTCTGATGGTTTTTTTCCATTGCAGCTGGGATGTCAGGGAAGAAGACTCTGTCTTTTCCCATCTCGGGAGAGCTTCTCTGTTCTCTGGGTTATCCTTGGAGAACTGCTGAAGTTATTTGTGCTGCTAGTGAGGATGTTGTGCTGGAGGGCAAACCACATAACCTGGCTGGTTTAGGGTATTCCAGGATGGCACTGGAAAAACCACCTCAATATTACATGTGCAATGTTATCATAAGGCTGTTAAAGCTTTCCTTCATCACTCTTCCTCTTGAGGCTGCACTTTGAGAGGATGAGAAGATGCCCAATTTTTACAATCTCCATGTAAAGGTATAATACAGAACAGAAGAAGGTGGGATTTTAAAAATTGCTAAAAAGTGGCAGGTGATGCTGGGGCAAATAAATTGTTACTGCCTGTGCTGACAGAGACTGCTGCACCACCTGTAAATGGGGATTCTGGACTCCCTTGAGCTGAAACAAGCAATTAAATGAAACATTTGGAACATATTTTTTATCTGGTTGCCACCTGTGAATGGCTCTGTTGGAAAGATGTCCTTCTGAACCAAGGCCTGCTCCACCATTGTTCCCAAAGCTACAGGGCAAGGGAATGGTATGGATTAATCTCAGTGGCAACTGCCTCAGCTCCCACTAAATCCAGTGCAAATGTTAGATGAGCCACTAATTGTCCTGCTGTTGTAGGCATTTATTAGGACACAACTGTTGGTTTGTTTTTTTTTTTTTTGTACCTTATAATGCTGTCTTTCGTTCTTGCTGTGAGCCTTTTGTTAAAGATTGCACTGAGCAGCCTGGTCTAGTGGAAGGTGTCCCTGCCCATGGAGGGAGCTTGGAGCTACAATTTTAAGGTCCCTCCCAACCCAAAATATTCTGTGATTCTACTGTTATTGTACTTCTCTGTAGATATGATGTAGCTGATTTTAAACAGGAAGAGGAAAGTGCAGGCTTGAACCACTTAGAGCCTGTAAGAACTCCAGATGTGCAATTTGTAATGTTTGTCAATGGTTAGGGATACAAATTACTTACAGTAAAAGAGGTGAGCACAGTGAGGTCTTCTGCCCTGCACCTGCCAAAGTAAATATTTGCCTGAAAATCAGTCACAGTTGTGCATTTCCAGGTGTGTGACAGCTTTGGAAGTAACTGAGGTGAATGATCATCTCCATCCCCATGTGAACCAGCAGGCTGCAAACCCCCAATGAATTTACCAAAGGGATGTGCCAGGTTTACACTCTAGCAGAGAGTGGGGATGGGGCTTTGAGCAACCTTGTCTAGTGGAAGGTGTCCCTACCTATCGCAACAAGATTGGAACAAGATGATCTTTAAGGTCCCTTCCAACCCAAACCATTTTATGGAGGTGGGCCCTAGAATATATCCTGAAATGCATAGGAAGGTGGAAACATTTGATATTAGACATTAAATTTCCCAGATAGGGATTGCATTTCTTTATGTGATGTATGGCACCAGGAAAACCTTTTGGAATATGTCATGTGTCATTGGGAATGCAGGAGAGAGGCGGGGAAAGGGAGATGCTTGTGCCCTTGCCCAGTCCCCTTTGTGCTCCAAGCAGCTGTTTGTAGAGGCAGGAAGGGCTTCAAAGGCTGTGGGAATCTGTGGAAGTGCAGCAGCCTGTCCAGGCACAATAAATTGCAGACTTAGGTCTGTAAGTATAGATAAATACTCTGGGCCTGAGGCACTGAGATGCCGAGGCAATATGAAACCCTAGATAGGAAGAGCTGAAACAGAGACTGTGGGAATGAGTGAAGCAGGGAGCAAGCACCCTTTACATTACAGAAGGGAGAACAGAAAGGCTTTAAAAAAAAATTTCAAAGTGAATGTCATTATTTTTGAACAGAGTTTTGGAAGTAGTGTTAAATTCTCACTTTGGAAATGCCATTGTTCCTTCTTTTGTGTAAGGACATTATTATAAACCCAATTATCATAAGATGTAAAAGTAGCTGTTTCTGTCTCTTGCTAAACCCCCTTTTGTTGTCTAATTTTTAAGCCTGAACTCATTTCTTTATTCCTCTTTGTTCAAGTGCTTCTCTCATGCAGCTATTAGTAGGACCTGAAGAAACATGAACTTAATTTTAGAAGAAGCTATGGTTGCAGTGTTAATGTACAATTTTTTAAAATAGCCTGAAATAATTTTATTATCAAGAATATGTGGAACAACATTAAAGTACGACAACAAATTTATTATCCTTTTTTTGAAAATTATGCTTTGCATATACATGCTGGGTGAATAGCAATTTTTGTTTGAAATAAAATACCTAAATAATCCTTGAAGCAGAACTTCACCAAAACAAACTTGTGCAGCCACATCACATGCAGCTTTGATCTTTTTGATTTTCTTGCACTATAAGGATCAGCCTCAAACTGAGGTCTTATTGTATTGCATTGTCTAAATATAGGTGAATGAAGGAACAGCCAGGTGTCTGAGAGAGTTTGTCACCTGAAAGTTGACAGGAGCTATGTTGTCTGGAGCAGCAAATTTAGAGGACTAGAAATCATGCATGTTGAACTTTCAGACTCAGTTTTTGTACATAGTCTTTGTTCTCATCTGTATTCTTGAGCACCCACTATGTACTCTCAAGAAATAGGCTGATTTTTTTCAATCAAGACACTAAAAGCAGCTCATGCCCGAAGGGCTTTTCCCTCTTCCCTTCCCAGGCTGAGTAGAGTCCAGGATCAGTGCTATAGTTCATCAAGAATTTTGGCAGCCTCCAGATAAGAAGATAACACAGGAGTGTTTTCACATCATAGCAACATCTTCAGACCCTTGTCAAAGTCAGGGCCAGATTGTGTCAGATGCTGGCCAAAGAGAATCCCACTTTAACAAAATTGTGCTTCATCCTCACTCTGAGTAGATGATTGGCCTGAATGCTTCAAGTTGTGAAGATTAGGCTTGAGTTGAAAGACAGAGAAAATATTATTTCACTTTAGGGGGAGGGAAACTTAGACTCAAATTCCCTACTTCGAGGCAATCTGAGATCAAGTGGGCAACTAGAGAGAGGTGTCAATTTATAGCTCTTGTTTTACTAAATAATTTTATTTCTTTGGCAGTATAGGTTTTTGTTGGTGTTGTTGAACGTAGGAAATATTTTTCATTTAGTGGACAAAAATAATAGAATTTCAAAGGATGTGGATTCTGAAAGCATTTTATAGCATGGAATACTTTGCAGTTGCAGTTAAATACAGCTGCTATTTGGCATAATCCTTTTTTTTCCCATTTCTTTTCCCCTCTCCCTTATTGAACCACATCATTTGCAAATATTCAATTTCTGTTTGTAAAATAACTTTGGCCCAGCCCAGGCAATCTGTCACTGTTTAAAAAGTTACACAGTGGGAAGAACATATTATTGACATGTATAGTGTTTGTAAGTGTGATCTCAGACTGATAAATCATGTCTTGTGCTGTTGAAAAACCAAGAAGTGAATTGCTTTGCTATGACCTTCAGGTCTGAGATTAGTCAGTTTGTCTATTAAATTTTTCCAGTGTTCTTCTCACTTCATTCATTCCTTTTTCTCCAAGGCACCGAGAAAGAGTAGCTGTATAGCAAGTCACCAGAGCTTGATGTCATCAGAGATTTTGTAAAATCAGGATATCAAAATGTTTGATATAATCTATTTTTATATTGTTTTTAAATAATGTGAATGTCATGTCTAGCTCATGTGTGCTACCCATTCATTCTAATTACGGAGTCAACTTTGCATCTATGAGGACTGAGTGAGAGAAAAAAGTATTAGGGGTGTTTTCTTCAGTCTGTCTGAGCATTATAGAGATGCAGATGGATAAGAGGGGAATGGTGGCTAAGATGCTACAACTCTTCCAGGTCCCTTGTTACTTGTAGCCATCTGATTTTTGGCCCTTTGCATTAAAATGCAGCCCTCTACCAAGGTCAATCAGAAACTTGAATTGCACTGTTGCTCCTTGTTAATCTAGCTACTGATTAGGGATCAGATTCCTAGTAATAAAAAGAGTAAAAAATATTTTCAGTGTTGAGAGGATGCAAGCCTTTGCTATTTCTGCCTCTCTGCTTCTTACATATTATTTTGTTATTTTATAATTTAATGACAAGATTTACTCTGAAGAGGAATATTAATATCAGTAATCTTAGACACCAGAAAGGTTTATCTGCCTGGAGTTTGAAAACTTTCTCGTGTCATTATATTCTACTTATTCCTAAAAGATACATTTGACTCCAATTCATTTTCTTCATGTCAGGCTACAGTGCCAAATATTCAGTGCAGAAATGATAGGATTACATTGTGATATTTTACCTGAAGATAATCAAAAGAGACAAATGCTGATCTTTCCAGTATTTTGTAAAGTCCATTTGCTCATGTGAATTCATCAGATTACCTTAAAGGGAAAGCCAGGTCGGTTAAGTGAGCATTTGCATTTTTTCCTCTGTATATTATTTGTGTCTCGGTATGTTTTTGTACCTGAATACTTATTCTTCATCATAGTGAGGATGCTCTAATTAGCCTCCCCCCAGCTATTTTTATGTCTTTTTATTAGGAGTTTTATACTTTCTAAATTTTACTGTATCTAGAAGCATTATAGTCTGCTTAAAGTCTTTCAGTTATCTGGGAAGCAACTCAGATGAGGTGTCCAAACCTGGAAGAATTTAATTTAAATTCAACAACAATTTCTACAGTTTATTCATGCCCTCTTTAAGTGATAAAATCATGTTTTCAGATTTATAAAATCCTTTAATGGGGAGCTGAAACTGCCAAATATAGAAAACAAATTAATTTACTAACTCAAATGTACTTACACGAAACCAAGCATGCGTTTTGCTATTTGTAAAAAGTACGAAAACCATTTAATTAAGAATGTAATTCAGTAGTATTTGTGTGTGTGTGTTCGAGAGGGACAAATAGACAATTGCTAGCTCTCAGGGGAGTTGACTTACCAGCATGAGACTGTTCTTAATAAAATGGTCTTTCCTTTACTTCTGCTCTCTCACTAAGCTTATTAGCTCCTTACTATTTGCATGCCTCACATCTTTGGCTCATTCATTATTGTTTCTTTTAGAAATTACTAATAATTCATTTCTGAAGCTAAGTATTTCAGTCTTGGATGCGTGTTTTAAATGGATTCAGATTTCTGAAATCGTGGTGTGGGAACTAACTTTTTTCCCTTCATAAATTTCTTTTATTCTTTTTAGTGAAAGGATGCCACTCTCGCTGGAAGTTGGAAATTCTCTTATTAGTGGGACCCGAATATTCTGAGTTGCTTTGCCTTTATTTATATTCTTTTTCCATTCCTGGTTTGGGAGATTTTAGACCAGGCTTCTCAGGGCTGCATCCAACCTGGCCTTGAACACTCCTGAGTTCTGGCTCCAACCTTTCCCCTCTTCACTCTCCATCCCACCCCCCCAGGAGATGTGCCATACATAAATGCCTTAACCATGACAATCTGTTGGTTCTGGTGACAAAAAATGTCATTGAGTCACATGTGATACATGCAAATGATTCAAGGGTTGCAACTTGCTTGTGAGCCATAATTGGGGTCTGTCTGTGATAGGATTTGGTGGGGGTCACCGAATCCACAAAATATTTCCAACCAGAGGAAGAAGGGAAACTGTCATGTTAACTGTGTTATCAGCTTGAGTTAAAATGGGAAAAGGGTCAGAATGGAATTGGAAATGGTAACCCAAACTAAAATCCAAGTAATTGGTTTCTTTCTGTTTTCATTAGCTTCAATTACATTGGACTGGATTTTTGGTTTTGATAATGTGGATAATGTACTATTGTAGTGAAGACAGTTCTTTGGCCCTGTAATATTTGAGAGCTCCAAAATAGTAGCTACCATATATAATATAATTAACTGAGGTTGCAGATTCGGTGCTTCTGTTCTTATTTTCCTTATTCTTGGCCATTGAACACAAATTCCTCCCACCACACCTGGGTGTCCCCTGTCCCACAGGTGCATTGGGTCCTACTTAACAGCAGTGCTGTGTCACAAGAGAAAGGGAATAGAGAGCACAGCTGGAAAGCACACTGTGCTGTGCAGTCTGAGTCTGGAGGAATCCAGATGTATGCAGAAAAACACTGCAAATCCCCTGCCTTGTCTTTGACAGATGCACTTTGTGTCTGAGCAGTGCTCTGAATTCACCAGAGCAATAGATGCAGGCAACAGAGGGGCTGGGAACATGACTCACTGCATGAATTCACCTGTTATATGGGTGATCACAGGGAGCAAAGGCTTTAGCAGCAGGGATAACAAAAAGACTGCAGATTTCATTGAGCATTATTCCTCTTCCTTACCTCTGCAGACAGGAAGAGACAGCCACTGTGTGAGCTTGCTGCTTTCCAGTGGCTGCATTTTTTCCTTATGCATTTAGTTAGGGACTGACCTAATGCATGCTGTTACAATCTACGATGTTCAGGGATGTGTACATGACACGCATTCAATGCATATTATCAGATATTTTTATTTCTTTTTCCTTTTCCCATGTGCAGTTGCTTGCTTTTTTTCCTCCTACCCCATTTTTTTGGTGCTTACATCACTGCTGAGTCCTGTGGTGAAATTCTACACCATGAGAGAGATGATCCACAGGTGCTGTATCTTTGTCACTGGCAGCTGCTTTCTAAACACCAATTTGGCATTTGAATTGGTTCAGCTGTCTTCAGGTCTTTCTATCTCCTACTTCCACTTTATTATCTTTAAATTTTAATGTAAAAAAAAAAAAAAAAAGAAAAAAGATGTTCTGTTTAGAAATCGACTGCAGTGAAGAGCTACCTGTGGCAGGGTTTAACTGATATGCCAGTCAATATATGTAAATCAGAAAAGAGACTGATGCAATCTATAGTGTCTGTAAAGATTTCAAAGATGTACCTTGATCATTAATTAAGACAATAAGGATGTCTTATAAAACTGAAGTTCAGAAAACTAATAATTCACTATCGAATGAAGTCAAGGCAAGGTCACTTGTATAATTGCCTGTTCTAACATTCATATTCCTTGTATAAAATGGTCCTCTGATAAAAGTCGAGCTGAAGGCCATGGAAATATTCAGGACTAGGTAAACCATGACACTAGGCAATGCAGATTTCATACCTAAACTTTGAGGGCACACTAAAGAAACATAGTAGTTGTCTTTTTCTATGTATTTTTTTTTATTTTTGTAGCCTGAATTATTATTTCATACAGAGTTAACTTATAGCACACACCTGGCATGGGTGTTGGAGAAAAGCGAGTGGGAAAATGGAAGAATAAAAATGAGTGCTATAGATGCACGGTTAGATACAGTACTGCTGTGCTGGGTTTTAGCTGTGGATATGTGTGTTGAAATTAATAGTGCTACCTCTGCTCTTTTTTCCCTAATTGTCTGATATAGAATCTGATTCTAACTCCTTTTATGTCTCAGACGTGTAATAAGGATACCACAAAGACATTAGTCAGAAATCAGGAAGGTAGTCAGCTACCAGAAAAATCAAATCTATTCAGCAAATATGGGTAGAGGATGGAAGGAAAAAGATAAATTGCAAGGGTAGAGAGTGTAATACCATACTTCTATATATCACGGGTTTAGTAGTGGTTCTGTTCTGTTTGTGCCGTTGGGAGGGAGAATGGTAAGGCAGGGTGGGAGTACATGCTGCCTGTGGGACTGTCCCCCCTTAAGGCAGCATCTACATTAAGGCAATATTTCAGAAGCCATTGCTTTGAAATATTTGTTTCCGTTTATGTAGACTCTGTGGCTGAAGATAAAAGAACCAACTTGAAATGAAAATGACTGAATGAATTCCTTCATAATTCTGGAGACAGCTGACACTTTTTGAAGATTATTTGTTAGAACTATTCAATAGTTCTAAAAATGCATCATTGGGGCAGGATCCTATTGCAGGAGAGATGGGTGGGAGAAGTTCCTGCAAACTCACTGGATGAGTGGACATGCAAATGCCTGGGCTGCTGTGATGCATGTCCTTATTCCTTTTTTTATCCAGGACCAGTGGAGAAAGGGGGTCTGAGCGAATCTCTTGTGAGGGGATGAGGACTGAGCAAACTAGTCAAGGGGAAGGTGTCCCTACCCATAGCAGAGGGTTGGAACTAGGTGGTCTTTAAGGTCTCTTCCAACCAGAACTACTGTATGATTTCAATCTTTTGATTTTTACAAGTGACTGCTTTCGTTAATTCACTGGGGTCAATGGCAGGTGCCATGGCCAGGTATGGGTGAGGTTTTGCTTGCAGTGTACACAGAAGGGGCAAACATATATGAGGACGTGGACACTTAGGATACAAGCCCTCAAACAGGTTTTCCTCTGCCAAGCTGTGGGACCTCATTTGAGGAAGCAAAATCCAGGGAACTCAGCTGGAGCTTCCTGCCCTCCCTCCTGCTCCAGAGCAGAGAAGGTGTGTCCCGGGTGCTGGGACTGTGGCTGGCTGCTGCAGAGGCTCCTGAAGCCACTCTGTTTCATGAAGATTTGGTGTCTCCAAGGTGTGAGGATGTGAAAAGCCCACATGCTGGCCCCGTCTGTCCCCACAGTAGCTATCCAGTGTGTGGTGCACAGAAGATTGCTCCTTTCCAGCCCTCATGGCTCATTTTCTTTGCCAATGTGATAACCTGCTGAGTGTAAGGTTTGTTTTCCTTTCTGTTGCTGATTTTACTTTTTTTTTTTAATAATTTCTGTTTGTTCATGTGAATCATGGTTACTATGAATCAGCTCTCCTAAGGAAGTAAAACAAATGTTTATCCACGGTCTCTGGGTAGCTGGAAAAAACTGTAATCTGCTTTACCAGCAGGGTAATGTAATGTAACACAAAATATTGTAACCTTTGAAGTTTCCACTGCCCTGGATTTCCCTTCATTTTCACCAGCTGAAACACATGCAAAACTGTTCTAACATCTATTTCAGTTGCACTGAGGGACATAACAGTACCTGTACAGAAGGGTGACAGTTTCCTCTTTGTGGGGAACCTGAACTACTCAGCAAAACATTCATTGCGGGAAGAAAAATTCCTTGCAAGACTGATGTTCTGCAGAAGGTCCAGAGCCGTAGAACAGAGTGTATTTTACTGGAGGGATGATGGGTTTCTCAGGGCTGAGCAGCTCTTCTCTTGGCCACAGGGAAGGTTCCATTATACATTTTCATTTTCTTTTGGTGGTTCATAAGCAGGAGGCCTGACTGAAATTACCGGAAAAGAGATAGACAACAGTGTGTTAGGGGTAGATAGAAAAATGAGTAAATTCACTAGGGTGACAAGTCCAACTGAGGTGGTTTGGAACAGTCACTGCAGCTCCACCTCACATTCTTGTCTTCAGTCCTAGGGGTGTTGCACTCTTTGGGAAAGCAAGAGTGTTTTATAGAACTTCTAGTGTGGGTGATGCTCTGCAGGCAAACCTCTCCCAGGTTTTCTCCTTCCCACTTTAAAACTGGAACCTGGTTTTGTCTGATGTTTGAGCTTTTATTTTTGTATTTACCAATGGCATTAACTCTTGTGGAGGTGACTCAGAGTACTTGCCTTAATGTTTTGGTCTGAGATTTAAATCTGTGCTTCGAATAGCAGTGAAATCTCACTGTAAACCCCAGTCAAAACTATGAAATTCCTTATGAAATTGTAGATCAGCCTTTTCTCATGGGTACTGTCAGTGTTGGTTTATAGCCTGGGTATAGAAAAAGGGGTCTCACAGCCATTTATCCTGGTATTTGTGAAAGCAAGCCACCACCACTACCTATGGCTAGTGATATAGGGCAGTAACAGCTACTTTAATTCATAGTGCAATGTTGTGATCTGTATGTGGTGCACCCTCTCCTGGAGCCAGAAGGGGATGACCCTCTTTTGCCACTTTTTATTGCCTTTTCTCTTTAATGCTGAGCCTCAAAAATGAGGAAGAGCAGAGTGCTAAGGCAGTGTTAGGTAAGCAGAGTGTTATACCAGAGCATGTAGCAGCATCTTGCTTTCCATTAACAATAAATCTTTTATTGGAGCACCATTAGGCTGATGCTGGCACCATCTGACAGAGATGGTGAAATGACTGTCAGAGAAAGTAAGACAGCATTTTTTGCTGAGGTAAGACACAGAATCAGAGAATAAAATACAAACAAAGCAATGGACAACAAAAATTTCAAGGGCCATATTCTCTTTATTACACTCATGCACATCAGATTGGAGTTTTATAATTGCACAAAGAGTCATTAACATGTGCCGTGCCACCATGAGCAGTTATTCTTTGGAAGAGCATGGTCAAAATTCCAACTGCAATGGTATTACTGCACACAAGAAAAGGAATATGTTCCACTTGGTTCAGCTAGCACTGTAACTTACTCTGACACTTTCTTTTTCGATGAGACATTAAATGGGGCTCTCTTATTTGATTGTTCAGCTTTAATAAGTAGTGAGATTGCTGGCTTGTATTTAAGATATGTAATAGTCATATCAAAACAAGACAATTTGGCATTGTACATCTTTCCTGTAGATGAGTACATCCTTTCTTGTGTTACAGCAGAATTTCCATCAGAGGAGCATTAATCTTAGCTAGTGAATGCTAAGATTCTTATTCCTCTACACACCCCTTCACTGCATGGTGGCTTTTTTATGTGAGTGCTTATGGGTGTGCAGATGTTCTGCGAGCAGGTTTTGATCACTTACAGTGTAGCTTACATGTTGATATTTGGCTGTGAGTATGATGGAATTTTAAACACATAGTGGTATTTTATTTAATGACTATTGTTAACTGACCATTAGGGTTTTTGGAAATTTAAATTACAGTACAGCCTATATCCATGAAACTGTAAACGAAGAGGATTTATATAAGATTATAAATGCTCCAGGGGTGCTGTGAAGTGAATAATATGCATTTCTCAAGTTGCAGTGCTGTTGTTTATTATGTCAATCCTCATTCACTTGCAACACTTGCTGTTGAACAAGTGCTGTTATTTGCATCTTCACCTTGTCATTATTTGTTCATTGTGAAAAAGTGGACTTTATAATAACAGTATTTAATTTTTTGAAGTGTGATGGAATGGAAATCCCTTACAAGAACAGTTTTGATATCATCATTTTAAAAGATCTAACAGCAATTTAGAGACCTCCTCCATAGATCATGAGAATGGATAATAAATAGGAGCACTCTGATGTGGCAAGAGGTTTAACTTCTATGTGGGGATATTTTAAAGAAAAGATTTACATTCATCCAACATTGTAAAGGAATAACAGGCACTTCTAGTTTATCATATCTATTTATTACAAGAAAACACAGTTGCTAAGCAAAACCAGACAAAAGTAAAGATTTATCCACAAGAAACATAGAAGACCATGAAATTCCTTTTCCTTGTGCAAAACTCCCATTAGAGAGAAAGCTGCTTGTGAGTCTAAGGAAGAAATATTTCAACAGATGTGAAAATAAGCAGAAATGCTTTAGGATTCTTGCTTGGTGACTGTGAAGGCTGTGAGGAGAGGGTTTTTCTTAGTTGCAGGCTATCCCAGACATGAATAGATCCAAGCTGTAGGCCACCTAAGCTTGGTGTTGAGTGTTGACAGATCACGGTGCTGTACTAGAATGACCCTGGACTGAAAATATGAATTACATATTTTCTCTGCTTCTAAGAACATAATTTTGTCCACAGTGGCCCAAATCCTGCCATTTGCTTTGTGCTTAGTTTGGTTAGTGAAAAAATGCCTAGCAAACTATTGCTAAACTAACACATAAACTTGTCCTGTTGACCAGAGTGGGTATTTTTAAATGGAGGCCTGCAAGAAAAATGGAGACAGGATTTTTAGCAGGATCTGTTGCAATCTATCAAAAAAGGGGTAATGATTCTAAACTAAAGGAGGGTAGGTTTAGATTAGATACATGGAATAAAGGTTTTATAATGAGGATTGTAAAGCAGTGGAACAGGTTGCCCAGGGCAGTGGTAGATGACACATCCCTGGAAACACTCAAGGCCAGGTTGGGTGGGTTTCTGAGTGACCTGATCTAGTGGAAGGTGTCCCTGCTCTTCCCAGGGAAGTAGGACTAGATGACATTTAATGGTCCCTTCCAACCCAAACCTTTCTATGATTCTCTAGGTTTAATTTCAAACGTAGGCCTCAGGGAGGCTGGACAGGGTGCTATGGAGTGCCAGGATGTAGGGATTTTTGATGGCACCAGTATATGGTCCCTTTAGGTTGATGCTATGGGACAGGATAAGAGATAGTGTGGTAAATTCTGTATAAATCCTCATTGCCACTTTCATTTTAAGATGTTAGCATGTGCATTTCTGACAGAGGGTACACTGAACAGTGTGCAATTGCAAAGACAAGTCAGCCTTAAAATCCTGAGTCTCGTTGATTACACTGTCCAAGATAATTGAAATTCTGGCTATTTCATGTCATAATAATTCTGGCTATTTCATGTCACTACCAACTGCAGGGAACTTGATTTGCAGCAGAGTTTCAGGATTAACTCTCTAAGGTTATGTTTAAGGTTATGCTTAAGATTTCTCAGTTTGAATGCAGAAAAAGAAAACCCCAGCCTTACTGGTCATTTTGAAAATTGTGCATATTTTGCTTCATATCACTTCATCACTTCTTAAAAAAGAGAAGGATAAGCTTTTCTCCTATGCCTGTGATTGTAGTTTCAGCATTATGAAGGTTTAGTGAGAGAGGATTTCAGCTTATTATTTCCTTACTCAAAGCACAGAAGATAATAAAATAAAAAAAGTTGATATTCCCATTTGAACTCCATTCAAATGCTTTCAGTTACTGTGTGCTGCAAAGGCATATTTAAGCTCACATTTGGAGTTTTCTGGATTTCTATTCTATGTTAGAACTCCTACTTATTTCAGTGTACTGTATGGGCTGTCCCACATCTGTAGGTAGTCTGCTGGGCTGTCCTTAGCAAGACCATAATTTCCCTGCTTTCTGCAGAAAAAATAATTTATCTGCCAGATAGGCCCCTTCATGGCAGTGCAGTATTGTTAAGACATCTCCCTTTAATTTCATTTATACCTTTTTGTATCCTTTAAAATGCTAATGCTTTAAGGCACCTGCAGTTACCATTTTTCTCATTTTGAATTCCTTCAGAAGAAGAGCCTATCTTGGTAATTGATATTTCAGTTTCCATGGTGCTCCTTATTGCAAGTAACTGCTCTTTTCATCACCAAGTGGTGCAATTTTCATTCATGCTGAAATATCAATGGTAACATACAGCAGCAAATTGTTCCTTTATGATCCTTGGCATTGTGGAAACCCTCCTGCTCAAAATTAAATGTCAAGGAATTTAACAAGTATGAAAAATTTGGCTCCTTTTATACACATGCATACAGAGACATATGCTTTTCCCTCCATGCACTGTGCACCTGAGCATTCCCAGACTGTGAGCTTGAGTGGCTCATTTTGGGAATGATAGCAGCCTTGCCAGCCTGCTCCCTTGCATAACTCAAAGTGTTTCTCTGTCATTTGCTCTGGCCCAAATTGGAAACATATGTTGTCAGTGTAGGCAGTAGATATACACATAGATCAAGGCAGGGCTCTGCTTCCACCCCAGCCCTGCTCCCTGCAAACACTGAGATACTTGTGGGAGTGTGGGGAGGGTGCTGTGACAGGCAGCGTGGTTTTTAGTGGGATTCCTTTCACAATCACTGTAATCTCTTTCCCTGGCCATGATGTTGTTATGCAGTAGCTGCTGACTTAGGTTTCTTAGCTATGTGGCCTGATCAGCACATTTCCCATATCAGGTTCCCTTGTTTCTAATTCTAAATATCCTTCACTCCCCCACCGCCAACTACTACCAGTGGTCCATCTTTCCTAAGAAAAGTTATCCTGCCTGGAAAAAGTAGACCCTGCTCATAAATCAGGTGCTTAGGGAATTAATAATTTCAAACTCCCATGAGAGCATCCTGTAATAAATTAAACTACTTTTAATACACAATTACTTCACTTCCTCATTTTTACATTTATTTTAAGTCTGGCAGTGATGTATGTGTTGGTATGGAGCAGTTAAGAGGAAGTTAGACCCGCTATCTTGTGCTAAATAAAGCAGCTTGGAGGAAGTACTTTGGATTTTGCCTCTGTCCCTTTCCCCTCCATTTCCATACAGGAGCTGGGTGCAGGCAGGTGTTTTGTTCTTACAGCCCTGTGTCAGGTTTGTCATTATGGCTTCTTTGCCTTCAAGCAAGCACTGTGATTTACTAGTGCTTCTCACCATATCCTATGCTACTGGCAGTGCTGGAAGCACTTCCAATAAACAGACCTCAGAAGAAAATAAAATGGTGGAGCTTTTGAGAGAGCAGAGGTGCTCTTTTCCACTCCTGGTTGGGAGAGATCTGGGCAATAAAAGTAAAATCTGAGGTTTTGCCTCTCTGGTGGAAGAGATCACAAGCTTCCTTGAGGACATTAAGGTTTCCCACAAATGAAATAAAAGGAGGGTATGTTAAATGATGATGTAGGAGAGAAACAGAGAAGTCATTAATCAAACTCAGGAGTGACAATATATTTGAATTTGAATCCTTTGGATTTAGACTATGCTGCTTTTTAAAAGGCAAGATTTTGTGAGAGTGGCAGACAACTTTTTAATTCCACATTCGACCTAAACCCCACTTTTATTGCAATACACTATATAAATGACCATTGTCTTCTGGGTATCTTCACTGCCATTTCAGATTCTGAAATGTAAAATGCACTTTGCTAGAGATCCTGCATTTTCCAGGCACCTGGCTGTTCTCTGGTTAAGCCTCCCTGACTCTAATAATAAGCACACTTCAGTTCCTAGGGTAGGCCTAGTTTCATGCAGGTATGACTATAGCAATAGGAAAGAAAAGCAAGCTTCTTTGGACTTTTAGGTTCTCAGGAGGGATGTAACTTGGGGCCAAGTTACAGTGCAAAATACAAGCCAGGTTTGGTTATCCACATGTCTTTTGGAAACAGTCGTAAACTTTGTACAATAAGTTTGCAGCTGAGGTAACGTGAAGATATTGAACACTGGCACTTGATGTATTTATGGAAATAGAGTTGACTGAGAAATCACAGGGGGTGATTGATATTTTATATTTCAAGTCTGTATTCAATTTCTTCTTTTAAGGAGATTTTAAAAATTAGCCCCCATAGTAGCTCTGTGTGCTTCCTCTTGTGCTCAATTTCTAGCTCCTAATAGTGCTCACATGCCTGCTATACAAGAAATGGATAAGCAGAGACAGAGAGATTAATATTTAGTGCTGTAATCTCAAAAGTCCTTTGTGGATTTAGCTGTCATCTTTGTTATCTGCTGTGTTGGCATAGTTTTCTTTGCGAATGCCAATATGAGATATCCACCTCATGCAAAATGATTCAGGATCCTCCTTGACCATGACTCTGGCTGGTAGTCCAAGTTTCAGAGGAATCCATTCTGCTCTTCAAAGAAAGGTGTTTCATAAAAGGTATTGACTTGACAGGGTGGGGCTTCGGCCATGACGTAAATGAGCTCTCTCGTCAGATCTGGTTTGGCAATCTGAGTTTGAACACAAAGACATCGCAACCAACTTTAAATCTCTATTAAAATAAAGCAAATCCCCTTGTGAGCATAACAACTATTCTCAGCTTCTTAAGGTCTGTGAAGAGATTTGTTTCTTGAGACTTGAGCTGGGAGGGTTTGCCTGAAAGGAGATGTTTTCTGGAAAAGAGTGTTACCCTGTGCAATTACTACCTAAGTCTTAAGACAAGACAGTATTTATGCTAATTAGTTTTTGAGGAAAACCTGCTGGAAAAAGTGCTGGAAACATCTGAGAAGTTAATATAATTTCCTGCCCTTTGCAGCACACTGTTAACACAGTATAACCCTTTAAAGTCAGTTGGTCATGGAAGATCCTATTTACGAACTGTAAGCAATTATAATCTGAACCAGTGAAGTCAAGCACTGGGAAGTAAATAAGTAATTAGCACAGCAGAAGCTCTTCTCTTGCTAGGTGGTAGAAGGCAAGAAGACTGCAGACTGTACCCTGATTCTTCACTCTGTTATCCCAGTGTCATGCTGCTGTGTCTCTGAAGTAAGAACTATGGAACCAAAGCATGGAAATTAAGGACTACAGCAGTAGCATCCATGGAGCATGTGGTGATGTAAATGAGAGTGCAGCTTCACGACTAGGCTTTCCTTTCTTTCATCCCTCCTCTCAAAATCAAGAAAAGATCACAGGAAGGGAAGTTATGTAATTGAATATTTTCTAAGCTGCAAGCCCACAGACTGCAAGTTCCTCTGATCTGGAACATAAGGATGGAACATATTGGGAGGCAGTGAAGGGAAGAGATGATTTGCTGATGGGAATCTTCACTACAATAAACAAAATAATAATAGCTTGTCACTGAAGTCAGCAGGTGCTGAGACACTGGTTAGCATCTACAAATACATGGATTTGAGAGGTGCTGTGATGATTCCCATCACTTTTGTCTGTCTATTCGTGGCTTTGATTCAGTTTTGAGAGGTGACCTCCTTTGAAGTTTTACATCCACCTTTTCTCCAAGCAGATGGTTGAGATTGTAGTTTTTTCACCAGTTTTTTTGACATGGTGAGAATTATTTGATCCCTTTAGTGTAATGTGTTGTCCTATATGCAGCTTTTTTGCATGCAAAACATGTCAGGGATAAGTGAGTTTATACCAAAATGTACTGCTTGCTGCCCAGGATTTGGGATTGCTGCAGGTCACAGAATGACTGCCTGGGAATGGTGAGAGACATAGATTGGACTCTGGAACACAGCGCTTACTAAGGCAAGCCTGTATATCTTCTAGTCTTGCACTGAAATTCTAGGAATATTAAATTTTTCTTGCCACTTTCTGTATTTGGTTATTTTTTTCCAGTGTCAGGTTATTTGGATAAATTTGCTCTTGTAATAAATTTGCTCTTTTTCTACCAATCTTTGGTGCTATGGGAGCGCAGTGGATGACTAGATTTTTTTAAGAGTGCCAAAATCTGGAAAGAGTTCATTTGGAAAATTGCTTAGCAGATTGCAAATGGTGAGTAAATTAATGCACAAGAGAACTTTTGAAACTCCTCTGGTAGTAAATTTTCAACTAAAGAAATACAGAAGATACAACATCATGTTCATGAAAACTAAGCAAATCCTTGCTCGTAAATCACATGAGGGAATTAGGAATTCCCCTCTCTCCTTCTTTACTATTTTCAGTCTAAATTTATATATATAATTGTCTTCCACAATTTCCTTACTACAGTAAAGATGTCATTTCATGTAACTTAATCAGTAGTTAAGTGATTTATTTAGGTTTTTTTATCTATGTTTCCTGACTGGGTTCTTCTAGTGCAGCTTTGTCCAGGAAGGTTGACTATGATGAGCATTTGTAAAATCTGGCTTTGAAATGGTTGCAAGGAAAAGGTTTTGGTATGATCTCTAAATGACAAAGAATGTGGCAACAAGGTGCTTCACCGTTGTAAACTCAGCTGGTTTGGAGGGGTGTCTTAGACTCTGTGGTTGTCATTTCTTAGAAAGAACAGCCCTCAGTGGTCACAGCTCTTAGTGCTCGCTGTTTGCTGTTATAAAAGTTGCCATTAACCTGGGATATGTGCTGTACATTTCTAAGAATGTTCCTCGGCTGATTTATTGCCATGGTATTTCTCATCCTCAGGTTCTTGCTCTGGTTTTCTTTCTCTTTTCCTTTTATCTTTTTTTCTCTTTCCGCCTTCTCTTGCTTGCTCTGCTCTCTATTTTTTCTTGCAAAAATATTTGTAGGAGGTAGAGATGTACTAGAGCTGATTATCAGAGGATCTATGATTCTGCAACACTGAAGGTTAAATGCAAATCCAGTGGTTATCCTGACTGACTGAACTGAATGGCCTAGCTCTGGTGCCTTTTACACGCTTTAGAGGAAGGAAATTTGCTTCCAAGCAATATGCAGCGCTGCTTGGCAACGATTTTAGCCCTGTATAGCCCAGGATGGGCTAGCTGTGTTCCCAATGCTGAACTTCTCAGTGACAGTAGGCTCCTTGGTGACTCATTTCCTGGGAATGACAAGGTAAATGTGCTCTTTGTTCAAGTGTGATTCTTCATTACCGTTGCTTTATAGATAGAGCAGAAGGGAAAGATTTAGCTCTGAATAGTAACTAGGGATGGGTAAGTCTTAAAAGGTATGGAGACTCAATTCAATTTAAGTCAACATTCATCTGCATAGAAGTTATCCTAATTGTCTCTCACCCACTTTTTAAAGGACTTTTTAATTATATGGTCAATATTTTCCTGATTCAGATTTCCTCAGATTCCTTTTGATACTGATTTTCTTCGAAGTTTTGGGCGAAGACATGAGTATTGCAAAAAGACTTCCCTGGCAGCAGCTTCCCCTTCAAACCAAGGAGCAGCCTGCTTGAATATCATCTTGACACTAATGCTCAAGACATTTCCAAATAATTGTATAGGTTTGGAGCTAATATCAAGGCTAGGTTGGATGGGGCCCTGAGCAACCTGGTTTAATGAAACGTGTTCTTGCCCACAGCAGAGGGGACTGTAAAGAGATGATCTTTAAGATCTGTTGCACCTCAAACCATTCTATGATTCTATGATGATTCTTTGATCAACACCTCAAGGTCTACTCAGGCAAACAGCTGGTTTGAAAAGATTTGTTCTTGCTTTTGAAATCTTTTGAAATATCACTCTGAAATGGAGTGCAAAAATGAGAGTACTGCCCTATAGTAACAAGTAGCCGCTTCAATGCAAGTCAAAATCCTGGGCTTGCTGTAAGTAAATGAGATATTGCAGTCTCCTGTATCTGAGCACTCTCAGTGCCATGGTTTTTAAGCCATTGACCCTTCTGAGGTCTTCATCAGTAGGATGAGATTTGTGTTCTGCTTCTAAGATTTTTTTTCCAAAAAAATGTCCTACTGATATGGTCAAGTTTCCCATCAGAACTTTTAGCTTTGATGAATCAAAATCTTTAAAAAAATAAAAGTGGAAAATATGTTTGTCTAGTCCAAAAGTCTCAGCTAGCTGTGAGGCAACTGTTAATTTGTTTTGTATCAGAAACATGGCTTATCAGTATTGCAGACCCCCTGTGTTGTGTGTGATTCATAGAATGCAGAAGTGAAAAGGTGGCAACTTCATCAATAGAGGCAATTCGATGGAGAATAGAACCTAGGTATGATTTTTCATATTTAGAGACAAGATTTGAAAGTCTGGAGAATACCTAAAATATTCCAAGAAAATTAGTACAGTGATCCTCTAGGGAAAGGAGGTAGTCTTTATTGCTAATGGCATTACAGCTTTTATTCCAGCATGGAGACTGTAGTTCACAGCAGAGAGTCTGATGGGATCCTGTTGCAAATTGGGAACTGCCTGTTAAAATGGATGGATAGAAAAGACACAATTAAAGCTCTCACTCAGTGGTTTTACATATGGTTCCTATCTGTCTGCCTGTGCTTTCAGGTGATTTGAGGACTAAATGCAAATCTGAGTGGAGGTGTCAGTGAGAAATGAACTGTACTGTATTGCTTATCCCTGAAATCTTGAAACTGGCCTTTTATTTCTGTCTAAATCTGTCACTGGAAGCAGTGGGTAATAAGCAGAACTTGGAAGGGTTGTGCAGGTATACAACAGCCCTCTGAAAGCTCACTCCTGCCAGGAGGCAAAAGGAGCTGCAGCCTGAGCACTTGCTTCCCTCAAGAACAAGGACTTGGGAGCTTAGAAGTCACAGCATCCCTTGTGCTGCTCCAAGCGCTGAGTTATGATTTGCAGGCTTTTTAATGAATAGTGCTTGCCGACTAGTTCTGGCTTGTTTAGGGTTTTTTTTCTTCAGAACGTGTTTTTTTCTGTTGGTATTACTATCCAAGGGCATTAGTGCTCTTCAGCATAACAAGGCAGGACTTGCAGTGCTAAGAAAATGGTCATGTTTGCAAGCATGATTCTTTCCCCTCCCCCAGTTTTGAACTGCCATTTTGTTTTATCAGAAATTAAACTGGGATTTAAATTAGATGTGAATACAAGGTTTTTAAAAAGAGTTAGAACAAACTAAGCAAACAAACTTAATCTGTTACATTTAACAATATGCTTTCAGTCATTTAAATGGTTTTTGTGAAAATAGTCCAAATTTGCTATCTTTGGCTGAAAGCACTCTTTTTTAGGTTGGAGTAAGGGCTGATTTCTCCAAAAGCTTGGTGGTTGAAGCATTCATCTGCGATGCAGAAAATATAGATAATATCCCTGTTCTGAGAGGCTTTAAATCCATGTACCCCTACCTTGAATCAGATGCTAAGAGGATTTAATTCAATTTTCACCCTGGTCAGGTAAGAAGCTTAACCCAACTGATTGCAATACATCTGGCAACTGACCTACAAACCCCATTTTGGCATATGTTATCAACACACAGAGCTGCAGTATTTCTTGGGTCCATAACTGTGGGTTTTCCAGCAATACAGCACATGTATTCTGGGCTCTTTGCTCTAGTCCTTGCCGTCATCTTCTCCATCAATAAACATATCCTACAAGTTGACTGGCTTCCCTTTTTCCCATTTCTTCACTTGAGATATGTGTATGAGGTAGCTGTGGCTTAATACGGTATCATGATGTCTACCCAGTTTTGGTGTTACATTACTGGCGTGATCCTATTACCTACCTGCCTGTGTGTCTGGGTTAATGGGAGCATTTGACACCATGGTTTCTGAGGTGGGCAAGATGTGCAACAAAGATACTGTCCTGCTTTACTTATTTACAAATAAATACATTTATTTATTCAGTCTCAGGTTAGATCTTATTTTCAGCTCTATACAGCCATACTGATGTGAAGGATCTATTTGAGAAATAAGGGCTGGTAGTGAAGAAGATCCTTAAATTCTGACCTGGCTGTGTTTCTTTGAGTAAAGTATCAGACAAGAATGGATCTTTGCATTGGTTTTCAAAATACCTTTTCCTTTGAGGTGATTACAATAGTCCTTTACAAATGTGCTTTTGATCTCTTCTGGAACACCGGAATTCCTAGTTCTGTCTTTCCTTTCTTCCAACTGCTGGGGTGACCTTCACAACAGTGTTCTTTAAATATGGCAACCTCTTAATCCCTCCAAAAGCAGCCTTAATATAGACAGCTGGAAGGACCCAGCCATGAAAGAGGAGCTCTCAGCTCTCCTCAGAGGGACCGTACATACAGTCACTCTCAGCCTTGGAACTAAAAGATTCGTTTCAGGTCTGAGTTTTTTCTTGGTGTGCTGTAGATATCAATAATATTAAGTGGAAAGAGACTAGGATAACTCTTGAGGCATCTCAAGATGGGTTTTCTCCTTACTCAGAGGTTTGCTTGCAGTGTGGCTTTGGACAAATGCCTCTGTTCCTCCTTTTAAAAACAAATAATTCTGCTTTTCTGACTAGAAGGACATGCTATATAAAAGTTTGGCATTATTATATATTTGTTTATTATTGTTCTGTCTTTTAGCTAGGATGGCAGGGGGGTTGTGCTTTTCAATACCATTTGTGCTGTGCTAAATTTACAAATTTGTGCTGTTTTTATTTCTGTGTCATATTCTGTGCTCATGTTCCTCTGAATAGTGAGAGAGATAAGTGGGATGTGGTAAGGTGTGTAAGGGAAGAAACACACCCAGGAGGAAAGGGCAGAATTTTGCATGCTGGATATTTTGGTATGCAGGGGAAGATGTCGAACACCTCCAGGTGTTTGGGTTCAGCTGGCAAGTCAATCTCAGTACGCAACTTAAATGGGAAGTGGGGCACCAATGGGAAGCATGGGGACCACAAGCCCTTTGGTGTCCCCGGAAGACTCCTCTCTCAAATGGTTTCTCACCTCTTCACTATAAACTTATTTCCTTTGTCTAGAGGGTTTTGTTTATTCCTTTTTTTACTGGTAGTTTCTAATGATGATATTTTGGGATAGCCAAATTTGCATTCACCATCATTAGTGGCTTCTTCTCATGTTATTTGTTTCATGTTTAGGGATGCAACCAGATTGCAAAATAATGAGCTACCTTGTGTATTTCAGAAACATACCCCTCGCAATATGCATTTCAATGATTATCGTCACAGTTGGCTACGTGTTAACAAACGTGGCTTATTTCACTACAATCAGTGCTGGGGAATTGCTGCTTTCAAAAGCTGTAGCAGTGGTAAGTTACAGAAGAAAAATACAAAGATATATTCCTGCTGCAGTCGTGTTTATTGATATTATTCTTATTTCCAGGGGGGGAAATGGACACATCCAGTCAGGTTTTGGTATGGTGGCACTTTTTAGCATCTCGGTGAAATTTGATATTTGACTGATGAGTGGGATTGCACTTCAGGCCATCGGTAGCATTTATAATGCAACATTGGACTGTATTTATTTACCTCTTATAACAAAGTCAACAGGGCTTAAATTTTATAGCCAAGTACATGCTTGAAAAATTCAGTGCTATATTGTAAGCTCAGCTCCTGGGAAGCAGGAATCACAGATATTTATGGAAGAGAGAGCTCTGAACTGTCTTGTGTAGCAGAAGATGGTAACTGTCTCTGCACAATATGTGTCCTGAGTACTCCAGAATTGGGTTGCTGTGAATACCATAGCTCATTTGGGAAGGAGTTGCAAGGCAGCCTGGCTAGGAAATACTGCTTTGATTGTTCTTGCTGAATTGTGGTGATGACACTGATTTTTATATTTATGGTATCTGAGTCACAATGAGGAAATAAATAGTTCCATTTCTTTTTCAGTAGTGACACTGCCTGTGGCTATTTCAATTGATGTGGGTTTTGAAAAACCAAATTCTGTAGTTAATAGGAGATCTAGAAAGAAAACATTTTATAAACATTTCATAAATTGTGCATGTTGCCTGTGGTGCCCCAAAGTCCAATTAAGGCTCTTCTGCTAACCTGAAACACTAAAGCATGAATGGATGGACTATACCACTGGGTAGTGCCAGCTGAGTGCAATGAAGGCTGTAGAAAAAAGATATTAGGTGTGCAGATCAGACCTTGATCCATTCAGACTTGATCTTCTTCTTGATCCATTCAGACTTGGTCTTCTTCTTGATCCATTCAGACTTGGTCTTCTTCTTTGGAGCCATAATGATCTAAATTGACATGAGTCAGGGCCTGATTCCACGTCCTCATCTTTGCTTCAACTGGAGATCTTCCACATGCTCTCAGGGATAAGGGTAGGACAGCTTAGCAGTAGTAGCTGTGCTCTCACAAAGAGGCAACAAATGCACAGCACAACTTTCAGTGAGGGATGCAGAGAAGGGGTATAACTAACACTATGATAATTTGCTAATAGAGGACAATTATCTTCCCATTTTATGAAAAGTCACTGTGTGTCTCTCTCTCTTCTCTAACAGACCTTTGCCGAACGACTAATGGGAAACTTTTCTTTAGCTGTACCAGTGTTTGTTGCTCTCTCCTGCTTCGGATCTATGAATGGTGGCATTTTTGCAGTCTCCAGGTGAGCACTGCTGATGTTCCTGGGGGTGAGGGCTTGGGAGACATAGTGAAAGTATGGAAGCAAGGGGAAGGGAGAGTAGAGTTCATTCCTTTAGCAGGACATCATAAATGACTACACTGTTTACCAGGTGTAGGGCTTTTTCTAACTTTGTTTAGGGTGCTATTTTTAAAATCCTTTGAATGGTTTGAAAATGAATTGCTCTGAGGCTACCCCTTAATCAATGGCTGCTTTTTTTCATGTGAAGGAGGAAAATCGGAGGGAAAATATTAACTCATTCCAAACACCAATCAAGGGACACCTTCAGAGATGGTTTTGATTTCTGCATGTGGGTTTCTCCTGCCAGTGCTTTCATTTAGAACACCTCAGACAAGACTAAGAAGTGCTGCTGTGCTCTGTGACTTTCATGAGCCACTTTGTGTACTCACAGTAATGAGCACATTTAAAGTCTGTCCACATTTATTTCCCACCAGGATGTTCTTCGTTGCATCCCGCGAGGGTCACCTTCCAGAAATTCTCTCCATGATTCATGTCCGCAAGCACACTCCTCTGCCAGCTGTCATTGTTTTGGTAAATCATACAAACAAATGTTCCTGCACTAGAATTCATATTACAGATTTGCTCTGGAGGATTCAAACAGAATTTGGGCACTGCTTGAGTCTCATCTATTAATTTGTACATGGGCTTTGGGCAGGGCGGAGGACAGGAGAAAGAGGAGTGAGATTTGGGAGTTGTTGTTATTCTATCATTTCTTCCTTGCTTTCTTGCCTATCACTGCAATCTAATTCATGTGTTATTGCTCTGAATTTCTAAGGACCTGCTAGTGATGAGCTAGTTCCCTTTCAGAGAAACAAATTACAGTTAAACAAACAAAAAAAGGATTCAGTTAACTGAAAGTTGAACTAAACACCAGCATCTGGGAGTACCCTAAAGGCTCATTATACTACCTTATAGTGAAAAATGCTAACAGTTTTGCACTAAGATAACAGAGGGAGAACCCTCAGCAGTACAGCATAGTGGTGATTAAAACATGAGAGAACATAGGCCTGGGAAATAGTCTGTGAATTTTCTAAGGAAAACCACTGGTGCTTTGGTGGAAGTCCTATTACTGACTTTTAAAATAGCAGGAAAGGTAAATGCAGGCCATGTGTTTGCTTTGCAGACTAATTTGTATGGTAAAATATTAGGACTAAGTGTCAAAATACCAACTTCAAAGTTCAGTTTGCATAGTGCCAGGAAGATTTTCACTTAACTTGAAGTCTTCATAATCATGGGTGTTCAGCCCGTCTTTTGGGATCAATGACCGCAATGTATGTGGATAGGCCGCTGCTATATTTAGGGACTTCCAGCCAAAGCGAAAAATGCACCTATGAGTCTATGCTAGTAAGATCAGATGCCTGTGGAATTTAAATTGGTTTTTCCTATTGATGCCTATAAGCTCACTGCTGAATTGTTGAATTTTATATGTGCACTTATAACCATAGTCTTTGAAATTTTGAAAATTAGGCAGTGTGATTATGGTGAAAAGTTTTAATGAAATGAATTTTCCATAAGCATTTAGTTTGAATTTTATTTCTTTGGGCTTACTCATACCTTGTGGGTAAATTGCATTGACAGTTTTTTGTAGAATGAAATGCACAAAATGTATTAATATATTATTTTTTTTCCTGACAGACATTTTCTGCTATTGCATATGGTCCTGTTACACCAGTGCATTGATTTCCTTTGAAAAAGTCAGATTCTCATATGAAGATGGCTTTCCTTCAAAGATTGCAATTTTTTAGCTCACCTTATTGCAAATAGAGCCATGACAGGATACATCCTACATCAGTAGTCATTTTAGCATTTCCCTATTTTATTTCTCCTTCCAAATTCTGCACACTGCAAGAAACGAAAGAGCTCTTGAGGATAAACTGAGAAAATGAGCACCTGTTTGAGGCTTTTTAAGTTAAAAAACAAAACAAAACAACACTTTTTTTGGAATTAAGAAATCTGTTTATGTGTCTATGTTGTTAGAGAGACTTCCCAGTCTGACTATTCACGAGACTTCCCAGCAATCACACTCCCAATGCCAGGTATGTCAGTGCTGGGACTGGAGCCCCTTCACAGTGGTGGCTCTGGTGACTCGAAGGGTCGTTGCTGGACTCCTGCATATCCCACTCACAGGCCAGGTTTCCCCACTGCTTCGACCCTGAGTTTCCCATGGCAGAGTATCATTCCATAAAGCCACTTAGTCCCAGTGCAGGAACACAGAAACAGCCAAACTGGTGCCCCCGTAGAGGGACCCCCAAAAAAGGAACCCCATGGCTTTTATACCCCACAGTCTCCCCAGGCACAAGTCTCGCTCTTCCTCCAGAGTCTGGTTTCTGCCCCATCTCCATGTCCATCCACTTTGCTGGCTTCACTGGTCTTCATCTGCTTTGGTATCCAAAGGGTTGGCATGTCCTGGCTCCTGCTGTGTCACCCAGTATCTGTTCATCTGGCTGGAGTCACTAGTCTTTCATACCCTTTGTTATTCCAAAGGTTGGCAATTCATGGCCTCTTGTCTTGGGCTCCCACACAGAACTCAGCCTGTATTTCAATCTGCATCTCAATTTGCAAGTCTGGACTAGATCTACCCGGACTAGATGTATTCCTCACCAACATCCTGGTATTTGACAGATGTGTATAGTAACTGAAAGAAATCATGCAATCTGATTGTAATCCTGCTTTATTGTATTTTTTCTTGATAGCTCTCCGCTTGCATTATTATTGTATATAGCTTGCATTATAGTTATAATTGAGATTTTAAACTTTTAGAGGCTGAGTCTTTAGAGAAGAAATCTTGCCCAATATAATTCAGTGGTACAATTTCCTTTGACATTTACATAGAAGGAGTTTGCTTAGTATCTATGTGTAAGGAATCAAGTACTTCTTAAGTCGTTAGAGGTTGGAAGTGAGAGACCCACATTTGAAATATTGATCCTTCTGGTTCAAATCCATGTTGTCTGCACTGCTTTGAAAAAAAAAGAGAGAGGCTGTGAATCTAGATAAATAATACAAGTTAGTTTGCTCTGTGTAAAAAAGTAGCCCAGTGTTTTACTGCATCTGCAGTTGATTTCATGTGTTGCCTTGTTATAAACCTAAAGGCTCTCACTTCCAGGATCTTCCCTCTTGCTGAAGAATGAGGGATATAGTGAATTTGACTTATTCCTTCATGCCCAAATGCAAGGACATTTTTTGTCCAGATACTACTTTGAAATAGATCCATGTAGTCTACACTAACCATCTAACTCACGACAAAACACTCCAGCTTATACATAACCTTCTGCCTGCCTCACAGAAGCCTTGTATCTCAGACTAGTTTTTTTATGAGGGGCTATATTTATTATGGTGTTCCCTCTCCTTCTTGCTCTTCAGTAGCTGCCTGAGTCACAGCTAAATTCTTCCTTCTGGTTATAAATATGTGCATTTACAATGTGAAATAAGTCTACACCCTGCAAGTCTGAAAGGCAAGCCCAAGCTGGTGCCAACCCAGTGTACCCAGCTGGCTTCTCATAGTGTGAGAATGTCCTCTTTGTGCCATGTCCTCTTTGCTCACTTCCCCTTTGAAGCCTGGGGGACTTTTTCCTTCCACAAAACGCCTAGAAACCTCTGCTTTCATATGATCAGATGTGACAAAAATTTAACTGTTCTTATCATTTCCATCAGCAATAAGCAAGTAAACCTGCAGTGGGCTCATATCCCATGAAAATGCTTCCCAGGATGCTCCAGCGCTTTGGTGGTGAAGTGTGCCTGTGTATTTTAGTCTGGGTCACAGGGGACAGATTTGTATTGACTATGTGTGGCCACTCAGGACAGATATATATTGATCCAAAGTGGTCTCAGGAGACAGCTAGACATTGATCACACACCTGATTGCATGACAAAGGCAAGCCTAAAGTCTGTGGCACTTTGGTGTGTGCATAAGGCTGTGCTGCTTGTCCCTGTGGAAAAATTGGACACCACTGCTGTAAAATAATATTGATCTACTAAACCCCTCTTATGCTCTGAATTTCTTTTGCAGCATCCTCTCACAATGATAATGTTATTCAATGGGGATCTCTACAGCCTGCTGAATTTCCTCAGCTTTGCCAGGTGGCTTTTTATTGGACTAGTAGTTGCTGGGTTGATTTATCTCAGATATAAACGTCCTGATATGCCTCGTCCTTTCAAGGTAACATCTGCTCTCTACTCTTTTACCTGAATCCTCCCTCCTCTCCATCCTGTAGTCAGACAGCAAAGGAGCATTTTCTGAAGTAACAAGCTAACCTCTTTTTCAGGAAAAACAGAGCTAGGAGAAAACAGTGTTTTGCAGCGAAGGCTTAGAGTTTTCCTGCAAGGTCCCCAGTGCTACCCCAGCTGTGTTCCATTCTGGAAAAGAATTCTTGCCTCTTCCTTATGCTTGGGGGCCAGAGGCTGAAGCTGTTGTGCTGAGATGAAGGCGTTTGCTCAGTTCTGCCCGTCTGTTTTGTTCAGGCTGTGTGATGTGAGCTGTGTGATGCAAACTATGTGAAAATACCTTGAGCCCTCTGCAGTCACAGAGGGTTCAGACTGCAAAAATTGGGGTTACATGTGCCAACATGATTTTCAGCCAGTCCTCTATTTAACGTCTCCTTTGATAAAGGCCTGGATAATTTTACCACCAAAAAGTCATGTCAAGCATAAGAGTTAATATAGAACATTTATGTCATTGCATATCCAATATCAAATATGCCAATTTTCTGTGCAAATAAGTGGTTAGTATGATTATTATTATATTTGGCACTTTCAGTGGATTTGCAGACGGAGTTATTGTGAACCCAGAAAGAAAATGCTAATAGTCCAGCCCCTTGAACAGTAGCTACTTTGGCTATTAGTACTATTTTGGCTAACAGTACTATTTTTCTGGCTTGTTTTAAGTAATATCTCACAAAGTAAGTTATCCCATTGTGTATCCAGAAAGATAATACCCATTATCAAAAAAGTGGAGAAATATATCCCTATTTAGATGCTGCCAAGGAACCTATTTTGTGAAGAACTAATAATGCGTATTGTTGCATTCATGTAGGTATATTAGTAAATATGGAGATGAACAGTACAACCTATTTTGCTTTGATTAAAAAAAATGCTTTGACAGTGCACAAAAGAGGAACAGTAATGCTTTGAGGCATGAAAGGAAAAAAGCAGTTTCCAAGGAATTCTCAATTCTCCATTAAACTTAATGTCTCATAAGCCATGCATGTAGGTATTTCCTTCAGAGAGTTGTTAACAGAGTGATTGTAGTGGTGTTCTTGAAAATTGAGCAAATAAATTTGATATGGTTACTTTGTGTGCTTTCAACAGTGACACTGGCAATGCTATCAGTCATACAGTCAGAAAGTGCTTTTCCGATGGCTATCATGTTCTTAACACTATCAAATATCTTTATCACTAGTCAAATTCCTGTTTAATTTGCTCTCTTCCTGCTAGATTTTTATTTTTACCTTAGGAAGAAAATCAATATGTTCTTAATAGTTTTAAAAGGTGACTTGAACTCCTGGTTGTGTTTTAAAATGTTTTCTAATGGGTAATTATCAAAGCGGAAATCTTTACTGTGGTTAGAGCTGCTTCCTTTATGTTGGGGGATTAGAGGAAGAACTTTTACAATGTAACTTATTTACATTTTAAAGGATGTAAAACACTGGAGAGTTTAGAGTGTAATTAAGAGACTTCTGTGGTACTCACTGCATAGCAGTCTGCAGGGCTTGGCTTCTGCAGTCATTGACATTTTGTGTGCCTGTTCTAGATACCCTTATTTCTCCAGAACTGTCCTGTACTGCTGGGTCTTATCCAATATACATTTCATGGAAAGTTAAACGCCTTAGTCATTACTTTACTTTGATCTTTTTATTTAATGGTTCTTTGTGTGGTTGTTTTTCAGGTTCCTCTATTTATTCCAGCGTTGTTTTCCTTCACTTGCCTCTTCATGGTTGCACTGTCACTTTACTCTGACCCAGTGAACACAGGGATTGGATTTGCAATAACCCTGACTGGCATTCCTGCCTACTACCTCTTTATTGTATGGGACAATAAGCCAAAGTGGTTCAGAAAGCTTCTAGGTAAGTCCTGGTGTGGGACTTCTTCATACTGACTCCAGGAGTTTCTCAGAGCTCTCCTCATGTTTATAATTTCTCAGTCTTGACATTTAGGGACTAGGAATTTTTCTCTTATCAAACCCAGGAGCTTTTTGGCATTTTCTGTCATGTCGCAGAGGTTTTGGAATACAGCTACTTGAATCTTTGGCCACGGGATGCCAGTGTTGAACTACATTACTTGGGCAAGAGAAAGAATATTCTCTTTAAGGTAGACTGGATAGATGTGAAGATTTTTCTGCCAGCTGTGACAATGAAGGTGAATAATTTCTAGCTTTTGAGATAACACAAAACTCTAGAAAGAAGTCTTGGTGCCTGTGTAGTATCTATGGATGGGCACGGTGTACTGGCTCAGAGGGGAAGGCACCAGAAGCCAGTCAGTGAGGGAAACAGCTTGTTTGCTTTGCAATTATTATCCCCAAAATAACAACAGCAATGACAGAAAACTGATGCTGACAGTTTTGAGGTGGAGCAGAGTGGAGATTTACTTGTGAAATAAACAGATTTTTGTTTTCCCTGAGAAAAAGCAATAAACCTTCTGTGTGGAGTCATTAAGCTGGCATTATTTTGTGAGTGTTAAGGGACACCCATTGTATAGCCTAAGAACATTTACAAAAGGCACTGAGTGAGGATAAATTCACTTAAGGTACCTCTGTGAGATATCGAAAAGAAATTGGGCAGCTGCAGGCTTGATATTCTAACCTTGAAACTATATGTCTTACATAGGCATGAAAGTGTAATTCCAGACATGAGGTTGTTCCAGTTTGGTCAAATTTAGAAATACATCCTCTGAGAGAAGGTACAACCACCCCTCCCCTTACCAGGTTTGGGAAAAACAAATTTTCCTCAAAGGAAAGTGAAAGAGATAAAAACTATTTATTTAACAAACACACGGGAAAAGGATAATAATGCTAAATAATAAAATTTTGCTGTGGAGAAAAAACCTGGGAAAGTGTTAGAATCCTCCCTTTGGTCTCCTCAGAGCTGGGGCTTGGCCCAGGGCCAGGCCCTCTGTGCTCGGTGGAAAGTCCTCCCGATGTGTTCTGATATTGAAGCAGTCCAGCAGAAAAGGGAGAAAATTCGAAATTCCAGGGAAGGAAAAAAAAGTTCAACTCTCAGTCTCTCTCCAGAGAAAAAGAAGCTCAAAAACTGGCCAAAAGCTGACTGGAAAAAAACCCGCAAGCCAGGTGTTTCCTCGCTCCCCTGCCGCAGCTGGAAAAAAAAGTCGCTATCTCTGTGTGGCCTTGAACAAGCTGCAAACTGCTTTGAAAAAGTTTTGCTCAGTTTTTCCTTCCTCCTCTCAGGCTCAGTTTAAAGGCATAGAAAGGCACAAGAATTAATTTCTGGGCATAGGGCAGTGATATGGGATACACATCATAAAGTCACCCCAAGACATTGGTAAAGGTCAATAAAAAAAAAATGGGATTGTCATTTAAGAGGTAAATTTTTGCCAGAGTAACTGGGTAACTTTCTATGAGTTTTTTTTACAAAGGAGAATGTGATGAATCCAATATACTTAGACTTAAACAAAGCATTTTATGTGGTACTAGAGGGGAAGTAGGAGCCTGTTAGTCTGAACGCACTGCTGTGCTACCAATACTGTTCCCAAGCTGCTTCATGTGCCCAGATCAGTGCATGGGCAGCTGGTGTGGGGCTTTGAAAAGTCACCTTCTTGAGGTATTGACTGGTTCAGCTGCCCAGCTGTGCTTCAGCAATGAGAGATGGCTGTTGCTTATAAACCCCATAAGGTGCAAAAACCAGTGTACAGACCATGGGTACAGACCAGCCCCATGTAAGGTCAGAGGTAATATCCTGAATAGGCTTCGTAAGCATCAGAGGAGAGGGATATTGAGCAGCCAGAATGAGTAGCAGGATAAAAGAGCCAGCCTGAAGATACATGCATTTCTGAAAGGAGTTTCAGGCTGATTACACTAGCAGAGCCCTCAAATGGATTACCCAAGGAATCCTCTACCAAGACTGAATGTCTTTGTTCTGTACCTATGGCATTTACATTGCCCATTCTCCTTACAAAATTGCTGCATTGAACAAAAAGTAACTTTACAGTTTGAAGGGTTTTTAGGTTCCGGGATGGTATTTTGTAATGAGAATAACATTTTTTTCTCTCCTCTTCCAAAGGAATTTTGCTGTAGCACTAGATGTGCTGGGACAAATAATTCTCAGCTAGTACAGGCTTCATTTGACCTCTGCATTCTTGCTTTTTGGAGAAGTCATGTGAAAATGAAAAAAGTTGAGCCAAGCAAATCCTAAGCAGCAGATCAGTGTGTAAAAGGATGTGTCACCAGCACGAGAATGCTTCTATCTGCACTTCCTCAGTTGAAAACTGATCCTTATACTTAAAATGTCTATTTCTTTACAGCGGGTTGAATTGTGAGGAGGTAAAAAATTGAATCCTACTTTTTTTCATAGCTGAGCCCTTGCTGGAAATGAGATCTCTTTATATAACAAAATGTCTCTGCCAGGGTTATTTATCAACACCAGAGGATGACACTTGTTCACTTAGGATGACACTTGTTCAATTAGGATGCTTAATTTGCTTCTCTTTGTCGAGTTTGTGATGGGATCCATGGGAAATTATCTCACCATTTTGCTGTTACAGATTTCATGTCCAGTCAAATATATGTGTTAAAAATCATGCTTTCTTTCCTCACCTAAGCTTTACGTGGTGCTTGTGTAGATACCAGGTCTGGGTTTTCTTTATAAGGGACCCATTTGTAGTGAATTCTCCTCTTGAAAAGGGAAAATTAGGATTTAAAGTGGGCTAGGGAAGTTATCTGCACTATTGTGGTATGTTAAGTTGTCTTGTGATAAATGTGAAACTGGTCCTGTAACTCTAGGTACTGCTCCAAGCATACAACATAGAGGTACTGACTGGAAACATATTGGAACATTTTCATAGGGGAAAATGCTCTTATATTGATTTCTTCTGAGTACATTGCAACCAAAAAATGCGAAGAATACCAGCTCCCCAACTTGTCTGCTCTGCTGTGGCTTCATCCCAGGAGAGAGAAAAACTGCTGCATTGAAATGGAGGACTGGGCAAGGTCTTGCTGTTGGTGGGTCTTTCCACTTAGGTGAATAAAATAACAGCCAGCTCTAGAGACGCCCAGAATTTCCCTCTGCAGTCGTGCCCTTTTCCAAGAGCTGTTATGCCACTGCTCAGCTTCAAAAAATTTTCTTTTTCCCTTTGCTTGTCCTCAAAGCTGGAAAGGGCTGGGATGGTGGGGGCAAAGACCTGCTGGTTTCCTGCTGCTGGCTTTCCTCCTGTCCTTCATCCCTGCTACACTCAGCCCAGCTCTGATGTCCCCACTATGGGTAGGGAAGGCAGATGGGAGGAAAATGCAATGCTTGGAGACTCTCAGCCTATCTGCCCCTATCAATTTATAGTCTAAGTGCAACCTGGCTTTGCACTGAACTGGTGACATGCAGAGAAAAGAGGAAAGGATGGTAGTGCCTTAGACAGGAGGTCAGGGAAGTGGTTTCAGTTCATAACTTCTGTGAGTTGCACTGTTTTACCCTCCTGGCTTTGCACTGGTGTCAACATCAACAATCATGCCTGACATTCAAGGAAAATCCGAACTTTCTTTTACAACAATTCCTGCTTATTTAAAATAGGATACTAAAAAAGAGTGATAAGTGAAGGGAATGAAAAGAAAATGTTCTTTTACTATTCTGTATATGGTGTATGTAAATTAACTGTGCCATTTACGCATCAGTACCCTAAAAAGAAAACCACCAAAAGCACCACAAAATACATGTCCAGTGACAAAAGGAAAACATGAAGTTGCTTTGGATGTGTGACATTCTTAGAGACCTGTGAAGCTTTGTAATCATTATTTCCTTTTATTGTGGGTTTTTTGGTTTTGGTTTTTTTTTTTGCTTAGGCAGGTCTTGGCCCAGATAAATTAATTTATTTGAACTCTTCTAGACTTTTATTTCAACATAACATCTTGATTATAACCAAGCAGTTATGCAGAGTAGTAATTTTTAAAGATAGCCTTTAAAAGCATGCAGACTTTTATTGAATAAGATTATACATCCATACCCTTCCATTATTATTGTATATGTATAACTTTGGATCAGAGGCAAAGAAAACAGTTAAAAAGAAGAAAATTTTGAATTTAAATGATATATGTATGTGCAATATATATGACATTTATGTGCAAGTAGGCTTTATAGAAGCTAAGATAATTTTCCTGACTGCTTCTCCTTCTTCATCTCTCCTGCAAAAAGCTTACCAAGTGTATGCTTTTATCTTTGCAGGCAGGGTAACCATAACATTGCAAATCCTCTTGGAAGTCATCCCAGCAGAGGAAGATCAGAAATCATGATCATCATGATCAGCTTTTGGGTTGGTGTTTTGTTTCAACCTGAAATAAAAAGAGTAAGGAGATTTATCCCCCTTCCTAACATGCTGCAAACTGGTGGAACAAGACACAGTCGAGATGGACACCGAGCAAGTAACTTTCCAGAATTGTTTTTTACAATGCTGTTGCAACCTTTTTTTTAATGTGGTTGATTGATATGTAGAAAGCAAGTACTTGTGCTATGAGGAAGCCCTTCACTACTTGTTTTGGTACCATGTCCTATTTTAACAAACTGTAAGTTCAACAAACTGCAATTTTGTTTGCCTTGTCACTGAAGATAGGTTTAAGTGACGTGTAATAGCTGGGTGTACTCTGAAGAATGTGTCTTGCTTGCTGTCCCTGGAGATCCCAGCTCTCACCAGAGCAAGGGTGAGATACAGCTGCTGAGTTTCAGATACTACATTCTTCCCATCACTCTGTTTGGCAGCCTGATTTGACTTCTTTTGACTCACTGGAAGGCCCATCACACTGATGCAGAAGCACCACTCCCCAAACCTTTGATATGGCAAACTCAAGGTTTCTTCATTCTGGAGTTCTTATTACGTGGCCAACAGAAACGTCTTTTGAGACTTAATATTTCTGCCAGTGGGGCAGGAAGATTTTAGCATGGGAATTTTAGCAGTAATTTTATGCATGTTAAATTTTTTACCAGGCTGGAATTGATCACTGATTTTACCAGTGTTTCTTTGTGTACCTACACACACAAAATCCAGCAAGTTGAGCAATGACCTTCAAATGAGTCACAATATTTGAATGTCACCTCTATTGCTGCATGAATATTTCCCATCTGGAAGCATATGATCCTGCAGTTATCAGTCAGGCAAACCTGATTTTAAAATTTTATATTAGGGTTGGTGGGCAGAAATAAATGTCACTGGTGGGAACATGCTATAGACATGACAATAAATGCAATACTTTTTTATGAATAAGGTATAAGGCAGGCTACAGCAGCTTTGTTGATTTGAGTAGGATGTGTGCCTGAGCTGTGGGCTTTTCACTTAAGCACGCTCCAGTTAACAGGGCTTTGGAACACTGAGGAACAGGTGCTTTTCCTGTCTTCTCATGGGTTTTATCTCAGCAGAAACAGAGAAAGGCCTTCAAAACTGATAAAATCAAATGAAATTCATCTCCAGAACTATTTTTGAGCTGAGCTCCAGCTCAAATATGAGCCAAAATTTTGCCCTTTTTAAAAGATAGTTGTATAGATAAAGAAGTTTCTTAATACTTAGAAATTGAGTTTTATATTCCTAATGACTACTCAACCTTAAGGTTAAGGTTTATTATCACTCTGTTGAGAATATAACACCTAACTATTGAATACATTAGTATTTGAGCTGTCTGATTTCAGCAAGTCATGTTCCAGGAAAATTCTTATGGAACTAAGCAACATTTAACTTCCTAAATTGGGAGAAAAGCACAACTAGTAGCCAGACCACTACAGTAAAGGGAGACTGTGTATTGTATATGTGTTGTATATATCCAGAATATCTACTGCTTTAAAGGTGTACAGTAATATGTCTTAAATATATACATATTTTTTGATTTTGTATCTCTGTGGTGGAATTTCATAAAAGCAGGGAAATGCAAGTAACTGATTATGTAGAAGAGCAGTAGTTTAAGACAGAGAAAGCATTTTGCGAACAGCGTTTTTCCATAAATGTTTTCTGTTTACAGTAACTTAAAGTGTTATTTGAAACTTGTTATAGGCATACATTTTGAGAGAGTTTTTTGTGTTGACAGTGAATGTGTTTATTTAGTACTTACATTTGGGTCACAATTCTGCCTTTGAAGTTGTCTCCTGCCATCCCCGTTCATCAGGATTTGTCCTCTGTCATCATGGAGCATCTTCAAAGTACACAAACTCTACTCCTCTCTGACAGAAATAAACTGTCTGGCACCCTCTAGGAGTGCACCTAACGCATTCCTCCCCTAATGAATGCAAAGTGCATGGGATCCAGAGCAAAACCACCTCAAGATCGACAGTGGACGTAGGTTTTTCACTCAGACTGTTTCATTCCCATGTATTCATTCCTGTTGTGCCACATTACTTGAAAGTTTAATTGTAGGCAGTGTTAACTTGTAGAAATAAATGGGCTCCATAAATATAACCGAATGTTGCTTTATTTTCCCATCGTGGTCTTTAAGGTTTAAAAATGTTTCTGAAGCCTGATTCAGTGAACATAATTTTACTAGGTTTAGTTCATGTAAAGGGTTAATTTGTCCCAAAATCCTAGGACTCATTGATTCTGAGGTTGTATATTTTAGGAAGGAAAAAATTACTTGCAAAATAAAGACCTGGGTTTTTTGAAGGTGCACAGGGATTTTAATTTCAGGTTTAGTTTCTTTAGCACATGCAAGTACAGTACAAAATAATGAAATTGGGTTTCCACTGTATTATGAAAGCCAGTATTAAGGATGTTTATTACACTTGAAAGTGAGTCATATCTTCAGATATTGAGGAAAACCATTTTTTCTTAAAACATCAGGTTCTCTCATGACATTGTTAAGTATTGTTTTTAGTCATAAAGGAAATTCTTCTAGAATTTCTAAAGTATAGACTTTATATATACTTTTTCTTATTAGGGCCTGAGGTGGTCAGGCCAGTGAGACTATTTCTGTGGAGAACTTCAGTGGTTCTTTTTTTTCCTTGTCTTTTGCAAAAACTGGATGTGTCAAAAGAGATTTCTTTTGGTTTAGGTAGCTGCAGCTGGTTTTTTTTTTTTTCTTCTTTGAATTTGTTGTTTTCTGGGGTATACGTAAAAGTATCACTGAAGGCAAGAGAAAGGAACATATTATGTGAGTAGCAAATACTGCTGAGCTTTAGTATAACATAGAGAAACAGTTCAGCACCTGAAGCCTCTGAAGGGGCTGACCTACCTTTGCATCTCCTAATCTGGAACATTAAAATTCCCCCATAAAAATTATTTATTTTCAGTTCAATTTGCAATAGGGGCTCCTTTTGACCACACTACATTTTCCGTATTTTTCAATCTGAATGAAAAACACCCCAAAAAATTTGCTTGCCAGAAGCTCATTTGCCTTTTACTATATGTATGTAAATATAACTCTTTGGCTGAATGTGTATGCTCCTGCTTTTTTATTTTCAGAGGAAAATCAGGCTTCAATTTAAGAATAGTTTTCAAATATTTTTCTACAGAAGAAGGTAGTGGTTACCTATATCCACAAGGTGCATAATTTATTGATGTAACAAGATGAAAAGGATTTCCTATTACGTTCAGTGCCTCCAGAATTTTTGACTCGCGCATTAGCTATATATCAGGATCCAAACAGATTTTAATTAGCATAAGTCTTAGAGAAGTGGGTGTCGATCTTTCTTAGGAGGAATTAGATATTTCATTTTTTCAATGTACCTATCAAATATTGTGTTTAATGACTAGCAGACCACAGATAGCTTGGACAGCAGAACATGGAGCAGGTAACGAACATACTAAAATCCTGTACAAAAATTGTACTTATGTTTGCAGAGGATGCAAAGCACAAAGTCTGGCACTTGAACCCAGGCAAGAGTGGTCAAGGGGAAGAGCAGGACAATGTGTGATGACCCCTGTTTGATTATAGGGCAGCTGCCTAAGGCTGGAGACTGTTCTGCAGGACAACCATTCTAAAAATGTATACTTGTGTCCATGCCAGCTTGTGTCCCACCTAAGGTGCTGTGGAGTCCCTTTAGCCTGGCTCTCCCCCTGGCAGGATAAGGCTCAGGGAAGGCTGGTGCTGCCAAAAGGAGATGGCAGGTTGAGATATCCCTGTGCCTTTTCTGTAGACGACATCACTTGTAATTTTTCTTTTGCCCCTTAAACATCCCCCTGCATTCTTTGAACCATTACTCTCTGGTGGAGTCGGGAGTAACTGAGGAAAGCCTCCATGCCTTAAACACCTCTGGGGATTTGTTGGGACTTGGCAAACTGATGGAGTTTTCTGGTTGTCTTCAGAAGCTTGTAGAATTTTCTTGTGTGTTAGTCCATGTTTAATTTGAGGGATGCTGGATGAGGGATGAGGGAGCTGGCAGATGAGCTTGCAAAGCCGCTCTCCATTGTTTACCAACAGTCTAGGCTTGCTGGTGAGGTTCCAGATGACTGGAAGCTGGCCAATGTGACATTCATTTACAAGAAAGGTAGGAAGGAGGATTGACACTTTACTGTGCCATAAATCGAGTCTCTCCTGATGGGAGAGAATTTGCTGTAAGTCCTTGTAAGGAGTTCGAGAGATAAACTGAGACGTCTCTTCTAGTTTCAATGCTTCCAGATAGTTGTTTATTAAGTCTTATCAGAGGAACAGAGCCACTAGCATGACCCAGGTACAGCATAGAAGGAGGAAAAGTAGGAGTGAGTCTAATTATCAAGATTTACACAGCCTTTTAAAGATATTTTAACCAATAGTTGCTAAAAATGTACATTATTTTCACTTTCCTAGCAATTATTCAGAAACACGACTAGGAACTGCGGAATTTTCTATCCAATCATTCCAAACTACTTTTACTGCAGAATATGGAGTAGTAGAAGAAGGAGAAGAAAGTTTAGAGAACAACAACAATCCTCCATTTTGATGTTTTTTACTCTTACCTATGTACTACAAAGAGAAGCCTAAAACCTCTAAATTTTTCACGCTGTGACAATCTTACATAGTAGTCTATCACCTAATTCACACCACTGTATTTTCTAGTTGTTGTCTGACTGTTGGCAATTTTTTCCAAGGTTTGAAGCTAAAACAGTGTTGTTCAAGGGGGTAAGAACCCTTAAAAACAGGCAGAGAAATATTCTCAGCACTCTGGGTTCCTACAGAGGATCCTAGTAATTATAGGCCAGTTCGTTTGACCTCAGTACCCAGCAAGGTAATGGAGCAGTTTATACTGAGTGCCATCACAAAGCACTTACAGGATGGCTAGGAGATCAGACCCAGCCAGCATGGGTTTAGGAGGGGCAGGTCGTGTTTGACCAATTTGATCTCCTTCTATGACCAGGTGACCTGCCTGGTGGATGCAGGAAGAGCTGTGGATGTTTTCTACCTGGACTTCAGCAAGGCCTTTGACACTGTCTCCCACAGCATATTCCTGGGAAAGCTGGCAGCCCACACCTTGGACAGGTGCTCTTTTCACTGGGTTAAGAACTGGCTGGATGGCCAGGCCCAGAGAGTGGTGGTGAACAGTGCTGTATCCAGTTGGTGGCCAGGTACTAGTGGTGTCCCTCGGGGGTCTGTGCTGGGGCCAGTTCTGTTCAATATTTTTATTGACAACATGAGTGAAGGTATTGAGTCTTTCATTAGTAAGTTTGCAGAAGACACCAAGCTGGGAGCATGTGTCGATCTGTTGGAAGGTAGGAGAGCTCTGCAGAGAGACCTGGAATGGTTGGATGGATGGGCCGAGTCCAGTAGGATGAAGTTTAATAAGTCCAAGTGCAGAGTCCTGCATTTTGGCCACAATAACCCCATGCAATGTTATAGCTGGGGGCGGTGTGGCTGGACAGTGCCCAGACAGAAAGGGACCTGGGGGTACTGGTCGGCTGCTGACAGAACATGAGCCAGCAGTGTGTCCAGGTGGCCAAGAAAGCCAGTGGCATCCTGGCCTGGATCAGGAATAGTGTGGCCAGCAGGACCAGGGAAGTCATTCTTCCCTTGTACTTGGCACTGGTGAGGCCGCACCTTGAGTACTGTGTCCAGTTCTGGGCCCCCCAGTTTAGGAAGGACATTGAGACACTTGAACGCATCCAAAGAAGGGCAATAAGGCTGGTGAGGGGCTTGGAACACAAGCCCTATGAGGAACGATTGAGGGAGCTGGGGTTTAGCCTGGAGAAAAGGAGATTCAGAGGTGACCTTATCACTCTCTACAACTCCCTGAAAGGTGGCTGTAGTCAGGTGGGGGTTGGTCTCTTTCTCCAACCAACAACTGACAGAACGAGAGGACACAGTCTTAAGCTGCGCCAAGGGATATATAGGTTGGATATTAGGAAAAAGCTTTTCACGGAAAGAGTGGTGAAGTATTGGAATTGTCTGCCCAGGGAGGTGGTGGAATCACCATCCCTGGAAGTGTTTAAAAAAAGATTGGATGTGTCACTTAGTGCCATGGTTTAGTTGAGGTGTTAGGGCATGGATGATCTTAGAGGTCTCGTCCAACCTGGTGATTCTGTGATTCTATGATTCTGTAATTTGTTTTCTGTTATCTTTTTGTGAAGGAGCTCTTGGGGAACACGTCAACAATTGACACCATTTCTGTTTACATTTGCTTTCTTGTTTCTTTTTATATTCAAAGAAACTTTTGAAATAATTTTTCCTTGAAGTGCAAAGATCTAAATGGATAAAAACACCTATTCCAACAAAGGATTCACTTTATCAAGAGAGAGTTTGGATCCTCTTTATAATCCCTATAACAGGAATGTCTACAGTGTTGTGATGTGTATCAAAGATTTGATATTTTCTAAATATGATGTTGGTGATGATCCAACATGGTTATAAAAATGCTGTGGCTGCAGTCAATTTTATGCTCCTGTAGCTCATTCTCTGCTCCCAAGTCAGGCTACAAAATGCTCCCACTGCTAAGCTTTTCTACAAGCTTTTTTCAGATCCAGGAACTCACCTACATCCCCTTTGAAAGGGAAATGCCATCCCTTTCTTTGTGGTGCACCTCAGCACCTAGAGCTGGATGTTAGCAGGTGACCTTAGCTCTAGACAGGCTCTTTGATGATCCCAGAGCTTGTTCAGTTCAAGGGAAATTGGAGTCCTGGGTTTTAAAAAGTAGCTGGCTTTTGCAACCACCTCTCTCAGTTGTATTTAAAGTGTTTTGTAAAACTGTTACATAGGAATTTTGGTGATTTTTTTAAAGGTGATTTTGTGTGTGTGTGTGATTTTTATTTTTTCCCCCTCCCTGTTAGTTATGAGAGGTTAAATGTTATGGGATCTTTTGCTAATTTTACCCTGTGCCTTTGGCTCTGCCTGAAGAAAGCCATTTGATTCAGCTTCAGCTACCAATATCTCTTTGCCACTCAGTTACTACAATGTAATTGGATCTAAAGTACATGTATAATTTGCTGCTAGCAACGCTGGCTCATCTTAATTATGACTTCCAGCTGATTTCTAACAATACTTTTCAATGAATATGCGTAGCATAGCAGTCAGACTGGTGCAGATGAATAACTCTTCTTGAGAACTTGAGCTTTCACGCTACCTATGTATCAAGTTGTTTAAAAGCATCAAGGGAGGGTCTCTGGCTTAAACTGGATGGAGGCTTTCAGAAGGGCTTGTGACAAAGCCCAGGACACAATGAGTGCAAAGCCTGAGATGTTTTAGATTCTATATATGTGTGCATTCTTCCACATTTGGCAAAATTTCTGAGAGAAAATTAGGAAAATCTGAGAGGTATAAGTGTGACCTCCTAGGCAGATGACTTCCCCAGTGCTTTCTTCTACATTCACCCTGACATTTTCACTGAGACCATTTCTATTCAGTGCCTCTTCTGCAAGCAAGCTCTTTGAAACACCTGTATTTAATTGTAAGCTAGGTGCTGTTCTTGCCCATCTGCTTGTGATTTTTTAAGCCTCCTCTTCCTTTTCCTCACCAGAAAACTGGTTTTCCAGTTTTTTTTGTAACAGTATTTTAAAAAGTAACACAGTCATGAATTAGGGTCACATAAAGCTCTAAAGCTGTTCCAAGCAGCTCCCTCCTCACAGGCTCACTTAGTTTTGTTTGCAGATTGCAGCTGGAGGAACTTAAAGTTTATCACAGCAAATACTCAGCTCCTCTTGGGTATCAAGGATGTGGTGTTTTAACAGAATCCTTGCATTTGCAACACCCGATTAGAGGTTCTGACATGGCCAACTTGGCATTGGAAAATTTGGGCACGTGGCAAACCCTGCTCGAGGTTATGAAAACTCTGTGGGGACAGTGAGAGATTTGGACAAGCTGAAAGACTACATGCACAGCAGTGAATTTTATGATTAGCCATCTATGCATACTTAATTACTTGCATATTTTCAATTACTGATAGCTTCATTTAAAAAAAAATCTATAGTCCGTTTCTAGGGGGGCATTTCAGGTTTCCTGAGTTTGGTTTGGTTTGGTGTTTGTTTGTTTGCTTTTGTTGGTTTGGTTTGGTTTGGTTTGTTGTTGTTGGGGGGTTTTGTGGTTTTTTTTGTGGTTGTTTTTTTTTTTGTTTTTGGTTTTTTTTTGTTTTTTTGGGTTTTTTTGTTTTGTTTTTGTTTTTTGGGTTTTTTTTTTCTTTTTGGTTGTTTTGTTTTATTTTTTCATTTTTCTTTCCTTTTTTTTGAACATTATATTCAGGACAGCTCCCTCAGATGTGCTGCTTGAAAGCTGGGGCAGACAAAGAAGCTTTTAAGGGAATTCTCGCTGTATTTTCACTACACATACTGCACAGTGCAATTCAATATTCATAAACTACTTCTGGCTGCTGCTAGTATTTCCCATCTGTGTTTGCTAATTCATGTGCCAGATATATTTAAAATGAATCATTAAACATCAGGGGATTTGATGCTTGTTCCACATGCAACAGCTCACTATTGAACAAAACTCCAGTGCTTTGTACTGATGCTAAGCCCTAGCTACCTTTGATTTTATAATAAATACAGGAGTCAGAGGCAGAATAAATCAGATCCTGTACTGCCAGATTGGCAGAGATGATTCATCATACTTTTCTGACAGCAATGCACTTGACTGCAAGTCTCATGCAGCCCCACTTTAGATCATACAAAGGCATCTGGATGACGAAAAGCAGGCTGGCTTAGAAGACAGCATACAGTGCTGCACAATTGTCATATTTATTTAGTGGCATGTGTCTGCTAAAATGCTTCAGGTTGTAGCTCATGGTAATAATTCTCCCTTGCATTGATTTCATCTTGGCCCATTTTTATTCCTTTACCCATATTTTAAACAAAATTTATTTTCAAAAACCTTTCCAAAATGGAAACATAAAGCCTTTATCTAAAGCAGACACATGTGGGTAATAAAATAGCTCATCTCTGCACTCAGAGTGCTGTTTTTAGAAATGAAATCATTATGCATTAGTCAAAGGGTTAGGTGGTCACCCAAACACTTCTGTTCTTCCTGCTTTAGAAAAAAACTGTTTACTCAAGTATCAGAAACTCTGTAGTCCTACAGATTGGAGTTTGATTTGTTGCTGCTTGGCTCTTGGTGATGGATGTCTGCACCAAAGCTCTGGGCTTGAATATTGAATATGGATCTGAAACCCAAAAATTTATCTGGGCAGAGGGAGCAAGGAGCCTGTGACCATCTCCCTGTCCTGCCTTGTTCGTGAGGGGTTTGTGTATCTGTCATAAGAACAGAGCTCATTTGGAAACTGCTCTCATGGAGAAATTGTAGTTCATTAATGTTCTGAATATGCCTGCACAGAAACTACAGACTGGTGCAGCACATTGTGTTGGGCTTTCTCACAATTTTTCAAGATGTTATTTGAGATGCAACTATGTTTGGCTTGTATGGCTTTAATTTGGTTTTCTTTTTTATAATACAAATGATTTGCTGTATATACATATACATGTATGCATGTATTCTTTAGGGTTAATGATGCAGAGCTGCACTCCTATGTTGCAAGTTTAAGACAATCAATGAAGTACTATTTAAGGCATGCCAACTTCTTTTTTAATACTATTTCTAAAGTAAATTGCAGCAAGCACACAGCCATCCACCATGGAATAATAAATTGATATAGAATGTGTGGGGAAAAGGCAATAAGCCAGAATCATTAACAAGCTCAGTGCACCACTCCAGCAACACAAAGCAGTCATAAAGCTGAGGTTGGAATTGCACACAGCAAATGGTGTACACCAGTAAATCTGGCCCCAGTAATTTTTTTGCAAATGACATAGAAGCCAGAAAAACATTTAGATAATTGAAATTAACACTTTTAACAATGATCTATAAAGCAGTAAATAATAATCAAAAGGTTCTTTCAAGCTCTTTGTAGAAAACCTATAGTACTTCACAATCTATTTTTCTCCAATATAAATGAGATCAAATAACACAGACCCTCTTTTCCTTAAGAATGGAACATCTTTTTTGTAAGGTATCATACCAGCCCCTAGTTTGCCAAACACTGTGCATGGAATGAAGGCTTGTTATTTTGGTTTTGGAACAAAGTTAGATAAAAAAGGAAAAGATAATAAAAAGGAGCTGTTGGAAAAACATTAAACAGGGTTTTTGGTTTTTTTTTTTTTTGATTGATGCAAATTTTCACCTGTGTTTACTTATATCAAAGTGACTGTGCATACTGGATCATGTGAACATAACCCTTGGGTAGGTAGAAAGGCTGCTGCAAACTTTGTAGTCCTTTGGAGGGTGTAACCACTACCGGAAGACTTTGGGTATTCTTCACTGATACTCTCAAAATTAAAGTTTTCTATTTTGCATTTAATCCATTCCATATTTTTCAATGTTGCTCTTAAAATACAACCATTGCCTTTCTTTCTAACTAAATTGATGAAAGAGGAGATCGAATCTGTCAGGCAATAAATCAGCTTTTTAATGTTGGATCAGCTGTTTAAATCACTGTTTGACCACATTATTGGCCACTGCCTCTCATTAAGCCGCCTCCCAAAGCCACCAGGCAGGGAGCCTGCTATCTTAAAGCACCCCATCCAGGCAACAAGCCTTTAAAATGAACCTGGGAAGAAGTCTGGGTGTTAGTGGGAACACTGCCTTGCATCATGTTGTGCACAAATTAGACACAAATCTGTGGATTAGAACTAAAACCCCACCAGAGCCCCTTTTAAAACAGAGATAGTTTTGCTTACCTGAGTTCTGTGCAGAAGTCTGGCCATCGCTTTCCAGTCTATCAATCTGAGCTCTTTCATGAATACCAAACTCATTTCAAAAAACCCAGATTCAGTAAAACAATTTCTGTAGAGGAAGCAGCAGTTGGGAGAGTGATGGAAATACGGGTTTGCATTAAATTCCCCTTTTTTGTCAGATGATAGGGATGCTTCAGAGGTACTACTGCAAATATTTTTAAAAATCCCAATTTCACCAGACTTATATGAAACATTTTTTTTTCCTCAAATAAAAGCAGATAAGCACGTGTGTGTGAGAGAAGGAATAAAGCATTACAAGTGGGAGAACACATAAGAGCAAGCTGCCAAAATTTTGGGACTCTGATATTCCTGTCTCTTCTGCCAAGCACTTCCAGCACCAGTCTTTCAGGTGCTGCCACTGTGGAGAAATTTGGCTGTAGTGGTTCTCCCTGTCTGAGTGGTGGAAAAGGTGCAATGTACCTGGGAAAGTCATCAGCCCCTATGGAGAGGCAGCCCAATATCCAGTGGGACTGTGGAATATAATGAGAGCAAAGTCTGGGAAAAATTGGCGGCTTTTGAGAACCCACCCAGAAGCCCATGTTTGTGACAAATGTAAGGTACTGGAAGCTCTCAAAACATGAAGTCTTTTATACCGATCTACCATAGACTGTATAAAAGAAATAGAGCCCCAGAGTGAACATAGTGGTGCTTTCAGTGTTGTATTTCTCTGTTCCTGTCTCCATGGGGGATAATTAATTCAGCTCCCTGGAGAGGCAAACACATCTCAGGAAAAAAAAAAAAAAGAAGGCTCAGTTCCTAAGGGCATTTGTGAAAGCTGAATTATTTTAGGAGGCTGATAAAAAGGAGAAAGGTAACAGTAAGGAGACAGACTGAATTGAGGATCAGGACAATATGCCAACAGAGTCATCACCTGTAGGAAAGAATGGGCATAGTTTTCTCCCTATGTATTTCAAGTCCTGGTGTCTTGAAGAGGAAACTAGGCTTAAAGTCCCCTTAAAGAGGGATGCCAGAGAAACAGACCTATCTCTTCTTCCAGAGGAAACTGATGGCTGCTGGATGAAACCTGAGAGCAGGTAAGAAATGCCTGGGACAAGTTATATTGACCAGGACTGAGCTGAAAAGAGGTCAAAACTTTTGTGGTGTTCATTTGTATGAACAGAGAATGAATGTTCATATAAACCCTTCAAAATCTCTGATTTACCTTCCCTGTTTTTCCCCATATTTACATTCAGGGAACACATGCATTTGAGTGTGGGTGACATTGTACCAATTAACAAACTGTGGTTTCTTGACAGTTGACTCATATTCAATAGTATTTGAGGAATATTGTTTTGAAATCCTTAGTCTACAATTGAGGAATTATATCCATAAAAAAAATTGTGTTTGATTGAGACAAATATTGCTTCTGTTCTGCTAAGGCACCTATTGATGTTGTGGATGTCCCATCCCTGGAAATATTCAAGGCCAGGTTTGATGGGGCTTTGAGCAACCTGGTCTAATGAAAGGTGACCCTGCTCATGGCAAGGGGGTTGGAACAAGGTGATCTTTATGGTCTTTGCCAATGCAAACTATTTTATGATTCTATTCCAAACATTTATGTTCAAAGGATAACAGGAAGAGCATGCACAAAGAGCTTCAGTTACAATTACACTTTTGAAAAAAATTAAATAATAAATTAAAAGACAGCAACAGATTTTGGGTTTATTTTGTGTAGCGGGTTTGGTTTGTAACCGGGCAGAAACACCAATTTAGTGTAGTGGTCTGGTCCAAAATACTCATTACTGTTTACCTTCTGTGAGATAAGAATTAGGAGAAACGCAAAGCAGGCACCAATCTTGAAAGAATATAAACAAGTTTATTAACAGACCTAAAAGAAGAAAAAAAATCTTACCACACCTTCAGAACTCTTCTCCTCCCCCCACCTTTCTGCCTTCTCCAAGTGACAAAGTAAAAAGACAACCCTTGAGATGTTCAGGCTGTTTACCACTTCCATAATAACCTTGCTCAGTCCATTTAGGAAGAGGAGTCTATCTTGCCCATGCTATGAAACACATTATCACAACGAGACAGCTGCCCACTTCCAAATAACTTTGTTCAGTCCATTTAGGAAGAGGAGTCTCTCTGCTCGCATGCGAGTCCCTTCCCCCGACTTGCAGCTTTTCCCACAACTGCTTTCGAGGGTCCACTCTTGAAGTTTTTTGTGGTACAATTTTAAGGTTGAGCTGTTCAGAAACAAAAGTTCTCTTCACCCATCTCTGGGAGCATTTCATCTCTAAGAACAGAGGCCCTTCTCCTTCCCTGGGAGCACAGGGTCTTCCTCATCTTCATCTTTAGGACTATCTCTGGGAGCATCTCTAGGAACTGAGGTTTTCTCCTTTCCCATTTGGAGCAAAAATCCTCATCACGTCCATCTCTCCCTGTTCAAACTTCTCATGAAATTACAGCTGCGTCAGCATCTGCCTATTTCAGCGCAGGTGTTTTTGCTCACAAGTTGAACACTCCACCCCCCATGCCTTCATGAAATTACAACGGGTACTCTGATATATCATAGCTTCACAACAGAATTTCAGCTTTAAGCATCTCCTCTTTCTCTTCCCTCAGGTTTTCAGCTCTTCATAGCACTAAAAGGGTTAATCTCACCTCGGCCTTGCAGCTGGAATGTTGCTAATCGCTGTTGATCACATGACCTCTTCCGGACAGCGGTGCCGCTTTCGCTGAATCTTGGCAGCACTGGGGTGGGGGGGGGCGCCTGTCTGCCCACATGTCCTGGGTTGCAGTGTATTCTATTACCATCCTCATGAGCTGTTGAAATCAGGTGGGGCAGTGTTTCCTTGCCTCCTCCCCCCAGACTATCTTTCTGTTAATGGCCCATCATTGTTCTGCTGCATGACTCAGAGATGACTCCCTCCGGACTATCTTCTGTTAATGAGCCTAATCAACACTTGGCCTCATGACTCATTACCCCATTGTGAGATGCTCCACCCAGAGGGAGGAACCAAGCATCCCATCGTGGATATAATCTGAGATGCTGAACACCAGAGACAACCCTTTCCACTGGATTTCCAGAGGACAGGAGCTACAAAGCCACCACTGGACCTTCTGAGGAAGAGCAGACCCTTTTTCTACAGGATCACTGCTTCAGAGGACTGCAGCCACCATTCTACCAGACTACTCCCACCACCCTGCCTAACAGGGACTCAGGTTGTATCTTGAGTCTGTCAGTTTGAACCAGTGTTTTCTTTTAGTTTTTTTCCTTTTCTTTAATTTCCCCATTAAATTGTTATTCTGACTTGGTGCCTCCCACTGGTTTGTTTTCAAGCTAGTACACCACAGCAGGGCTGTGGGGGGGTTCTGCGGGTGGAACAGGGCCCATCGGCTCCAGGATGGCCGTGGCCCGGCCTGGCCTGGCCTGAGCAGGGCCTGGGCCGGGCCCGCTGGCCCCCGCATGGGGCCCGCAGCCACCTGTCCCAGCACCGGAAATGAGACAGAGAGGCTCTACCTCGGAGTTTCTGATTCTTAAGTGTGGATTACAGAGGCGGTCACAACTTTAAGTGGCTTAAAGAATTGTCCATATTCAAACTGGCCAGCTGATCGGTTCTGCCAGGTCACAGAGGAAGCTGTAAGCACCCCTTTACAAGAACATCACTTCCGGGACTATGCTTGCTAACCCATGACATTTTGGAACATCTAATTTGATATACTTTAAACTGAGTAACTGAGTATTCAAATTTAAAAGGAACTTACAGAGCCATAATTTAGAAATTGTAGACTCTTTTTGGAATGGTAATATTTTTTTCCTCTTAACTGTGTTCGTGTTGCTCATGGGGTTCCAAAAGTACTTTGAAATTTTTGCTTACAGTTCAAGTCCATTCCTAAAAGATTTTGGTCATTTAAAAAAAAAAGTGCTTTGCTTTTATTTTCTACACAGTTCTTAGTCTTGTATTCTTGGCAATGCTAGGAGCAGACCAGGAGCTATCATTCCAGAAGCAGCTTTCTGAAGTCTAGGCAGACTTATGGATTTTACATTAACAGCCTATTTTGCAGAAATCCTTTACTCTTCATTGACGCAATACAGTCTGATGAGTATCATGATGCTGCTACTTTTTTATTTATGTTTCTATTATTACAAAAATTGATTGTAACTCCACTTCAGTCCGTTTTCCTATCTATTATAATATGCCATATTCAATAGGCTTTTTTTAAGACAACAATTTATGTTTAGAAGTTCTAGTCCAGAAAATCTTATCTTTCATATTTTCTTTCTGGTTTTCATTAAGTTTATTTGTAATAATTGGTAATGCTCAGGGTCCTGCATTTTGGTCTGCAGCTTTTTTGTCTTCCTGCCACAACCTTCAGCATCATTCTCCTTTCCTTGATACTCAGTGTTTGTTCTTGTGAACCACTACAGGGTTTGCTTACAAAGAGATTATTGTTAGGACAAGGGGGAATGGTTTCTAGCTGAAAGAGGGTAGGTTTAGAATAGATATTGGTTAGAAATTATTTGCTGTGAGGGTGGTGAGGCCCTGGGACAGGTTGCCCAGAGAAGCTGGGGATGGCCCATCCGTGAAAGTGTTCAAGGCCAGGTTGGATGGGGTTCTGGGCAACCTTCTAGTGGGAAGCATCCCTGCCTGTGGCAGAGGGGCTGAAACTAGATGATCTTTAAGGTCCCTTCCAACTCAAACCACTCCACGATTCTATGAGTACCTCAGTAGAATACTTTTATAAATGTAAGTATGTAGGAATTTAATTTTCTTAATCATCTACAGCTGGTTCAGCAATTAAAAAGCAGGAATGATCCCGTTAAATATCGCTTTATAAAAAACATTAGGAAAGACCTGCTGTTGTGCTGTGTTATAATTTCATCTCAAGTTTTCCTATTTCTTGTTCTGAAGGTTACAGCTTGGAATATGAATATTCAGCTATCTTCAGTCTGGTGTCAAAAGTGTTCTAGTAACTGTAAACCCAGAACACACTAAATTCCTTGCTGAATGTCTCTGTATCAAAATAATTGGTATCGGTTCAGCCTGGGGTAACCTTTGTGTAATGGTACACAAAGTACCTCCCCACATTACCAAAATTTTACATAGTCAAAACTCATAGTTTCTTTCACCTACAAACATTATAGTTTCCTTTTTAGTCTTTATAAAAAGTTGTAGTTATAATAACTTTATAGTCTTCTTTTTTCTCCTCATGTCCTACAGCAGAAAATTTTTCTTGGCAATTCCTTTTGTTTTCTCACTTTGTATTTTAGGAGTTACACAGAGAAAGGTAAAGCTCTGCAAGGGTTGTCTCCTTTTGGATATATTTGTTTACACATATATATGTAAATTGCCAGGAGAGTACTTTCCTTTGCTCCTTATTTTTTTCCCCTCTCTTAAGTGGATCAAGCTGCAGCAAAAAAGTTATATTCCATCTGCATGAAGAGCCTTCCAAAAAAAAACTAAGCTCAGATTAAGAGCTGACTTCAGAGCTGTGGATGCTGAATCTTTGAAGATGTATGCATTTCACTTGCCTCTAACCATATGAAAACTCAGTACTTAGTGCAAGACTTGAAGGTCTCTCTAGTCTCTGGAGACAAACTGGTCTTTCCAGGAGGCAGTGTGAGCTATTCTGGTGTATGAAGGATGAATTTTTCTCTGCCTACCTTCTGCTTGTAGTGGAGTTGTACTTTCTTGTCTCTCCAGCACTGTTGGACTTTGCTGCCTTTCACACACTCTGACACATCTCACCTCACAGCATTTTGAGAATGGTGGGTTTTCTCTTCACCCTCTCTGGAGCAGTCTGGTTTCCCCAATGACAATAGAGAACACCCTTAGACTATAGGAGAGTATAAGTCACACATAGGATGCCAAGGCAGCTGAGAATTTAGAGATAAATCCCACTCTTTGAAGCAGTACTGATAAACCCAACAAGACTATCCATCCAATTAGCAGTGCACAAGCCTGAGTAGGAAGCCAGGATAATATGCAGCAGGAGGAAAACATTTGGGGAGAATGCGGAATAAAGGGTGCTTCAGTCCCGCTCCAAAAAGCATGTTGGTGTCTGTCACTGGGCAGATGGAGTGACCTACCTTTTTCAGATTTTATAGTTACGGAGTTAAGGGAAAACAGGTTTTTTTACTTTTTTTTTTTTTGCAGTAAACCTTGGATGCAAAAATTTGAAGAAGGTACCAAATATACAGTGATCAGTGCCAGTGAGGGGAGCCTCCAGTTCAGATCTTCCCACTCCTGCAGTGTTGCTGGGGACTCTCTCCATCCCTTCTCCTGAGGATGCTTCACTTCATCCAAACCCTTTTGTGGTCAATGCAGGCAGTAGGACCAACAAGGAGTCCAAGAGGAATGCTTAAACAGTCATGGCCATAAGCGATTTTCACTCCCATACTCTTTCTCTCTGGTCCCACTCAGTTTAAAATGCTGCAGACAATGAACTGATGGTTTATTTTCTGAAACAAATAAGCCCTTCAGAGAGAATCTAGTGTCCTGATGAGAAGAAAGGCAGCATTAAAAACATGCAAGCAGTAAGAGGAAAATCTATTGTTTATTAGAAAAAGAATACTTTGCAGCCCTAATCTGTTACTAAAAATTCCCATTCATCCTTGGCAATGTGATCAATCTGTGCTGAAAATTTAGTCTTATATGTATGAATTTGAAGTGATTTTATCAGTGTTTTAATATATCAGGTCCAATAAACTCCCATATCTATTTCAGTTAAATTTAAATTGATCCACTTAGAAGATAATTTTGACTTTCATTATTTTGGGGGGGCTATTTCATTTGTCTCAGACTGAAGTTATGGAAAAAATGTAATTTAGCAGCTGGGGGATGCATGCACACTCCCACATGTGCATGCAGACACACAGACACCCCCCTATTTATGTAGCAGAGGTGCCTGTGTGATGTTTTGGATTTACCCTCTTGGTTCCTCAGTTCCTGATACTGTATTTGGGTCAGACTTTGGTGTCTGAACTGCAGTATACCTATGGAAAGAACAATTTAATGGGTAACAGAGACTTTTCTCAGTTCAGCTGCAGTCAAAACTCCATCTGCAAGTCAGAAAGTGTAGTACAAGTGAAAGGCTTTGTTTCCAAAAGAAGGTGAAGGGTGCTGAAGAAGGAGATGTGTGAGGTCTAGGCCCTGGATAAACGTCAACTGAAATAAGTTGTTGTTAGGAAAGAGGTTTCTTTCTTCTTTTCTGCAAAAAAAAAAGTCAGAGGGATGTAACACCTCTCTTGTGAGGATCAGCTGAGTTAGGTTGCTCAGCATAGGAGAAGGCTCTTGAGAAAGCTTATTGCTGCATTTCAGTATTTACAAGGAACTTAGAAGATAGATGGGACAGACTTGGAAGAATTCCTCCAGAATGAGGAGAACTGTTGCTCTCAAGAAGGTTTGATTAGTTCTATTCATTAATGAAGGGTATCAGCTATGGCCACTATTTAGTTGAATTGTCACAGCAAATTTTTATTTTTGAAAACAGTGTGATTTATATTATGATACATTTTAGTGGGGACTATAGGACAAGGTGTAATGGTTTTAAATTAAAGCAGGTTCTGTTTAGATTAGATACAAGGAAGAAAATTTTTACAATAAGAGTGGTGAAACACTGGACAAGTTCCTAGAGAGGTGGTAGATGCCTCATCTCTGGAAACATTCAAGTCCTGCTTGGATGGGGCTCTGAGCAATCTGATCTAGTTGAAGATGTCCCTCTTTGTTGTAGAGGAGTTGGACTAGATGACCTTTAAAGTTCCCTTCCAACCTGAACTATTCTAGGATCTTTTTCAGGTATGTTAGGCAATGTCCATAAGTGGAGGGGAATAGGGAGAAAACCCCCTTTCTCCAGTGTATCTGCCAGTAGTTTTTGGCCTGCCTCCCACCAGTGAAAACAGAAATAGCTCCTGGAGATGTGGAATAGAGACAAGATCTCATCCCACATGAGGGTTCATGTCTTCCTCTCATATGAGGCAAAATACTCCCCATTTCCCATTGGCAATGCATGGATCAGGACTGTGCCTCTTGTGGCCACCAGTACCAGGAGAAAAAAAATTGTACAGGCAAAACACTACACTCATAGTCAATTTACAACATTTTTTTTTAGTACTGACAAGTAGGCATTGCTGCACTTCTTCTCTGAAGTGTGTGAAGTCATTGAACAATCACAAAAAGAAGAGTGAGAAAGGCCATAAGAAGTACCCCTGCTGTGGTATATTTCCTCTGTAAAGATGTCATAGACTAGTTCCTTTTATTTATAGCTATATTAGCATATACTGAACTCAATTTTTGAAAAGGTATTTTGCTATAAGCCTACCCTCTGTCTTTATAATTGTTATTTGCACTCCATAGTCAGATGAAGTTATTAACAGAAGGCCTATAAATTCAAGTCCCGGAACAGAATATCTGTCATTCAACTGAAGATAAGTCAGAATAATAAACTGAAAACATTAAAACCCTTTCCAAACTGAGAGGTAGACCTCTTGTCCAGAGATCTGAAGACCCTGAGTCACCTAGTAAAGGCAACTGGCCCCCTCCATCCACTGTTGCACTGTGAATTAAAAACTGATGACATTTGTCATGGTTTCCACTGCAGCAAAAGAAGAGTAGTGGAAATTGAGTACTTGACCCAATATGCAAAACCTCAAAAGTTTCTTACTGACTCAGGAGGTGACTCCCTATGGTCAGTCTCAGCATTTCCATGGAAGCAAGTATCCTGCCTGTGCAATAAGGTTGAATTAATATAGTTGTCCTATTCCTAAGTGCAGCAGATATTACAGTCTTGCAAGCTGTCTTCTCAACAGAGGGAAACAAACATTTTTATTGTTACAAAGCTTATAAAACAGCAAACAGAAACCTCCCTTTACAGGAGAGCCTGGCACAGGTGCTAAATTCTTTGCAAGTTACTTAGTCACCACGATAACTGTCAATGGATGAAAAGTCTAAAGCACAGCCTGAAATATCTTGCTTTTCCAATACTCTAATTCCACTTGGAAAGGCTCCTAGTGGCAGACTGAGCATGGTTAGTACTGGTGCAAGGATTGCTCATGGATTCAACAGGGAAGAGGGGACCTCCTGGCATGGTATCTAGCAGTGCCACCTTGGAACACTCTGCAAATTTATGCTTGGATGACCCTGAAATGTTGAAATACCCTGACATTCAGAGCACTGTGAAGCATGCATTAAGCCTGCCTGCCTTCTTGAAATAATGCCTTATATATATTAAAATATAGTGCAAATTTTTGTGAAACACCTAATTCCAGAAAAAAACCCTTTAAAGTCAAACCACTGGGGTACATTATTACTACTTACTCATAATTTCCATTGATTAAAATACTAATAATAGTGATTATCATCACCCTGCTGTATCTTTCCTTTCCGGTGCTATGGCAATTTCTGCACCACATGTGTGCTATTCAGACAGTTCCTCTTAAAACACTTACTCAGATTTACTGATAAGTGTGCGATTTGCAAATGCAGTCCCCAGCTGAGTAGTGCATTCTTAGTTAGCAAACCACTTCTGCCTCCTATAAATAGGTATGTGCTTAAGTGCTTTTTCAGGTGTGACTTAGACACATAATATTGGACAGGGCAATGGTCCAGCAGAAGGCAAAACTTTTTTAACATGCTGTACAAAGCCACCATTTATTTCCTGCATACAACCTCTGTTCTGAGGGCCAAATTTTAGTTTAGCATAAGTGACGAACCACATTAAGCAAAAGAGCAATGTTTCTGTCTTGCACTGCTGTTAGTTAAACTTTGCAAAACTGGCTTTTCAGTTACTTAAAAAAGGTTATTAAAAAAGATCAGGAAAAAGGAGAGGGAAGAAAGAAATGTTATAAAAATCTGCAAAGATGAGTTATGTGGCTGCTATGAAATAAGAATTCTCCTGCTGGAATATCAATAAATAAAATTAAAAAAAAATAGATAATATCAATGGAATAAATTCTAAAAGTCACCTGGTCTCTATATAGGAGGAATTAGCACATAAATGCAACTAACTCTCTCAACCTTTCATTTCTGGGAAAGGTGAAATTTTAAGCCAGGATATGTTGGGGCCCTCCCCCCCCTGCCGTGGGGTCCTGGGAGAGGGGCCCTGGGAGGGAGGCATGGGGTTTCCCTAGCCCCTGGTCAGCCTTGTTCCTCATTGGTTGTTTTGTGTTCCTCTTCGCGGGCAAAGACCCTCGGGTCCTGTGATTGCCGCAGTTCCTCAGCAGAGCCTTGGCCATGGGCTGGAGAAATAAATGTCTCTCTGAAACATCTATCAAGAATTGGTCCATATATATTTCTTTCCACGGGCCTTGTTGCCTGATACAGCATGTTGCAGTATCTGCACTGTAACAAGCATATCCTCCATTACTCATCTCGTTAGTCAATTTAAAATAATAATAGGTATTGCTATGCTAGATGCCTGCATCCCAGCTTTTCACCTACGCCGTTGAACAGGGAGTGCAATTAATCAGCTCTTCTAGGGCTAGCTGTCCCTCTGTGAAATGTCATCAAAAATCTGAGTACTTTTTGTGAGGGGGGGAAGGATATAATTCTGGAAGACTTCTCTCAATGTTAGTGTATTTTATAAATGAGCCTCAGGAACTGGACATTTTCCTACTGATGTTTATGAAATACTTAACCATCTCAAATGGCAGAGCAGTTAATCTCAGGATTAAAATCACCCTGGTTTCTTTCCTTTCTTTATACCACTACCTGTTGATTCATATGTTGCTTCATTTATTTGTAGGATTTTTATATTTGCATACAAGAATCACATGAGAAAAATTGGGTTGGAAGGGACCTCAGCGGATCGTTTGGTCCATCCTGGAATCTGGCTTACAGGCTGATACTGAGTGTGTGAGTAGGACAGAGACAACTGGAGATGTTAGGCATTATTACCTCTGAAGGTCTGTGAACCTTTAGGCACTGTTTGTGGTTTCTCAAAGAGAAAGCAAACCTCTCCTATGGCATAGCATGACAGCACACATGGGGCCAGCAAATAAAAGCATTAAAATGGCAGAAAGAGCAATCAAAGCACCTATTAGACTGAAGATAATAGTAAAATAAAATTCTACTTTTAGGATGTCACATGTATAATTGACCTTCTCCCAAAGTAACAACAAATAGGACAAGATGAAATGTCTTCAAGTTGCACCTGGGGAGGTTTAGATTAGATATTAGGAAAAAAATTCTTCATGGAAAGGGTTTCCAAGCATTGGAATAGGCTGCTCAGGAAAGTGGTTAAGCCACCATCCCTGGAGATATTTAAAAGATGTGTAGATGTGGCACTTAAGGACAAGGTTTTGTGATGGCAGTACGAGGTTAGCAGTTGGGCTCACAGTTTTAGAGGTCTTTTTCAACCTAAGTGATTCTTAATGATTGTCTTAATGAATCTTAAATGATTGTCTTAAAAAGGTGCTACTGTTGAAGGAACAGTTAAGGCAAGTCTGGATTTTAAAACAGAAAGAGACCATAGTTTTCTTTGTAAGTAGGCCTGTCAGTGCAACCCACTCACCCAACTATAAGGCAGATTTTCACATCTCTTGAATTTTTGGTTTGTCTAAAGCTTCTTTTCTTTTCTTTCTTTCTTTCTTTCCTCTTTTCTTTTCTTTTCTTTTCTTTTCTTTTCTTTTCTTTTCTTTTCTTTTCTTTTCTTTTCTTTTCTTTTCTTTC
>NW_024582055.1:308083-367284 GCF_017639235.1 Corvus kubaryi
TTTATTTATTTATTTATTTATTTATTTTTAACACAGACATGTAAATTTGTGTATATAAAAGGTGAATTGTTTTTTAAGGAAAAGTTTTGGTCAGGAACAATTCATTACTTTTACCTCCAGGCACCACTCTAATGACCAAACCCAGCTCCAGGTTTAGAGGAATGTAAAACTTTAACTTCTGGTGCTCCTCATCAAGAACAAGTATGTATTTTTTATCACCAGCTGCTGAAATTTATAGCATTGAAATCAAGAGCCAGCTGAAAGTCGACTCAGCAGATTGTACTTGTGACACGGGCAGAAGAATGTCTAAATTATTTTTGCAGGGGGGAGAGTATGTCATCTAAATTAATACAGAGGAATTACTTCATAAGTCATCTCTGCAGCTGCTCTGCACTGCACTAGTTGAGGACCAGAGTTCAACACTAATGTTGCAGTTGTCGCACTGATTCATCTGGTTTGGATCTTCATATCTTTTCACACAGACTGAATTTTAATGACACTCAGATTATTCAGACAACCACACTAGTTAGACCATTAAACCCAGCATTAAATCCAAACTAACTCTCCAAGGAGCCTACTTCATTTAATATGAGGCTGTACAGTGTTGCTGATGACTCCAGTGAAATATTTGAAATATAGCGTATTCCATCAAAAGAGAAACAAATGTGAGAAATACATAAAAGCAGGCAACATTGCACAATTACTGCTGGGGTTTTCTTCTGCTTGTAGGGACACCAAAGAAATTTCATTTTAAACCACATGGTCACCCTGGGTGTTGCATTGTGTAGACCTGCATTTCATACTTACTATAAGCTCTCTGGAGAAGTCAGTATTGGAGAGCAGAGTGAGTGGAAAACAGAGATTTCTACTCACAGTCTTGAGGAATTCAGAAGCCCTGGGGCTTTGCAGATATTTATTTATTTATTTTTGTTTTTGGGGAGATTGGGAGGGGGGAAGTATGTGTGTTAAACCTGTGACAAAAAATAAAAAAATACCTCAGGAAAACTAGGAGGAAAAAACTTTTTGAGAAACTTGTATAGCCTCTTACATGTGGCAGCCAGCAAGTGGGATCTGCTACTGGGCTATGAATCATAGAATAATTGCTGGGCTTTCAGCAGCAATGGCATTTTCAGGACATACCCTAGGTTCCTGAGGGTTGCTCCATCTGGCTAGAAACCAGTCATATTTCTCCAGGCCCCTCTCACTAAAATCAGCATATTTTTAAAAATTAATAATAAATTAATAAAAATTAATTTTAAAAATATTTGATGTTTGGAAAATCCCATATATTTCAATGAAAAAATATTTTTCTGGAATTTTCCTACTTACTTTGTTTGGAGTATTCTCTCAGAAAAGTGTCAGCATTCATTAAGACACTTCTCTGGTCTGGTTTTGCTCCAGCAAAGCATGGCCTCGTTCCAGCCTGCTGTTAATGACAGTACTGGAGTGACACTCACCAGTCCACTCATTATGGTGCAGAGGGAAGAAACTGCACAAAATAATCTATTTAACAATAGAGAAAATAAGTAAACTTGACAGGGTTTGGAAGCAGACTAACTATAGTTAGGCACTGGCAAGTGTAAGAAGCATAATGTAATCACATGCTCATGCTTTTATTGAACACAAAATTAATTTGAGAAAGAAAAGTGGAGAATGCTTCACTCCTAAGTGGTATCTCTTGTAAGGAGATAGCTGATTTCTCCAGAGGGTTGCTTGAGGAGAAATTGATATTTTGCTCCCTCGGAGTAGGGTTGGTTTGTTTTTTTCGTTTTGTATTGGTTTTTTGGTTTTTTTTTTCAATAGAAATTCTTGCTGTTATAAATTATAACCTTCCTTTCCTAAGCCGATGTTTCATTCTTTCTGGTAGGTGTTTAAGGTTTTAGCACTTTGTGATAATGCTTCAAAAACTAAGAATATTCTCTGTAGCTCCCAGCATTTCTGTTTCAAAATTCATTGCCTGCACTCTTTGTATGCTGAGCACAACACTGCCAGAACAGAGCTGAGATGCTGTTGACACACTTGAGCAAAAGGAAATCATATGACCCAGGATGCTCTGTAAGGCCCTGAAAACAACTGAAATGAACCAGAGAAAGTAACAAACTGCAGCTCTCTTTTAGGAATGGCTTGTTTTTGAACCTCCTTTTCTCAAAAGACTGAGCTGCCAGAAGACCATGAAAAACATTGTTATGAGTCAAAGAAAAGTCATCTCTACAGCATCTCCAAAAACTGGTCTAATTCCTGTGTGCAGTTTTGTGGGCTAGTCTCACAACAACATTTTGAAGATGGTATTTAAATGATTTAGGAAGGGCAAAGAAGGGCAAGAAGTGAGTGTACTGCAGGGAATTAAATGAATGAGTTATGTATGAGGTGATGTTTGGATAGTACATTATCTCCAGGCCTAGAAGGAAGGTGACAGAAGGGGGTCTTACTGCATGATGTAGTCCCTAAGGAAGTTCATACAATAGTGAATGACAGAATGTGTTCACGCTTGAAGGGATCGGATAAATAATCCATAGACCTTGTTTGAAAGGAAGGAATGAAAAGTTCAGACTACCTATAAAGTCCCTAGTATTTCTTCTAGATGGCTTTTGGCATAAAAACAGGCTAAAGATATAACTAATTTTACCAGGTTATATACATGTGTACACATGTAGACACACATACAGGTGTATTTCCAGATGGGATGTATTAGCTGACCAGAGATGAAAACCATTTGTTAACCTATTGTAAATAATGCACAAGCATAGGTATTCCTGCCTATTTTTTACCCACATTTTTTCACTTCTGTTGTGCATGACTTTCCTTCTTTCCCTTTGTTAACTTTCTTACACAAGGGAAAGGGCAGAGGAGGTTGCCCTTTCCACATGACACAAAGTTTCATGACCTGATGCTACCAAAAGCCTTTTTCTGTTCCAGTGCCTTGGAAATGCTGCTGGTAGAGAGAGTTGGCCCTTTCTGCCTTCAGGCAGAGAAACTGCGTACCATGGACACAAACAGTCTCCAAAGGAGACTACCCATTGCCTGGAGCAGAATAGGTTTTGTTGTGTGCTCTTTTGCTTATTCTGCCCAAAAGGAAGAAAAAACCCAAACCTGTGACAAGCATGCTATGTGAAGAAGAACAATGGAGCCAAGGCACTCTGTGACAGCGAGGTCACACTATTGCAAACTACACAATTTTCCCAAAGTGTAGACAAGTTGCTATGTAATTATGTTTAGCTGCAACAATGACAGATATGCTTACAGAGGCAATAACAATGATTGCTGCAGGCAAAGCAGTAATGCAGTTGAGATTTTTGCAGTGTGAGGTTACCCTGACTTTGTACACACCAATGTACCCCGCAAAGTCCAGATGAGCCTAGCTGACCCATTGGTACAGTGTGTTCAGGCAGACCAAGTCCTGCAGCCAGAGACACGAAAAGGGCTGATTGCACCTAGCATGGCATTTGCCTTCAGTTGCTTTCCAGCTTTAACTTTTTACACATCAACCAGGTGAAGCTGCATACTGCAGCTGTGAGGCCTCTCCCTCCATGAAGAAAAGCAAAGCTCCTTGGCAGACTCCAGCTGCCTGGGCTGTGCTTGCTCAGCTCCTCTGCTGGCCAAGCTCCAATGGCCCAAACCTCTCGCTGCTTGTGAGACTTGCACTTCACACATGCTTTTCTTCAAGAATCTCAAAACACTCCCCTGGTGTTAGTAAGTGTCCTGGTTCAGGCTGGGATAGAGTTCATGTTCATCTTAGCAGCTGGTACAGTGCTGTGTCTTGGATTTAGTATATCATTGATAACACACTGATGTTTTGGCTGTTGCTCAGTAGTGCTTACCCTAAATAAAGGACTTTTCATTGTCCCAGGCTCTGCAGTGAGCAGTTGCACAAGAATCTAGGAGGGAGCATGGCTGGGACAGCTGAATTGAACTGGCCAAAGGGCTATTCCATATCATAGAATGTCATGGTCAGTATAAAGTGGGGAGGGTTACCCCAAAAGAGGGCAATCACTGTTTGGAATGAGCTGCGTATTGGTCAGTGGGTGCTGAGCAGTTTTATCGTGCACCCCTTGTCTGTCCTGGATTTTATTTCTTTCTCTTTTTTTTCCCCCTCATTACTATAATTGCTTTTTTATTATAATTTTATTTCTTTATTTTACTTAGTTTCTATTATTAAACTGTTCTTAGCTTAATCCATGAGGCTTTTTCCTCTTTTTCTGATTTGCCTCCCAATCCCACAGTGGGGAAGAGGGAGTGAGTGAGCATCTGTGTGGTACTTGTTGGACGGAGTGAAGTCATGACAGTAAGATAGAACTCATCAGCATTCTCTGAAGGCTCATCAGCATGGGAAAGATAGAATAGCAATACAATCAGGGAGCACTGATGTTCTTCCCTGAGTGTTTTCCTAGGATATTTTAGCATGGTGTCTGTGGCACAGTGACTCAGTTCATGAACTTACAGCCTCCCAAAGCAGTAAGAATTCACCAGTCAACACTTCTCCTCAGATTTTGCTCCTGTTGTAGGTTGTTGTGAACAATAGGGAAATATGTGGGGAAGAAGAACAGCAAAAGTTTGCTGTTCTAGTTATTTGGGTATCTCATATAGAGGGTGCATACCCATAGGCATTCTGTATGTTGATCACATTGAGCAAAATGACAGTGGTTGTGCAGAGATGTTTGTGTTAGCAAATCTGTCCCAAAGTTACAAGGTTATTTACTCTGAACTATGCAGGTACTTTGAACCTAGAGGTGAATTTTCTGTGCTAGCAGGCAATCTATTTTTTTCTCCTTAAGAGGTTTAATTGGTTCAAGCAGTAGAAATGACCTTGCCAGAACAATGACTTGTTTTCAGATATCGTGAGAAGCACACAGAAGATTCTACTAACTGTTGCACTTTATTGGATAGTGCATCTGAATCTTGAAAGCTCAGAACTCATTGACTGTGAATCTTAGAGGATGGCTCTTCCTGCCTGTAGAATACCAGCATGCAGAAATTTTAATCATTATCAGAAAATTAACTTTCCTTCAAAAAGCTTTAAATGTTGCTTTGAGATGTATATCAAGGGAAACTGGATATCACCTGTCACTGAGTCCCTTTACATTGAGTATTTCTGTTCCTCAGAGATGTCACTGCCAAGTGTTCCTGAGCTGAATGAAGAGGACTCCAGTGCAGCTAGAGATCCACTGATAGGGCATGAAGGGTGACACAGGTAATGTGTATTAGATGAGCTGCTGCCAGGTTATGTGTTTGGCAAAACTGGAAATCTTCCAGGGGCACTTTTAATACTTTTGGGATTAATCTAAGCTGATGCACTGATGGATGGGGGTTAGCAGTGTGGGGACTGCTCTGAGTGACAAAAAGGAGGGAGCGACTCACACTCTGAAAACACAATTCACTTATACAAAAGTTGTGCTTTATCCCCTATTGCATGTTCCTGGAGGTGAAAACCATCCCTGTTGAGATGCTGGAGGTGTGTTGTGGCTTGTGAGTCAGCACCTTTGAGGAGTTTGTGGTGGGAGTTGAGAACTTACTGAAGTGTAATGTACAAGAAAACAGAAGAGCTCCTGATATGTGTCCGGTGTCTCTGTTCAGCTTGGTGAGAATTTATAACAAACATCACGTCTTCTACCAGTGGGTTGTGACTCCCTCCTGGTGTGTTACAGGCTGTCTGTTTTCTGTACTGGGAAGTTCTTGGGATCTATGATGGCCATAAAAATGAGCAGAGAGAACCCCTGAAATGACAGTATCTTTCAAAGCCACCATCCTACATAGAGTTGCATTGTCTATCTGCCCTTGATTGCCTCCTTTGGTCCCTGAGCCAGAATGCACTAATCCCCTCACAGATTTTTCTATGATGACACAGCTGAAAAACAGACTAGAGCATATGTTTGAAATCCAGATAACAGAAAGGCAGACTGTGCTGGGAGAAAGTCCAATACAATTTAAAGAAAGTCACACTGCTGTAAGGTTCCATCACTCAAAGTTACATGATACAAAAAAAATAAAGTACGGAGAACTTAGTTTTAATTTAGTAGAAGTAATTTTGATTTGAGGTAGGCTGCATGCAATCTACTGAAAAAAATAATTTATAGACTTCAATTGTAAAAAAGAGTGAAGCCTTTTGCTTCAAAGAGCCCATCAGCAAGCTGCCTTTCCCGTTTTATCAGTAAGCGAAGCTGAGAGCAAATAACAGATGGGTATGTCCCTTAGCGCCAGCAGTGAATGTTCATGAAATATAGCACAGTCTACCTCCAATGTACTGTGTTTTTTAACAGTAGTAGTAGGTGTGGGGCAAGATGAATAATTAGCTCAGATCAAAGATCCCTTTTTTCCTACTGAGAAGATGGCAGAGGCTGGCCCTTGGGAAATGACCATATTATTTTGGTGTGGTGGTTGAAGCAGAGACAAACAGCTTCAGCAGACACATAGAATGAATTTTAGGGGGTGATAGGAGCATGAGAAAGATTTTAATGTCTAGATTCAGATCCCCTCAAAAGAACAAAAATGCCACTTAACTCATTGCCTCATCGGGAGGCAAATAAACCTCTTCTAGCCATAGAAAAAAAAAAGATTAGATTCTCCAGTGGACTTAGTACTGCAATGCAGGGAGATGATGCAGAGGGAGAGCCAGTTTGCATTGCTTGGATGGCTGGATAGAGCACTGGAGGGAGCATGGCTGTGTTTGATCAACAGTCTCCCTGGGCACACACAGCCCAGCCCAGTTACGATAAGACTGGGGCTTATAAAAACCAGTATGTTGAGTAGGAAGCTGTTTAGCCTGCCCAGAAGAAAGCAAGAGAAATGTTTAGATGCCTTACTCAGAAATGAGAGGGGAAGATCTCTGTGTGTGTTCAGGGTGCAGAGCTGTGAAAGTTAGCCAACCTTTCCCTGCTCTGAAAAAGCAAACAAGCAGAAAAACCCTATGAATCAAAGAATCACAGAATGGGAGGGACAACTTTCAACAGACTGGGTTGTTCAGAGCTCCATCCAATCCAGCCTTGAACACTTTCAGGGATAGGGCATCCACAACTTCTCTGGGCAAACTGTTCCAGTGCTTAATCATCCTCACAGTAAAGAATTTCTTCCTAATATCTCTCTTCACAGAAGTGGTATTCCAGGTCTATGATCACAATCCTGGACCTTCTCTGGACTCACTGGGAGAGGGTCACCAGTGTCACGCCAAGCTTTCTGAGGGCTTGAGGGGATTTTGGTTTCTACCACTACTGAGAAAGAGAGAGAGATGCTATCTCCCTGAGCTGGGGTTCCTCACTGATTTAATATTGAATCCATTTTTGCAAGCAGAGACACTTCAGCAGGAGAAATTCAGCATATCCCTGGGTGATGAGGGAACTCCTAGTGAACACTCCAGGGGATTTGTCATGGCATAAGTGCTGGGGAGGCCTGTGTGTATTCAGCCTGAAAAATTCTGTGTGTCAAGGTAAGTATTAGTCCAGTATTTTCAGCATCAAAATTTCAGATGAATGCAGTTTTGGCACAAGATAAAGAACTAAGTCTCATCTGAAAAATCTATTTCTTACTTTCCCAATTACAAAAGGGACAACTGTTTTGCATGTGTTCACTATCTGTTAGTTTATGCTTAGCTACTCAACTGTTACTCTAGCTCTATTTGATAGAAAATGCCAGAGGGCCAGATTGTTAAACAGTGTAAATTAACCAGTTCCACTGACAGCAGCTGATTTTCATAAGCAGGAATTTGGCGCCCTTAATGTGTCCATATTCCCACTCCTGGGTGGGTTTAAAAGAAAAGCAGTGTGATTTGTTTGCAAACAAATAGAAACCTGTAAACTGAAGTTATGCTTCAGCTGTGGTGGTTCAGACTTTCAGACTGTGAAATGTTCCAGGGCCATGGAAGTTTTGCCTGGTATTCAAGTTATGTTAAAGCTTATAGGTATAAGTGACATCGTGCTTGTTCCAGCATTCTAAGCATCCCAAATACTTCAGGTGACTGCTGGTAGGTTGAATGTGAGTTGAATTTCACTTGGTTTAAAATTCTATATCTGGAAATATAAAGTAGTTTGGATAGAGGCGATGTGAATTCAGAATAAACTCAAGTTCAGATATAGTTTCACTAGGGTCAGATCTTTTGTGTGCTTGTGAACAATAAAATTCCAGGATATCACATTCAGATTAGACTTGGAGGAATGTTTTATATAATCCCCTGAGAAAGCAAACCAAAACTCCATGAAACCAAAAGCACAGGCTTTTTAATTCTCCTGGAATGGTAGATGAAGAATATTGTATTGTGCTCATGCACCCATATAATTGCAAACAAGATAATATATTTGTAAAAGTGAGATTCTGGCATGTTTTGAAGTATAATGGTGTAAAGAAGCCACTGAGGAAGTAAGAAAATAAAACCCCCAAACCAAAGCAAAAATCATTATCAGAAGACCAAAAAAAAGTTGCATACATTACTCCAGACAGAAAATATGCCCTGGAAAATAAACAGGAGGTGCTTTAGTGGCAATACCCAAATGGAGAAACAACAAGAAAATAATAGCCAGAAAAAGAAGACAACAACATAAATGAGGCAAAAACATTTGGAAGTCTGATAAGAAGATATACACAACGTTTCTTTGGGCTTTGTTTTTGCAGTGGTTTTTACACTTACATTATTGAATGGCTGTAAAATTCTGGTACATATATAGAACTGGGTTATTTAGAATATTCATCATCCTGTAGGTGGGAAACCCTTCCAAATTTATTTTAGTAGCTATTTGGTTTACTTTAAATTTTTTGTCTGTTGAAAGGAATATTAACTTCTCATTCATGTGTGCCAAAGGGTAACAAGGATTAAAAAAACCAGTTTCCCTGAGGAAGAAATAAAATCAGACTTTCTTGGTTACTGGTACTATATAACTAAATATTACAACAGTAGCTATGAGAGTTATTTGTGTCCATTACATATAAAAATCCAACTGAAGAAAAAAATGATGATAAACCACTATGTAAGCATTATGAGCTTCCGGTTGTAAAAAGAGAAAAACATGAGTAGTTTATAATGTCTTCAGACTCCCAGGACACTTATATACCCATATCATGTTTTTCTAGTTTCAAGACTTTCATTATCCTATACCACCATGAGGAGCAACATGATTTTCCTGTGTTTATGGCTTGTAGTGGCCAGGTATACTTATATATATATACATATATACTTATATACTATAAGTATATATAGTATACTTAGTATATATATATACTTAGTATATATACTTATACTAGAAGTATATATAGTATACTTATATATATATATATATATATATATAAAAGCTTCTGAGGAAGAAGGTCCTCATCAGTGTAATACTTCATGTATTTTGTCTATAAAAATGTCTTCTCCTTGTGTACTAAATCCTAGTATCGGGAGGAACCAGGGAGCCTGAAGATACTTCTTCCAGAACAGCAATCCTCCTGAAGTTTAACAGAACTTCAGGAAAAAGAAAAAAGAAATACTGGTTTTATTTATTTATATTAAAAAGCCCAATTAGATTTCACACCAATAAAGTGATTTTATGCTGTTTTCATTTGCAATTATAGTGCTAATATTTCAGTGGGAGACTCAATAATAAGAAATACTAAGTTTTGTTTGCAGAAATGGGGCTGTTTCTCATAGTCCAGAAACAGTGAATGGATCATCCTTTGCTCCCTGTGGATGAGAGACTCCTGACTGCTTTTAAAGCAGTCTTTTTTCTTTTTGTTCAAAGAAAGTATTTTCCAGCAAGTCTTTCTGATGAGTTGGGGACCTCCCTGAAAAGCAGCGGACACCGTGAGACTGCTGATTTGTAACCTACTTTTTACCCTTTTCAGTGTGGTTCCAGTCGAATTACAAGCGTGTTAGAGAGTCGGGAAGATGCTGGACTCGCCTCAGCTGCTTTTTCCTGCCTCCCTGGTTTCGTTCTCCCAGCCATCCCCACTAGATGGTAGTATCAGCCCAGCTCCGAATTCCAGCTCCTCCGGCCGTCCGCCGGTACGCCTGCAAAATGTCGCTGTGATGGGGTTTTGCCTTTTTTTTTATTTTGTGGAAGGAATCGGTGTTCTTGCTCTTCTGGGGTGCTTCGTGCTGCTTCTGGGGCGGTTTCTCAGCACGAAAGGTGATAGCAGCATTTATTATATGGGGTCGGGGCAACCCCCAGTGTCAATCCAGGCTAAAGGATGAACAGATGGAGAGCAGCCCTGCAGAGGACTCGGGATGGTGGTGGAGGAGAGGCTGGACATACCCTGGCCATGTGCACTCACAGCCCAGAAACCCAAGCATATCCTGGGTTCATCCAAAGCACCATGGGCAGCAGGGGAGGGAGGGGATTCTGCCCCTCTGCTCTGCTCTGCTGAGACCCCACCTGCAGTGCTGCATCCACTTCTGGGAAGGACATGGACCTGTTGGAGTGAGTCCAGAGGAGGCCACAAAGATGGCTGAAGGCATGGAGCACCTCTCCTGTGAGGAAAGGCTGAAACAGTGAGATTTTCTCAGCCTGGAGAAGACTCTTGGGACACCCTATTGCTGCCTTTTGATACTTGAGGGAGGCTTATAATAAAGGTGCAGACAGACTGCTTACCAGAGTCCATTGTGATAGAACAAGGGAAAATGGTTTTAAACTAAAAGAGGTTCGATTTCAATTAGATATAAGGACGAAGTTTTTACTATGAGGGTAGTGAATCACAGGAACAGGTTGCCCAGAGAGGTGGTACATGTTCCATACATGGAAATATTCAAGGTCAGGTTGAATAGATCAATTAGAACAGCCTGACCTAATTGAAGATGGCCCTGGTTGTTGCATGGGGGTTGGACCAGGTGACCTTTAAAGGTCCATTCTAACTCAAACCATTCTATGATTCTCTGCTTAGGGGATGAGATGATGCTCAAGACTAGGGATGCACACATGGCAGCTTCATGCAGATCAGGCTGAAGACTGTTGAGAAAAGTAAAGGAAATAAGAACAATATCTCTAGAACTTTTGGTTTTTTACCCTCAGATTTATTACCTTGTATCTTTTGCATACTCTAATTTTTCATTGCAATATTTAACATAGATAGCAGCTAAGAGGAGGGCCATTAATAATGTCTCAGAATGAGCTATATTTTAACAGTTGTATTTTGCGTCATGTAGTCCTTACTGGTGTTTAAATTTATCTTTTGTTCAGATGGGTCGGAAATCCTGGCCCTTGTTCTGCAGGTGTTTTATACTTTTATCACCATAACTATTCAAAATCAGTATTCTTTCAGAAAGTATAGTGTTAAAATGGAACTAGGAGTACAAGCTCCTGCTTTTCTTCTTGGGCTTCAGAGAATATCTAGGACAATAGAAAAGTGGACTTCAGTTTCCCAAGCCAAATGTTACTTGTTTTGCTTTAAAAGACATTTATCTTTAAATCCTCCTTTCCATTTTCACTGTCCTCCAGACCTTCTTAGTTCATTTGGAGTGGCAGGTGTAGCAATGTATTTTGATGATGAGGGTTTTGAAGATGTTTGGTAAGTTGAACAGAAACTTTTCAGAGGGGAAGACAGGGGTTTTTTGGTCCATGAATAAACAAGTAAAGCCAAAAATTTACTGAAGATTAGTGAGGAATAAAGAAGGATTCTTGCGTGTGCAGTCTGTATATTTCACAGAGCATAGTAAATGGGACAGGGATCAATATGCATTCTTCCAGTCATTTCTTTCAAAAGTGTTTTAAATTATGGGATCTTCTTGTTTTCAGACATACTTTTTAAAGATACAAAATTAAATAAAGACTAACAGTGACAGTGTATTAAAACCCCAGATATTTTGCTCAGAAGGCAGGTAGTGACTAAATTAAAGCTTCATCTCAGCCATACCAATGAGATGCAATGGCATTGCAGTTTTTAATTGCATGATAGTTACTTGGATCAGATACTTAATGCATATAAAAGGCTGTAGCTCCATCAGAGTCAATGCCAGTGTACACTAACAAAGAATGTAACTCCTTTTCTTGAACAGAGTAACCTTCCAGAGAAGAACCTTCATTTACTTGAATTAAAAGAAATTCTATGTATAAAATATTTTAATCTGGTCTACTTACCCACAGGTGTAGGGGGTTGCACAAGCTTATCAAGGGCAGTACACCAGGAAATGTGTTGTTATTATATTACATCATTAAAGACTGATCATATACTTAAAAACCTGTATCATCGCCCATATGGACAAGGGGCAGAGCCCTGGAACCCATTTTTGGCTGCCAGCTGCTTAAATGTGCAGTCCCCATTCCATTAATATGTAATTTTATTGGGCTGCTCTAGAGCCCTCTTCTAGTATTATTGCAGCATTTCTTTCAAGTACCTCTCTCATGCTAGAATGCAAATATATTGGTCCTAATGCTTCAACCTATTTTTGTTTTGCATCAGCAGTTAAGGTAAAAAAGCTAAATCTAATATTTCCATCCCTCCCCATACAATTTCCTTGATTATAAACACATACTGGTTTTAGATTCCCTGTGCTAAATTGCTGCAGGTTCCCTGTGAGCATTAAAGGTTGCTGTTAAATGATGACCAGTTTTAAATACCTCAGCAGGCATTAAAAGCCTGGCATGAAGGTAGTGACTTGGCCACATCTCTCTGACAGTGGGACTGCAGTGCTGGGTTTAAGTAGCAGACACTCCTTAAGAGAGGACCCAGGTATACACCCTGCACTTGCTGTCATATGCAGACTCCTCTTGCCTTGATTTTTCATGAAAACTCTTGTGGTTTTAAACTTCCTGGAGCTTAATTAATAAACATGACAAGGAAGTGAGACTTGGAACAAAGCCCTTTCCCATCCAGCACATGGACACAGTAGGGTAATTGCAGTTATTTACATTTGGCATCCAGCTGACTGAACTAACAGCACAGTATCTTTTTTTTCCCTCTTGGAGTAGAGAGGCTATTAAATTAATGGTTAATGTAGCTGCAGCATTTCGTCCCCTGCTATCCCTGCAGCCATAGTAAATCTGCCACCTGTTTATTTCCATAAAAATTCAATTACAGCACCACCGGTTTATTTTTCTTATGTGCATTGTTAACTTCAGGCAGTTTCAGACTCAAAGTGCGTGGCCTGTTCCTTTCCAAAACTGTTTTTCTGATGCTTCTCCTTAGCTGCTAGCTTTTCATTCTGTTAAGTACCCCAGTCCCACACCCCTTGAAAATGAGAGAATAGATTTATGCTGTAGTGCCTTGCCTTGGTGGTGCAAAAGGTGAAGCAACGTGCACATACACACATATACACCCATATACAGCCATATACACACATCTCATCCCACTGTGGGGCACAAGCAGAGAACTGGCTGTAGGGTCCCAGCAGCAGCAGCAGTTAAAAGAGGTTAGAAAAACAGGCTAATGACTTACAGTAAACCAAATATCTTTTAAAATCATGCATAAATTCTCCCCCTTCCTTCCTCTTTCCTGACTTTCTCCTCTGAGAGATACAAACATATCTATCTGTAGCAAGGAGGTTCTAAATGAGGTGCCCCTTCATATTTGGGTTGCATTAGGTAAACCACAATCTTTAAAAGATCATCCTTGAGACTCTTGTCATTGAATCAGAAGCAGCAAGTGACCTGGACTGGCTCTGTCTGTGCTGGCTGCAGGTGCTCATTTGGGTGCGACAAGAACTGGAGGTGGGTGTCAGAGTGAGGAGGGAAAGGGAAAGGCATGAAGATAAGTCACCTGGCAGACTTGTTTCATGGTATCACTTCATCCCCTCAGGATCCCAAAGGGAATGATAACATTTCTTAATATACAAAGTTTAGAGAGCTTTAAATTAAATATAAGCACTGCTGGTTTTTATTTGTTTTACCACAAATCATACCATTCCTGCAGCTGACTGTTTCAAAAACTATCACAGCCTTTCACTCCCTTATTTCTGGTGGAACAAATATGTTGGAAATGTTATTCTTCCAACAGTCTAATTTCTGGTCAGATGCTTTTCCATTTCATCAGTGTTCCTTCCTCTTCCTCCACCTCCACCTGATTTTGTGGTCAAGAGCTTTTGCTTCTGTCAAAAGCAACAGTTGTAATGGGGAGACCGAAGGTCAAAATTCAGAGAAAGAAACAGCATTTGACTCAGAAACATATAAGCTGTCATCCTTTGGTTCTGGTATTGCTGCTAAGCACAGGCATTATGGGAATGAAAGGACCTTTTTCCATGTGTTGTTGCTGGGAGAGCATTTAAGTAATTAAGGAGAATAGGAGCAGGGTGCTCTTACTGCAAAGAAGAGAAAACCAGTGGTTTTTTCCTCAGGGGATGGGATAGCTTCAATTTAAAAATTGCAGCAACTAAAAGTGCCTCTTTTGGGACTTATACAGAGATTCAGAGGCTGATTTCCCCCTGTTTCATGCCTTGCTGTGCCCTGGGACATTTTAAGTGGCCACCAAGCCTGTGATTTCCCTAGAACATCCCTTGTGGCAGCATTTGGCAGAGGTACAGACTAATCTGCACTGCGCAGAATAGTTCACTGGGCTTGTGGAGCTCTTGAGAGAGACTAGATTTATTAACCCTTCTTCTGTGGCAAATAAGCAGGTGTTTTCCTCAGAAAAATACCACACTACCAAAAGAACATTGGCTTATAGAAATATTGACTACTATTTTTGCCTGTTGCACCATTGGTTTTGATTTTTACAAATACAGACCCGCTCACTCTGAACACGTTTTGTGACTGGCTTTATCCTCCTGAAGTCGAGAGAACATGCTCCAAGGCCACAATGCATTTGCAAGGGAAAACTGGGGCATACAGAAATCCTGCTAATACCAAATTATATGGGTTTTATCTCATGTGTTCAACAGCCTTTGACACGAATACTGTGTCTACTTTCATATACATTTTCCGAGTTTTGTATAATTATTTATTATGTATACATTGCTCAGGTTGGATTATACTAACGGTCTTTGGAACTCTCCCTCATTTTTTATTTTACTGTTTTCCTCTCCAGAGTTATATCCTTAGGAGAAGAATGGCTGCAGAATTCTGTGAAATTATTTAAATTTGGAATGACAATTCGAAGGACAATTACAGAGGGTAAATGGGGTTTATATTTATGTTACAGTATTTTGTCAGAACCAGATACTGGTTAACTTTCTTTGGATACCAAATTACTCATCTTTAACACAGTTAAACAGTAGTATTTTTTTTTTCTTCTGGATGATTAGAGTCTTTTAAGCAAAATTATAATTAATTTTTTTCGGTCTTGACTATCATCTTAAGCAAAATTCAACAAGGAGTTATGCCTCTGCTAACATTTACGAATGCAATTGACTTGGGGTTTCTTTACATGCCAGAGTTTAAGTTTGCCTGCTGGTTCAAGGATTTGCATAATCACGTTGAAGTCACAGTAAATGTTTGGGCAGAAAGGAGTTCTTGGCAGGAGCCAGAGCATCAGAATCTAGTCTTTTTGCAAAATACAGGATAGCAAAATGTTGCTGTTTTTGCTGCTGAGTAATAAGGGTTTATTTAAAAAAAGGAAACTGGTGATGTGTTTGCTCTTGCTGCAGGTGATCTCATGTGGTTGTTACGAAACTCCTGGAGTCATAAGGCTATGTTCTTTGTATTAATTGACCACAAGCTATAATTGAAAGATTGTTGAGGAAATGATTAAAGAAACTCAAAGAACATTGGACAGTTTCCTAATCTTTTTTGGGGGTTTTAGGGTTTAACAGGCAGCTTTAACAGCACCCCTTCATAAGAATGAGTAAGTAATAAGTTATTTTATCATTTTAGAGAAATTGTCATCATGGTGGAGAACTTTTCCACATGACCCCTGAGAATAATAAAAGGTATATCTTTATATATGTTCCTTGTATCTTTTCTAAGGAACAATTGACCAAGTAGCCCTGTGAAGCTTTAAAAGCTTGAAACCGTTTGCAAGCAATACACAAGTGCTATTCATCCCTATTGAAATGTGGCCCTTTGCGGCGTAAAATGTGACAACTCTTTGATACATAAGTAAATGACCATGTAGTGAAGTTAGATTCTGTGGGCTGTAGTAAGGCAGTACGTAATTACCCCAACTAATATGTGGTCGAAGAAGTCAGAGTCTCATTTTATTCTAGAGAGACTCTTTTTCATTATGAAGAATGATAAAATTTTGTTTTTGTTTTTGTCTTTTTTGGGTTTTTTTGGGTTTTACTTTTGTTTTTATTATATTGCAAATATTGAGTTTTGGGTTGGTTGAGTCCTTTTTACTATAGAGCACCATAATTTTAGACTCTTTTTAGGTCCTTTTATATAGGTTAAATTTCTCAGCCATTATCCTTTATGTGACATAATCCCCTGAAGAAAGTTTCAATGCATTTAATAAAAGACTTAGGCATGGTTTTTATCTTAATTCAAACAGGTACTCTGCCCTGAATCCAGGACACTGGATTCAGATGATCTAATTTTACCAATTCCTTTCAGAATTTTTTAGAAAGGACGAATATTAATTTATTATGCTGAATTTCCTGGAGGAGTATTAATAAATGTTACAGAATGGAAATGTGTTACTATTTATTGACACTATCATTCCTCAAGTTGCACATAGGAAACCTTCCTTCCTGTTATCTTCCAAGTTTATTTATTTTAGCCTAGCAGATGCATTTATTATTTGCTCTCTGCATCTTCTTCATGAGAAAAAGATCACTTTATCCTTTATCAGGACATACTTGATATTAACTAAGGCATACTGAGTGCTCTTTGTCACCCTACAGTTTGGATTTATTTGTTTATAATTTATTCTCCTACTTTTGTGGATGGATAAAGTTCAGTGCCAGATGGACCTCGAGTGCTGTTCTGATGAATAGGTGGATTCCATCCAGAATGGAACAAATGGGGCATTTAGAAGAAATAACATTGTAACATCCTCAGCAGATTTTCCATGGGAAAAAAATACTTGGAGACTGCCTCTTCTTGTTACACAAATTATTTGGAAAAGGGAAAGGTCTTCTTTCTCTTTATCATACCTACAAAATGAAGATGGATTTTCCCAGATTATGTGAAGAGAATGCAATCAATGGTTTATCAATACTCCAAAAATAAAAGAAGTCTTGAAATTGCTGCATTTACCAGTCAAGAGGAAGCCAACAGTTCACTGTTCATGATATATAGCTATCCTTATTTATGTAACGTGAAATATAACTACATAAGAAATCTACATTAGTGAAAAAGTTGTATTTTGAAGAACATCGTACAAATATTTAAAAACCACTAAGCATATACATGAGGAGGGAGGGAACTGTACTTTTCCGCCTTTTCTCATCCTTTTTTTCTCAATTTTAGTTACTTTTGGTGACACAGTTTACCAGAACTAGTAGAATATATTGGGAACATGGGAATAGAACACTGGGAATGTTTCCTAATTTGACTCTCTGTATAGTTGTGAAATCAATGAAAGCTGAAGTTGTGTAAGAAAGAATAGAGAAAAGGCAAAATTTCCAAACTGTTGTTGTGCCCACAATTTTAAGAGTTATTTTGTTCCAATTAGTGTTAAATTTTCATGTAAAACTTTGTTTTAGCAATTGGCCAAGAAAAAATTGCTGAGGGTTGACAGCATTGCTCAGTCTACCCTTTCTTTCTGTGATGAACAGATGTCACTATTCTTCTTAAGGCGTAATTGCGAATATACCAGTGAAAAATTACTTAGAAAAGCATCCAAATGGAGTATCGCATTGAAATAACTGTAGGATGACTGCCAGCTTTAAAAAGTAATCACTGACAGCCAGAACCTGGGGTGTTTGTGGGCAACATCAAAGTTTCAACAGCTTGACAGAGCTTGTCCATCATTCTAAAAGGAGATAATACATTTGGAAACTTGTGAGCTTTAAGGAGTAATGACTATAAAGACTGTCTGGGAGATCATTTGCTCTGTGCGTCTCTTCCAAGGATATGCTGAAGGCTAAACACTGGTTTCCTGTAAGTTTTTGATCAGAACTTGGAGGTGTGCGAATGAACAAAAGTGTAGTGATTTTGTGTTTTAACCTTCTGGTTGAATTTTGCTATTTGGAAAACAGGAACACGGCTCACTTCAGAAGTTCAGATAGCATATGAAATTCTCTCTTGTATTCCCTCTCTCCCTTAGGATTCATTAAAGCTTTTGCACCAGTGGTAAGATTAATGGTGCAATTAAACGAAATGAGTGATTCCTGTGTGCTCTCTAGAAGCAGTGATTTCAGGACTCTTTAGATTATATTTCATGTGAAAAATCAAAGGAAACAACACCCCCCAGTATTTAATTTTTCCTTCAGCACTATTAGGTGGTTGCATTTGCTGTGGCAGAAGCATCCCTTTAAGTTCATTGGAATACAGTGGCTTTTTCCTCTTAATATTTCAGTAGGATATCCAGGTGGCTATATAATAATTTACTGTTAGTTTCAGGGTTTTTTTTAACAATCATCAAATAAAGAGCATAGAATATATTTATAAAAGTGATTTTTGATCAGAAATGTTTGTTTCTTATCTTGGATGTGATTGGCCACAATGGGGCACAGAACACAAGTGTGTAGTTCCATAAAAATGGGTTTAAACAAATTGAGTTAGGTTAGTCTAGAGAAAGTTACATTAGTTCATCCCACTGAGATTTATATATTTGTGTCTTCTCATTAGATGTTTGTGTGAAAATTACTTGGTGTTTGCTAACAGAAGATTGTTTTGTAGGTATGTAGAACTTTTTATTTTTAAGAATGTGAGCTGCAGGGAAACTTTGAAAAGTCCTATTAGTAGTGTTTGAAAACGTAACAATTTCACGTGGGCTATACCTTGTACTTGAAAAACAGTGTGACAAATTGTAGTCCATTTGTAATAATATTTTTGATTTAATATTTTTAATAAAATCAGATAAGCTGTGTCTTCAGTGTTCTTAATATTCACTGATACTCTGAGAATATCAGTCACAGTTTACCTGTTGAAGTCTTGATCTTGAGCATAACATTAAGGTCCCTGATTTGTTGCATGAATTAGTTTTAATGTTTATTATTGCTTTTAATAAAAAAGATCTAAACAGAGTGCTGTACACTGTATTGCCAGAGTTAGTTACCCTTTGTAACGTAGAATAATCAGTTCTAATCATCTGTCTCCTGCTACATTTTATGGACTATGTAAGAGAAGAAGCAGCAGTAGTGTGTGAGTGCGAGAGCTCATTACTTTTAAAGGTGGTTTGCAATTCTTTTATTGATGTAATTAAGTCAAGAGAAGAAGTTGTGGAAAGGCTATTCTAGATAAGCGCAGCAAATAAAATACAGATGTTCAGTGACAGGTAGGGGTGGGTAGGCAAGGGATGAAGTACAAAAGCAGATATCCTTGCAAACAAATCTATTGAGGTTTTACAACCTGCTAGCAAACTAATCTTGACAAAGAAGGGGGCAATGGAGCTGTGTGAGAGAGATGTGCTCCTTCAAATCCATGTGTTTCTCAGGCCTGAGCAGCTCCCTGGAACAGAGAAAACCATAGAGGAGGGTTTTTCACCACTCTGGAAAGAGGAAAATAAAGCACCATATGAATTTTTCTGCAGAAATGAAGTAATAGCAGAGGTCTGTGCAGGTGATGCAATGACATAGGGAATACATGAAGTCTCTAAATGAAAAATGAGTCCTTTCATTTTAGGCAGAGCAGATGTTTTACTGCTTTTCTTATGGTGACAATAAAGTCCAGCATTGTGTATTGACTTCTGGTGTTCTGTAAGGTGCAGGAATAAGATGCCAACAAGCAACTTCTTTCCTGATTTGGTCATTGGAAACTTTGGATACAAAATATTTACTTTCTAGCTGATGGTAGATGTTTGTTACTCTCTCTTAGTAAGATTTTGAGGATAATGTTACTGATATCATCCTTATTCAATTACAAACTATATATAAAAAGAAACTTTAATATTCCGAAATATCTTCTGGTTTTGAAGTCTGAATAACTTTCTAAATTTCAAAAAGATACTTTCACAGATTAAGAACAAAAAACATTAGAAACATATTTTTGATCAAAATTATCACTTTATACACTTTTTATACTTGCTCTAATTTATCCAAATACATGTTTGGTAATCAAAATGTGTACAATCAATCTCTATGTGTACATTGTCCTATCATCCATTTATTCTTTCAATTTGTTTGGGCAGGATCAAGGAAGAAATGTGAGGGTACCAGGAAGAGAAACAATTACAACAGAAAGAAATGGGCTTGTTACAAGCCTAAAGGCAGCTAAAATGTTAGCTGTTCTACTGCTAAGCAATTAACAGCTAAGACTGTAGGAAAATTTTAATTGAGTATTGATTTGAAACAAAAGCAGTGCTCACTTAAGTAGTTGTGATCTGTTGAACTGCACTTATCTTGGCTTAATATAGGCTTTCAGACAACTGTGTTAATAAATCTGTAGATGATATTTGCCTTTTTAAAAACCTTTTGGAGAATCAGGATAGGGATCTTTTGGACAATCAAAAATGGCAGTGTTTGGAAGATGCTACTATAAGGTTATAGGTGACAGCTATGAGAATTCAGTTCAATTCTATAACAATACTGAAGTTTCACCTTCAAAGAACAAAACTGACATCTGTATTACCTCCAACTTCAGTTGAAGGTCCTTTGTAGTGTTTAAGTTTTAAATGATATGTGGGGATGTTCTTAAACATGTACTCAGGAAAAGGGAACCTGAAACAGGACTCCCAGTGGAGAAGTTTAGTTGGAAAAGTTTCCCATGTCTTAGAGAAGCCATGTCTGTTTGAGACTGAGGGACTTTCATTCCTTTCTTAGCCACAAAAGCTAGTTTCCTGACAACCCCTATTTTTTTTTTTTTGCCAGAGACAGAACCAGCAGGTTCTTTTTCTCCAGCCCATTGGGTTTTCTTGTGTGATATATTTGTCTCCTTTAGTTTTACATTGTTTCTTGTCAAATAATTCTCTTTGCACACTCTTATCTAGTACAGTTTAACTTCTACTTTCAGCTAAGAACGCAAATATCTAGTTTTAATCATAAACCTTAAAATATTGATGACAAACACTAATTGTTGTTGATTATAGTATGCACATGAATCTGAAGTAAAATACCTTTGGAAAAATATTGCCTGGTGGCATTTATAAATGTCGAAGAGATTGATAGGCTTTCTGTCTGTCTCTCTTCTCAACATCCATATAGATTTTAACAAACTCACTATATCTTTCCTTTTGCTTCTATTTCTCTGCATTTCATCCTCATTGATAATAGTGTCAGCACAGATGAAAATGTAAACGATGCTCCTATGGAGCTCTTTCCAAATTCTAGCTTCCTGCGCAGTAGGCTGACCCAGAAGACACTGCCTATCCTAAACTGCAGACAATTAGATTAGCAATTTTATTACTAAAAAATGTATGAATTGCAATCTTATGTTGCTGCCTACTTAGAAATTCACGTTTTGTGTGCACGACTGGTTGCTACTCTAAACCAAATTTCTAATGATATTGAAGGACATTTACTGTGGTTACCACTTGATAGATGTGAAACTCAAGCAGAGTGCCCCAAAATTATGAAGAAATATCTGAACTTATATTTCGTCCTCTTCCCTGAACAATTTTAAAAAAGGAGTCTGGGGAAATTTGACCCATGTGAGTTTCTGTAATGAGCTGTCACAGGACTCAGGGTGGAACAGTGAAATTCTGGTGCTCAGACCTCTGCTGTAACCATTTTAATTTTTCTTGTTAACAGCAAGATGACTAATATACTGACTCCTCCTGTTACTTATAATTCAACAGACACTGCAGTAGAATGAGTGTTGCTAATTATGATGAATTAAGATTAGGCTAGTTTTATCTAAACAGGCAAGTCAAAAGATTGAAAAAGTATAAACTACCTTTCAGACAGACAGAGGAAAAAGCATTTACCAAAACTAAAAATCCCGGACTTTTTCTCATATTCCATTCAATTTCTCAACTACATTTATTAAGATCTTTTCCTCCAACATCTCCAGAAAAGCAAGTTTGATCTGACTGAATTCACTAAAAAAGCTGAATATATGTTTCTGTCTCTGAGAGCTGAATATGTTCCTGCCTGAAGCACCTGTCAGGCTTGTCATGCCTAAACTGAGGGAGACTGAATAATGACTTAATTCGAAGAAGAGCATTAATACAATTTTTTTGTGATCCTGGATATTCTGTAATTCCCTAAGATTTTGCATACACAGCTTCAGAGTAGAAAGGCCTTCTTTTGCTATAGAGTATATCTAAAATTTCATGGAAAAGGACTAATGTTCATTATTACTCATGTATTTTCATAATACTTAGAGTGGGCACCTAAAATCAAAAGGCTCAGTTTCTGTTACAAAAGCAAGAAAGTGAGCATAAATTATACCTGTTCAGGAAGACAGTACCTGTGCTTCTGACCATGCATCCAAGTGTCCTTCAGCCTAACTTTTGAAAACAACTGTACTGTCACATACTGTCATACATGAAATCCCTAATTGTGCTTGGTCTTTGCATATTAAGTGTTTTAATTAATTAATTCTGAGTTAAATATTTTTAAATTGAATGTTAAAATTAACCCATCAGCCCAGGTTCAAAAATCAAGTTCCATTATCAGTGTTTTCAATTGTTCAAAGTAGTTGATTAAGAGAGTTGCACCATTCCCAGTTAGAAATTCCCCAGTTAAAAATCCCCAACTTACGCTCCCTTTTCAAACTTCAAACCACCTTTACACCATAAGAGTTGTCTTTCCTGTGTTTACTGTATACTTTTACAAGTGTTTTAAGATGTGTTTGGATGTATTTTAATATATTTTTAGGTGTTTTTACTTGCACTTTGGTTCCAAGGCTAACTCCAAAAACCCCAGTTCTAACAGCCAGCAGCTATTTTTAGCCCCATAGCCGTTAACCCTGTAGGCAAGCTCCATGGCAACCCGAACTTTAATGAGGGCATTTTAGCACCCTTATCTCAACTGATACCACCCCTCTGACAACAACGAGCTATTGGTGGACTGAGATGATCTGTCAAGGGGAAAGCACCAATCACTTTAAACCAAAGGGGCGGGCTGTGGGTGGGCTGTGGGCAGAGCAAAGGCACTATAAAACAATGAGACAGGTCTCAAAAAGTTCAGAGAGGAGAGAAGGGAGAGTTCTCTGCAGGCTACCTGTGGTGGATGTCAATGCTGGGTATTAAAAGCCTTACTCCTATTAAGGAGCCTTTAGTAACTTTTTTTTACTTTTGGACCAGCCAAAAGCCAGCTCAGCACTGCAAGTCCTTTTTCTCTACCTGAGGTCCAGTGCTGTCTCAGCCAGAAGATCTCAGATCCCTGCGCTCCTGGGGCATACCATCTACTGAGCCATAAGATCCCAAATTTTTATATTTTTCTAATTTCTGTAATTTTTCAATTTTTCTGTTTTCAATAAATTATTTTAATTTTTTATTTAACTAAGAGTTGTCTCATTTCTCACACATACTGAGTGATGAGGAATGACAAAGGCATTATAGGAAAGCATGTCTGATGTCTTCATGTCATCTGGGACCATCTTGCAAGTTAATGTGTGTAGCGGGTTGAGTTCGAAACCAGGCAGAAACACCAATTAAATGTAGTGGTTTTGGTTCAAAATATTCATTACTTACTTATTTTCCTTCTGTGAGGTAAGAATTAGGAGAAAAGCAAAGCAGGCACAAACCTTAAACAGTTGCAGTACAATGAAAGAGTTTTATTACTAATAGAATTAAAAGTAAAGAGAAAATAACAAAACAAAATTAAAGCAAATCCGGGCCGGGGGGGACCCCAGCACTTCTCTCCTTTTACCCGGCTCACACAAGGGATAACAGAACATGGGATGTTAGTCAGTGTTCCAGTTCTTGAAAAGTCTCTCTCGTATGCTTAAGGAAAAAAGGGTTTTCCTTCAGTTGCATGTGGTTCCCAAACTGCCACTAACAGCAGATCCGCCCGGAAACAAACAATCTGCTGTGTGTAGAACATCTCTCCCATGAAAAATCTCACAGTTCCTTCACACTACAAAACATGGGCCATCACATGGGGTTATTCATCTTTTTAAGGATAAGTTATTTTGGCCTGCACACAAAGGCTTTTCTTCGCCACAAGTGTCTAACAGCCTCTTACTACTTCTATATAGCCTGGCATAGGCATTCTTCACAATCTTCACAGGCACACGAAGATACTCCATCCCCCCATGTTCTTCAAATGGATTAAAGAAACAAACAATTTGTGGTATTACAGTTTCTTACCACGGCATGCAAGAAGGTTTCTTTTAAGCTGCCCGCCAGAATCGCGGCACCGCCCTCTTTTCTCCCGTCGCCATGCTCAGCTCCGTCCCACGTGACTCACTTCTCTTTCTCTCTGACTCTGACGCCGCCATGTTGAAGGGTGTTCTTGTTCGGGCTTTACGGTGGGGAAAGCCTCGCTCCCTCTGTGCTGCTGGCTGCACGGTGTCCTCTTCAGTTCAGCATGAAGTGTGCTGGCTGCAGACAGGAGGCTCTGCCGGCTCCCGTTGACTCTGCCGGCTCCGCATGGAGAGGAGAGGGACCCGCCTGTCCCCAGAAGCCGCGCTGGATGGGTTTAGCTGTGAGCAGTCCATGGCTGGTTTTAGCTGCCTGCGGCTCTGGGACAGTCCCCCGCAGCGACCCAGGGTCCGTGCCGCAGCGTTGGGAAAGGGGGAAAGGGGCAGTGGCCCCGGCCCGGCCCGGCGGGGCCGGGAGGCTCGGAGCCCCCCCCACCTTTCAGCAGGCGAGCTTCGACCAAAGGGGAAGTCCCGCCTTTCTGTGCGGTTTAAATATGTAAATTGTGAGAAGCGTAATTGGTCTTAAAGACTGTCCATCAACTCAGGGTCAACCCAATACAATGTGGGAGCACATAAGAACAGTGACCTGATGCTTCAGAAATGGCAATTCTTAATTTATAATGGAAAACGTATGAATGACAACAAGCTCTGATAATCCAAATACCACTTTTCTTTAATAGCCTGATATGGTAGTCCAGTGAATGGGCTGTTAAATGGATAAGAAAGTGGTTGGACAGTCACATCCAGAGGGTTGTGGTTCAGAGTCCCAGTGGACACTGATGACAAGTGGTGTCCCTTGGGTCTGTATTGGACCAGTGTCATTTAATATCTTCATTAATGACATAGGCAGAGGGATCAAGTGCACCCTCACCACACTTGCAGATGACACCAAGGTGAGTGGTGCAGTTGACACACCTGAATGATTGGATGCCGTCCAGAAGGACCTGGACAACCTCAGGAAGTGGGCCCACGGGAATCTCATGAGGTTAAACAAGACCAAGTGCAAGGGTCCTGCACCTGGGTCAGGGTAAACCCCCAGTGTCAATCCAGGCTAGAGGATGAACAGATGGAGAGCAGCCCTGCCCAGAAGGACTTGGGGGTGCTGGTGGAGGAGAGGCTGGAGACGTCCTGGCCGTGTGCACTTGCAGCCCAGAAAGCCAAACATGTCCTGGGCTGCGTCAAAAGCACCACGGGCAGCAGGGGAGGGAGGGGATTCTGCCCCTCTGCTCTGATCTGATGAGACCACAACTGCAGAGCTGCATCCAGCTCTGGGGTCCCAGCATAGGAAGGACATGGACCTGTTGGAGTGACTCCAGAGGAGGGACACCAAGGTGACTGGAGGGAAGGAGCACCTCTCCTGTGAGGAAGGGCTGAGCGAATTGGGTTTGTTTAGACTGGAAAAGAGAAGGCTTCAGGGTGACCTAATTATGGCCTTCCAGTACCTGAAGGGAGACTACAAGAAAGATGGAGAGGGACTTTTTATAGAGACATGTAGTGACAGCACAAGGGGGAATGTCTTCAAACTGAAAAAATGGGTTTAGATTAAATATTAAGAAAATATTTTTCAGTGTGAGGGTGGTGAGGCACTGGCACAGGTTGCTCAGAGATGATGTGAATGCCCCATTCCTGGGAGAGTTCAAGGCCAGGATGGATGGAGCTCTGAGCAAGCTGATGTAGTGAGAAATGCTGTCCACAGCAGGGGGTTGGAACCAGATGATCTTTAAGGACCGTTCTATGATCTATTCCATGGTTTTTCTCCAACCATCCATGTGACATGTGACAAATACATGTCTTCAGAAAGGCTGAAAAGATTTTTGATTGGTAATTTATGAGACAAAAATAGTCTCTACACTGGTACCAGTGGTCCTTTATGGAAGAAAGAGCCAGCAATGTTTAGTGTTAATATCTGAGCACAAAGTGATATAAATGGGCACCTCAGTGCTGCCCATGGGAAAATGAAAATCCCAGGCACAGATTGCCTTGGCGTTGTATGCATTCGCAAGGGATTTACTGTAAGAATTATTGATTGCGGCAAGTCTTGGGGTCTTTTCCCTCTGGATAGGTAGATTCCGCTTTAAAAGAAAATAAAGTACTTTAAGCAAAGTTTTAATCTGAAGGCAGAAATGTCACAAGGACATTCAAAAATCCATTTTTAGTGCACAGGACAATGAAAAGATCATGAACAAAACTCATTCTTCTGTCCATGCCAATTTTCTACCATTGGACATATTGGACTTCTAATTAATTTTATATAATATACATATAAGGTGTATTTGCTGAAGTGTTCATGAAGGGAAGCTATGTATATATGCACTAATTGTATTGTAATATATCTCACATGTAATAAAAAATATGCAACTCATGTTTTCTTTATTCCAAAGCAGTTGTACTATAACCTTATAGGTGCAATTTGGCTGGGAAGGAGTTGTAGCAGAAACAGATTGTTAAATGCCTTTAAAAAATATTAATTATTTCTTAACAAGCTGCTTTGTGTGAAATTTCTCTAAGCTGCTGAGAAAGAATTATAAACTGGAGTTGGTGTTTGTCTAAATAATTTAATTGTATTTTGGTATAGTAACTCAGTGGAGTGGTGAGCAAACACTACATCTTTGTCTTAACCTGATATTTCAGTTCTTTGGCTGGCATGTGAGCACAGCTAATTTTTACTACAAGCATGTGAGTGGAACTGGGTTTGCTTGTGGGGTATGGGGTGGTTCTTTTGTGATCCGATTTGTATTTTCTATTAGACCTATCCAAATGTCAGAAGATACAGAGCCATGTCCCCCATATGGGTTCTCTTTGTCTTTTCAGGATTTCTTGGGAACACCAGAACTGTCCTTTAAAGCCCTCAGTTTTTCATGTCAGGAAAATCTGCAGCCTTCCTTCCCACCTTGTTCTGTGATCTGACAGATTTCACAAGCTATTGTAATCATGGCTTTCCCAGGTCTGTGCCTTGGTAGGGGACTTCATACTCACGGTAGGGGATGGCAGAACAAATGTTGCTGGTGGCTTGGAAGTCCTGATTCACAATCCTCAACAAGTCTTGAGCCATAGGGAACTTTATTTTTTTTTGTTCTGGGGGATATGCTATTTTAGTCGAAAGGAAGAACAGATATTATTTGTTGAAGACATTACTGACCATCTTCAGCTTTAGGGGATTATATAGCTTTAGGCACTGAAGATTTGGCTGCTTATATTTGGGGAAAGATAGTCTACAACCAAATTTCTCCTCTTGATTTTGTATTGCTGTGGTGGGAAAAACTAACTATGTCATAAAGAAACATATGCTAAGTAGCTTTCCAAGCACTTTGGGATAGCAGATGCTGTTAGAACTCCAGTATTTCAAAATTTTAGTGGTTTTTTTTCCCCTGGTCCTATAGGAAGCAAAATAGATTAAGAAAATACCTACAGTCTTGTGAAGTTTTCAAATTTACTTTGTTGTGTAGTTTAGGTATTTTGTAATTACTACCTTTTTTTTGGGGTAAAAGTCTTAAAGTTATGAATATAGCTGAAAATTCGCTCTGAGTTCTGACTGGTCCAGTTCACCAAAACTGGGTGTACCACCTCACAGATTCTTCATTAGGATTTATATGTTAGATACCCATGTGCTGTACAACCCTTCACTTACAGCAGCTGACTGAGCTAACTCTGGCAGCTCTGAAGTTTACATAATATCCCACTCCTGATGGGGCTCTTAAGTCTGCATTTCATTTTGGTCAAAGTGAGTGAAAGATCAAAGGAGAATGAAAATGAAATAGAAAAATCAGAGTGGCTTGGTGAAAAGGATGGACATCCATCCCCAAGTCACTCAGGAGTGTCAGAATTTAGGTTATGGACTATCATTATTACACCCTTTCCAGTTTTTCATTCTTTTAGATGTTCTGTGACATGGCTTGTGTCAACATCACTTCCTGTCATTTTGGGGAGTAGTCAGGGTGGAACCAACAATTACACTGAAAACTGTCCTAAGATTAAAAACACGTGACGTTTCCTGCATTTGGTGATGGTAGTGAATGCAAAGGTGCTATTACTTTTCTCCTGCTTATCTCCTCTTTTCAAATAATCATTGCTCTGAAAATTTAGATGAAGGTATTTTTTGTAATAAAGGAACTACCATTGTGGATGCTAAAAAGCAGGAGCAGAGGAATTTTCCAGCTGGGGAAGCATTTGTGAAGTTTTTCCTTTCTCATGCTTTAGCTGAGAAACAGTGGAAGACGGTTTTGTAAATTAACTCTCTATCCAGCACCTGCAAGGTCTTGTTTTGGTTCACTGAAGAAAATATTTTGAAATGGGTGGTTATACCACTCAGCCACTCACTTTGGTGGGTGGCTATCCAAGGGACCAATCATGTAATTTCTCTTTTGCGATCCATGCTATAAAAAGATGGGGGTTTGGCATTAAACGGTCGGCTTTGACCATACTTCTCTGACCCGAATGCTTGTCGTTCTTCACCGTCCCTGCGCGCAATAGCGACATCTGGTGACCCCGCGATGTGTACTGCAACCGCAACCGGACCAGGTCAGTCGGACCGCGGATGGTGCCCTCCCCACCAGGGGCCGCGCGGCACTTTGAACTGGGCAAAATGGAACAGAAATCCTCAAAAGACAGCACGCTGCTTTCTGCATTCGAGTCTGTGATACAGACCGCAGGAGCTAATATAAGCGATGGGGATTTTTCGGCTCAAGGGGGGCCATGCTCGCTGTTCTCGGACTCTCTTGGGGAACAGATCTTAGCAGTTTTGCATAAAGTATTGCAGCGGCTTGATGTACAGCAGGCAGTGTCGCAACAGCTTGCAGTGTCTGGGTCCCCACTAGAGCCGTTGGCACCGGGCTTGTCCGCAGAGCAACGGGCGGCACCAGCCGTTCCAGCCACACGTCAGTCTGCAGAGCGGGGCACAGGGCTGGCGGCTTCGGAGCCCGTGCGAAAACCCGCGCCTGCGAGAAAACTGGCGCCGATCCGACCCGCTATGTTTCAGATACCGGGTGTGGCCGCGGCTGCTGCCGCTCCGGCCTTAGTGGCCACGGCAGCCACTGCCGCTTCAGCCCCCGCACCTCCACCCACTGAGGCCCTGGCAGCCGTTGTTCCAGCCTTCGCTGCTCCACCCTCCGCTGTCTTAGCCGCTGTTCCAGCCTCTGCGACTCCGCCCCCTGCCACTCCAGCCGCTGCTGGAGTCCCAGCCTCCGTCGATACCCCGCCCACTGGCTCAGACACGGTATGCCAGTCTCTTGGGAGACTATCCAGCACACCCTTGGATGAGATAAGCTCTGTCACTATGGAGACGCCTGTCCCGCGGCTAGACTCCGTGAAGGCGCTTAGGAGACATTGGCGTGCAGTGCGGCGAGCCCGCCGTTATCCTTGAACCCTCCCGGATGGTGAAGTGACTGTCCGTCCAATAAATCCGAGACAGTTCTGGGAACAGGTTAAAAGGGGTGCATTTCAGGCCGGGGACTGGGAGTTGCTAGAAAGAATTGGGTTACCAGCTTGACAAATGGTGCCTGACCAACCTGCTACTTTGCCTCAGAATACAAAAAAAGGGGAACAAGGCGATGTAACAATGAAGCAAAGTAGTGATGATTCAGATGGAATTTTCCAGTGCAGAAAGCTCTGCCTAACTCTGGTCAGACTGACAAACATGAGTGTTTCGCTTGGAAAGTGATTCAGGATTTGCAAACTAAGACTGCTCAGTATGGATTAAGTTCTCCTGAGGTCATGCAGATTATTAGAGTGTTTAATACTGATCTACTCATTCCATATGATATTAAGCATTTAGGTCAGACGTTATTTCAACCTGCACAATATTTGGTTTCTGAAGCCAATTGGAGAAGGATGGCTGAGAAGGCTATAGCTGGGAATATGCAATTGCCTCAAACTGATCCCAGGTGTCTAGCTCCTGTGGATGGTTTTATGGACTCAATAATTATTGGGACCCTGATGTTCAGGCTACCTGGCATCCTCAAATCCTGGAACAGATTCAAAAGGTTGGCATGTTAGCTCTCATAAAGAGCTTAGGTACAGCTGTTCCTAAGATGAGATATGTAAAAATATCTCAGGGGCAGAAAGAGAACTTTTTATATTTTGTGGAAAAGATTGCTGCAGCCTTGGAAAAACAGGTTGAAGACAAAGCCGTGAGACAGCTGTTGTGCAGACAGCTAGCAAGAGATAAAGCTAATGATGAGTGCAGAAGGATTATTGATGCCTTGCCAGGGGAACCCACACTTACCCAAATGGTTGAAGCCTGTGCTAAGGTGGGATCTGGAGAGCATAAATCTGCCTTAGCAGTAGTTCTAAGACCTCTTCAATTAAATTCTGGTGGACAAAAGAGACCTAAGGTTGAGAGCACACAGAAATAGCTTAAACGAAGGAAGAGAAACAAGGAGAACAGGCAAGTTGTTCAAAGCAAAAGATGTGGTAGGCCAGGTCATTCGTCAGACTACTGCTGGTCTATCTATCATGCCAATGGTTGACCTCTGATACAGTTTGGGGAAATTGACCAGGAATGCAAAGGGGAATCCAATATTTCCTCAGGGCATAGTTCCTCTGAGACAGGCCTACTCAGCCAACTTAGAGCCAGCACCCAGGGATTGGCCGGCGTGGATGTGCACGCCATTGCAACAGTCAACTTAGAACATTGAAAAAAAACCCAAAAAAAAACGGAGGGAAGAATCTGAGTGGCAGGTGCTGGAAGGCCATGAGTCAGGCTCAGCCCAGCTGGTTGAACTAAGGGCTGTTGCTATGGCTTTTCAGCAGTTTTCTCAGGTTCCTTTGAATTTGGTCACTGATTCTGCTTACGTAGCAGACATAACTCTATGCTTAGATTGTTCACTTTTGAAGGAAGTGAATAATGCGGCTCTGTTTTCACTATTGAAGGCCTTGTGGAGTGCAATTCAAGCTCGAATGCATCCATATTACATTTTGCATATTTGAAGCCACACTAATTTGCCAGGTTTCATAACTGAAGGCAATGCTAGGGCTGACAGGCTAGCTAACCCTGCGTGGGTAGCGCCTCAGCCTGACAAAATTGCATAAGCTAAAGCATCGCACAATTTCTTCCATCAAAGCACGCATACCCTGCAGAAGCAGTTTCATTTGACACCAACTGAGGCTCGAGACACTGTCAGTGCTTGTGCTGACTGTCATGGACTTGCTGCACCTTTGCCATTGGGGGTAAACCCTAGAGGTAGGCCTTGCAGCTTTGGCAGATGGATGTAACACACATTCCTGAATTCGGCAGATTTAAATATGTGCATGTGTCTATTGACATGTTCTCCTCAGCTATGTGGGCATCTGCTCATACTGGGGAGAAAGGCTGCAATGTCATCGCCCATTGGAAACTCACTTTTGCGATTTTGGGCGTACCCTTTTCTGTGAAAACTGATAATGGCCCTGCCTATGTCTCGCAGAAGACGTGGCAGTTTCTGCACCTATGGGGTGTAGATCATACTTTGGGTATTCTGCATTCTCCTACTGGCCAAGCCATTGTTGAACGCGGTCATGGCACTTTGAAGCGTGTTCTGGAGAAACAAAAAGGGGGAATGCATGGAGAAACCCCCCAGAGCCAACTAGAAAAAGTGTTATATACAATTAATCATCTTACAGTGCCACCAAATTTAAACAATCCTGTTATTTTGAATCATTTTCTCTCATTGCAGTCTGCAGGCGAGACGCACCTGCCTTGAGCGAAAGTCTGGGTATGGGGCCTGCTCACTAAGAAGTGGGAAGGCTCGCATGAGCTTATTGCTTGGGGTCGTGGGTATGCTTGTGTTTCCACAAAAACTGGGGTACGATGGCTACCTGCAAGATGCATTCGGCCTGACCTGCAGCACCAGCAGCAGAACAGGCAACCTCCAAGGCAACCTTCAGATGATGACCAGAATGCAGATCATCCATCAAATGATCCCTCTGATGATGACCAAGATGTCGACCATCAGCCTGGTCCTTCTACAAGCAGAGACGGAATTTTATGTTATGGAGTCAGAATGTTATGCAGAATGTTAGAGCCCTTAAGGCTATCCAGAAGAAGTAACTGATGTAGAGCCCTTAAGGCTATTCAGAATTAATGACTGGACATATAGCTGGGTTCGCTAAATGCATTTCCCTTGGCACCGCTGGAGGATCTCTCTGCCTGCTTTAAATTGGTATCTGATTTAGATTCTGTTTGGTAACTGGCCACTACCAAATGGACCCCTTATGCTGTGTTTGTTCTCCTTGCTGCAAGGGATCCCACAGAGGATTACAAACGCGACCTTTTTGGTCTCAGACAAAAAGGGGGAACTGTGGATGCTAAAAAGCAGGAGCAGAGGAATTTTCCAGCTGGGGAAGCATTTGTGAAGTTTTTCCTTTCTCATGCTTTAGCTGAGAAACAGTGGAAGATGGTTTTGTAAATTAACTCTCTATCTAGCACCTGCACGGACTTGTTTTGGTTCACTGAAGAAAATATTTTGAAATGGGTGGTTATACCACTCAGCCACTCACTTTGGTGGGTGGCTATCCAAGGGACCAATCATGTAATTTCTCTTTTGCGATCCATGCTATAAAAAGATGGGGTTTTGGCATTAAACGGTCGGCTTTGACCATACTTCTCTGACCTGAATGCATGTCGTTTTTTGCCATCCCTGCGTGCAATAGCAACACTACCATAATGTGGGAAAAAGTTTTAAGGGAATTTTCTCACATCATTCTAACAAGATACTGCACACCATTTGAAATTTCAGAAAAATTTCACAGTATAATTCCACATCACATTGTTAAAATGCAGCTGACAAGCACTTAAACATTTATATTATTTCTCTCCTCTAAGCTCCAACACACTAGAAGGAAAAGAAATTTTGGAAAATAGTGTTCTACAGTGCTCAGAACTACATTATCCATCTGGTGTCTATATGCTCATAGCACACTGTCTTCTCATATCTAGCAATTTTTCTGTGCCGTGGGACACATTTATTTCAATGACAGGATGGTTTTGGTATGAGATTCTAACCTGTCGGGGTTTGACACTGGCTAAAAGCACAGGGCACCCATAAGAATTGTAATAAAGGGTTCATGAGTCGAGATAGGGATTAGGGAAAAAAAACATTTTAAGGCAAAACAGGTTCAAAACTTAAACAGTATAAAGAAAATTTATTATTAACAGAATTAAAAGTAAAAAGGGTAATGAGAACTAAAATAAACCTTTAGAACACTTATTTTCTTCCCAGTCCCTCCCTCTTTCCCACCGACTGTGTAAGGAGACAAAACATGGGGTTTTGGTCAGTCTTTCACTTCCAAAGAATCTTTCTTCAGCACACTTAGGGAAAGGCGTTTCCTTCTTCTGCTGTGCTGTGGGGTCCTTCCCAGGGCAGACAGTTCTCTGCGGATTTTCTAGTGTGGTCCTAATTTTCACAAATAGCAGTCCTGCCTGACCTGCTGTAACATGAGTCCCTCTCACAAATGGTGCAGTCTTCCCAAAACTGCCTAGCTTGGGTCATTAGTTCATGGGGAATAGTTTTTAAGGATAAGCTGCTCTAGTTTGGAAGCAAGGGCTCTTTATCTTTGGAAGCAAGAGTCTTCTCTCAGTGTTTCAGTTTCCCTCTAGATTACAGCTTTTTAGCACCCACTTGCTCCAGCATGAGCACTTTCTCCTCACAGGCTGCAAGTGGATCTCTGCATCTCCCCATGCACTTCATGGGTTATAGGGAAACAATTTGTTGTATAATAGTCCTCACCACAGCTTGCAGAGAGATCTCGACTCCAACGCTTGGGGCACCTTCTCCCTCTCCTTCTTTTCACTGACTTCAGGGCCGCCATGTTGGTTCTCCTCATGTGTCCTCACTTTTTCCTTTTCTCTGACTCAGAAGAAAATTGTTGTCTGTAGGTATTATTGTTCGCAAGTTCTATCAATTGAAAAGTTCTTACAGAGTTTTGCAGCGCTGAAAAGGTCAATCTTGTCTGTGCTCTGTGTCGGGGAATTGATCACCATGTTTTTGTCGCTGGCCATGTGGTCCCTGCCGGCACCCGCACGGGTGGCCCCAGCTGCATGGCCGGGCTGCTCCTGGCCTCGGCAGGGCCCCAGCTGGGTGGCCCCCCACCCCTCAAAAGAAAAAGAGAATGTCTGCATTTTTTTCCCTTCTTAAATATGTCATCACAGAGGTGTTACCAACTTCTCTAATTGGGCTAGCAACCTGCCTATCATCAGAGCCTTCAGCGATTGGCTCTATGCTGGACATAGTAGAAGCTTTGATTAGTTTCATCTTTCAGAAGCTGCCCCTCTGGCTTCCTCTGCCCACTAAAAAAACTAGACTGTTTTAAACTAACACATAGCTATAACCAGATGATATGATAAGCTTAGACACACAGTGATAAATGTACCCATTTAAGTGTTTCCTTAGGTCTTGTGATAACTTGGATGAATAAAGCAGTCAGTCTATTGATGCCATGAAGATTTTTTGCCTTTTCTTTTATACTCCTGTTACACCTTTTTTACAACTTCTGTATTCTTAGTGCTTTTTGCCTACATTCTTGGACTTGTTTTTCAAGCTGAGAGACTAAATATTTTAGAAGCTTCGTAGTTAGGGATCAGTGTGCCCCAGACCCTAAGGTCCTCTCCAGACCACATTCTGTAAACTAAGATAGAACCATCCACGGGAAGGCTCCTTGGAAGGGGGGCTCACTCCAGCCTCTCATTGGGGAATCTTTGATAGATATGCTAATTTGTAAAACCTATAATGTTATACCAGATCTTTAGGGGGTGGGCATTGTGGTGGGCATTTCAGCACTTGACCTGGATGTGTGCACCTAAGGATCCTTAAAATAAATACCAAGGTAAAATCCCTTTTCCCTTTCTAACCGTGTTTGACTCTTGATTTTAAGACCAGGAAAAGGCATCACAATCACTCAATCTTCATATTTCTGCTTTTTTTCTTTTTAGTAGAATATACGCTATAATTCAGAAATTATTTCAAGAAAAGAGGTACATCCACTAGGTATGCACATTGGCATATTTTGGGGGAAAAACTAGTTCCAGAGTAGTCCTCAGTCTTATCTTAATATGCTTCACTAGAACAATAGATCCTTGCACTTCACAGGTGAAAGAGAAATGTTTTGAAAGAGTTTTTCAATATGTATGAATCACAACCAGAATATTGGTAGTTTCATGTTATACTTTAAGGACCACATAAACGTTTTGTTATTAGGCTGCAATGTAGACTGATCTATGATTTAAAAAAAACCATGAGGGGTAAGGTATGGCTTCACTGGTTCATAATCTGTGCCGTATTTTGCATCACTTAAACAATAAAATCTTCAAGGTGGTTTGCATTTAATTCTGGAGTGTCTGGAGTTTACCTTGTGAACACAGTAAAAACCTTTTGGGTATAATCCAAGGAACTGGTGGGTGGGCTCTGTGCAAAGGCTGTCTTGGTTTGGGATAGGGGGCTTGAGATTGGAGGCTTTTGGGTTACTTTATTTAATGGTCTTGTTCTGCAGTCTGAGGCCAGGATGCTTAGCAGGGGGAGAGAATTATGTTCTTGGCTTTCCTTCTGTAAGCGTTTTGCTTGTTTGATTTGGAAACACTCACCTTCATGTCAGGTGAGTGGAAAAGGAGGTGGGGATTCAAGTGCACTTTGTTATATTATAAAGGAGAAAGCACAGCTGTAGGAGCAAGTGGAGGTAGATCCTGAGAAAGGATGTGAGAAACCTGCAACATGGTCTCTCCTGTTAAGGAATTGCACACACCTTATCAACTGGTCTTCTATGCACGTGCTGGAGCTTCTTTTATCAGAATTGACTCTTTCATTTTCTTTTTGTAAGTCCCTGGCATCATGGACTATAATTTAAGCTTTTTTTCTGTGTGCTTTGCAGTATCTGGAAGCAAGGTCATATATAGCCAGCCTAGTTATTGCCTCCTTTTTACTGAGATTGGTATGAGGATATATACACACTTCAGTTTCTCTGGAAAGAAATTCAATTCAATTCCATAGATGTCATTGGGGTCAAATCTCGCATAAATTCCTCTGCTCTCCAAATAGTGCTGAGGAATTCCATTGTGTATGTAAAACTCATCAGCAATGGTTTAAAGTCTGTACCAAACCAAAAGTGTAAATGTCACTTAACCAGCAAGTTTACAAAACTCACAGGGGTGTTAAGTCCAGGAATAAGTGTCCACTTTCCCAGAAGCTTTTATTGTCATGACTTTGGGTCCTGAGCATTTGGCAAACAGGCCTGTGGATTTGTTGGGGTTTTAGGAGCTCTCCTGGTTTTTTTTTTTCTGTTAAAGGAATTTCCCTCATAAGTGTTGCTAGGGGGACAAATGGCTGGGTACCCTTTTGTTTCACCTGGGTGTGCGGGCAGTCGGTCTCTGGCGTTCGGACAGAGAGGGAGGCTGTTTTCTTCAGCTGCTTTTCCTTCTGCTGGAGAAGCCCCGGGATCCCAAAGCCCGCCTTCCCCGCCCCAGTGGGAGCTGGGCTGTGGCCGCCCTCCCCTGCCCTTGCTTTGAGCCTTCGCTATGTTGTAGCCCTGCTCGCTCTGCCTGCCCAGACCTCTGGGGGGTTCCCCGTTTGGATACATCTGGTCTGCCACCCGGGATTTGTGGTCATCCTTGCTGTTCCAGCCTGCCGTTCCAGCCTGCTGTTCCCGAGGGTCCGGCTGGACACCGGGCTGCCCAGGGGTTTGTGAAGCTTTTTTTGTTCCATCCCTTCCTGGGATCCCAGGGCACCAGTGCCGCATGCTCCCTGAGCTTGCTCTGGAGCGCCCCCTGCAGCCGTGGGGGAACCATCGCACCTGCCCTGCTCACCGGGAGCTGCCAGGGCCCCTGCCAGCTGCAACTGGAACTGCACCCAAGGGGAAAGGGTCTGACAGCTGAGAAGGCTGGGACTGGGTTTGTGATTGTTTGCTGTTACTGCCATGGTTATTGTTGTTTGTTTGACTGGTTATACACATAGAGATATATAATGGTAAAGAACTGTTACTCCTATTTTCCAAATCTTTGCCTAAAAGCCCCTTGATTTCAAAATTATAATAACTCAGAGGGAAGGGGGTTGCATCTGCCATTCCAAGGGAGGCTTCTGCCTTCCTTAGCAGACACCTGTCTTTCAAACCAAGGCAGGACTGTATGGCAGGATTGTAAGCCATCACTTGAAACTGTACTATAGTATTTGCTGAAAAAACTACAGCTTCCATCACTGTAACTTCTCTTAAGTGTCCCTTCCCTTCCATTTCAGAGGTTCCTTTAGCTCTGAGAGCTTGGTGATATTTTAGGGAAAGTTTGCAATATTTCTTGCTTTACTTGCTGTCTTGAGCAAAGGCAATTCTCTAATTCAGGTTCTCAAAATAATTAAGTGACCAAGGGAGAGAAACTGTGTTAGGTGCATACCTATACTTGGCAGACTGTTGCAGTAGTTGAGTCCACCACAGGAATGACCAAGAAGCCACAGAGTCCCAAAACAGTGGAGGTCTGCTGGTGGACAAGCTCAGAGGTCTAAGACCACCCCCTTGTACCCCTTTTTAAGTCCATGTTCTAGAGAGTTCTCCTTTCCTTGATACCCCACTGGCTCCTGGCTCCCTTGTTCCACCCCTCGCCTTCCTCAGTGGTCAGAGTCCTGTCACCCCACATCCTCTCCACCCCCTGGCCCCCAGATGATTGGTCTCTGATGTTCTGCCTGCCCCCAGTGCTGCTCCGGATAAAACCCTGGACCCCTCAGTGTTCTGTGTTCTTTGTCCCTGGATCCCTTCGAGCGGGGACCCCAATAAACCCCTTGGAACTCCATACAAAGGACCCTTCCCACCTCTTTGTCCCCAGCAATGCTGCAGGAGCTATCCAGCTGTGTGTGTGTGAGTGGCTGCGAGTATCCACCAACTCTGGTGTGTCAGAGTGTGTCCGAGTGCGTTTGTGCGGCACCCCCGGAGCTGCTCTGACAAGGATGCAATCAGGATGGACGCAACGCTCTTTCCACTTCCCCCCACTTGCATGGCGTCACGTGGTGTCCAAACGGGACCCCTGCGGAACGTCCTGAAATGATTCCCTGACAGCTGGACGTTGTCAGGAGTTCGCGTTCGGCACAGCTGCGCCTCCGAAGACAGATCCGAGTATTATTGGACCTGTTCTGAGGCATGACCAATACCCCTCTCAGGGAGAGGGACTGATCGAAGTTGCGGGACCCTGCTGAGAGCTTCTTTTGTTCCCATGGGAGCTTCGGAGTCAGGGACTCAGCGTTTTGGTGAGTGAAGCTCCACAGGGCGGCTTTGAGGTTTTTTCTCCTTTCCTCTTGGTGGTGGGTGAGGTTTTTTGGGGGAAGATGGGTGCTAGGCTGTCCTGTCCCCAAAGGGAGGTGTACATCCAAGTTGCAGACTCCCTTACGTTTTCTAAGGGTCTTTTAAAACGTTTTGTGCAATGGATCTTTCACTTTTTTCCTAATGTGTTGGTCTTCGGGTTAAATCACTTGAGTTCTGGGATAAAGTGGAGGAGAAGTTAACAGTTTTAAAAAGAAATGGGGATGATTCAGTGGGGAAGTTTTTCCATTGTTGGTTTTAATTTATAAATCAGTTAAAGATGCAGGGAACGAGTTGGGTGCGTTGGGTAGTTTGAATCCCTTTGTTGAAGTTGCCCCTCTGCCTCTGCCCTCTCCCTGTGCTCTTCATCCCACTAACCCCTTTCTGGGGGGATCAGAAGGTGTAGCCCACCACTCGATGCAGAGGTGCTACCATCCCTCTCACCCTTTTAGGTCCCCTCAGCACCCTTTTCAGGACAGCACTGGCCATGCTGCGCTGAGCTCTCCCCAAACCTTTCAGCCGATGCCCTCTTTCCCAGTTGAGTCCCCCTGGTAGCTCCACAAAATGGTGCTGACCGTGTGGCCAAATCCACCAATTTGTCCCCTCCATTTTCCTGCCAAAATGTGCAGCTCTCCCTTGTCTCCACCCCCTGTGACGTCGATGGGTGTAACCGTGTTGGGCCCCTCCCCTGTCTCCAGAATTCCCCTTATGGTTATGGGCTCAGCCTAAGTTCCCGCTCCCTCCATTGGTGGCTCCACCCCTGGGAACCAACCCACTCCAGGTTCCCACACCGCCCCTTCCAGTTCCCACGCTCTTAGGGCTGTGTCATAGGTTAGCGAGCTAAGTCTCGGAAGTGATGTTCTTCTTACAGCTTCCTCTATGACCTAACAGAACCTATCAGATGGCCAGTTTGAAGATGGACAATTCTTTAAGCCACTTAAAATTGTGACCACCTCTGTGATACACACTTAAGAATAGACAAACTACCCCCCCAACTCTCTCTCGTTTCCAGTGCTGGGACAGGTGGCTGCGGGCCCCGTGGGGGGCCAGCGGGCCTGGCCAGGCCCTGCTCGGGCCAGGCCAGGCCGGGCCACGGCCATCCTGGAGCCGATGGGCCCTGTTCCACCCGTGGAACCCCGCCCCCCCCCCCCGGCGGGGCGGTGGGCAGCCAGAGCAGCTCGACTTCCCCCCCCCTCCACTGCGGCCAAGATTTCAGCGAAAGTGGCACCGCTGTCCGGAAGAGGTCATGTGATCAACAGCGATAAGCCACATTCCAGCTGCAAGGCTGAGGTGAGTTTAACCCTTTTAGTGCTATGAAGAGCTGAAAACCTGAAGGAAGAGAAAGAGGAGATGCTTAAAGCTGAAATTCTGTTGTGAAGCTATGATATATCAGAGTACCCGTTGTAATTTCATGAAGGCATGGGGGGTGGAGCGTTCAACTTGTACTTGTGAGCAAAAGCACCTGCGCTGAGATAGGCAGATGCTGACGCAGCTGTAATTTCATGAGAAGTTTGGACAGGGAGAGATGGAAGTGATGAGGATTTTTGCTCCAAATGGGAAAGGAGAAAACCTCAGTTCCTAGAGATGCTCCCAGAGACAGTCCTAAAGATGAAGATGAGGAAGACCCTGTGCTCCCAGGGAAGGAGAAGGGCCTCTGTTCTTAGAGATGAAATGCTCCCAGAGATGGGTGAAGAGAACTTTTGTTTCTGAACAGCTCAACCTTAAAATTGTACCACAAAAACTTCAAGAGTGGACCCTCGAAAGCAGTTGTGGGAAAAGCTGCAAGTCGGGGGAAGGGACTCGCATGCGAGCAGAGAGACTCCTCTTCCTAAATGGACTGAGCAAAGTTATTTGGAAGTGGGTGGCTGTCTCGTTGTGATAATGTGTTCATAGCATGAGCAGAGACTCCTCTTTCTAAATGGACTGAACAAGGTTATTATGGAAGTGGTAAACAGACTGAACATCTTAAGGGTTGTCTTTTTACGTTGTCAGTGGGAGAAGGGAGGAAGGTGGGGGGAGGAGGAGAGTTCTGAAGGTGTGGTATAATTTTTTTTTCCTCTTTTAGGTCTGTTAATAAACTTGTTTATATTCTTTCAAGATTGGTGCCTGCTTTGCGTTTCTCCTAATTCTTATCTCACAGAAGATAAACAGTAATGAGTATCTTGGACCAAACCACTGCACTAAATTGGTGTTTCTGCCCGGTTAAAACCCAACCCGCTACAGGCCGGAAGTAGGAGTGGCAAGAACCAGGAAGTGGGTGGAGAAGGGGGATTTATGGCTGCCCCAGGTTTTGTATAACAGGGCAGGGAACCCCTGATGGGAGCCATTCCCATATGCACATCTAAAGGAGCTGTGCAAGGCAGGCAAGGAGTAGGGGAGGGAATCCCCCTATTTTAAAAGCTTGGTATAGGCTACCTTCACCAGCAACACCGTGGTTCCACACGACATCAAAACCATCATGTTGTGTCTCCTTTCCCCAGCAGAATACCTGCTGTGGGAAAGGACATGGAGGAGATTATTCCAGGATCTCCTCTCATGCTATCAGAGGGATCTCACCAAGAACCATCTAACTATGGAACACCTTTGTGGTGAAGGTAACCTGGAAAAGCCGCAAGACCAGGCCCTCAAACTGCCGGAGCCAGTCCTGGGAGACCTAAAGAAGATGGCTGAGTGAGTGTTGTCACTCATTCCCACTGATGTCACCCCCTCTGTAAGCATTTTCCATGTTAAAGGGGCCCCGGAAGAGACCTTTATTAAATTCATTGATCGATTAAAAAAATCAGTGGGGAGGCCCAGCAAGAGTTGCTCTGTGTGTTGGCAAGGGCGAATGCCAATGAGCGCTGTCAACAAGTGCTGAGAGCCCTCCCGCTGGACCCAACCCCCACCCTTGATCAAATGATCGAGGCCTGCATGAGGCTGGCCACCATAGAAGTTACCTCTTCGGCAGCACCCATGGGAGGAGTGGTGGGAGCCTTGGCTAGTAACAAAGACTTCAAAAACAAGCCCTGCTGTTACAACTGCGGGAATGTTGGACATTTGCCAAGAACTGCCCTGAGCCCAAGAAAACTAGTCAAATTCCCAAGTCTGCTGTTTCAGACTGTAACACCTGCAGACGACACCGCCAGGGGCCAGGGAAACGGACACTAGAGCACAGGACAGCCCTGCGTGAGGACAGAAATTCACCGGCCATTTCTTCCTGTCCTGCTACGCCATACCTGGACTGTGACTGCGCAAAAACATCGCTGCGAGGGGAAGCAAGAATACGCTTGACCTTGGTGAGTGCCTCTCCAGTTCAATTCAGCACAGAGGCTCAGTGGCAAATTTCAGCAATGGCAAACACACTCTCGGACATGGACACAGACATTTTGATCTTGGGAGACCCTGTGCGGGGCCCGCCTGAACTGTTTGTTGTTCCTGAGATCAAAATGCTGGAACGAGGTGGCGATGTTACCATTCTCGTTTCCTGCTGGAACCTGCCCTGGTTCCTTCCTAGAGGTGGCAGCACAGGTGGTCGTGATCCCAGATGACTGTCCCCAGTGCCACAGAACCCGGTCCATATGGTGAGCAAAAATTGTGGGACAGGAAAAACCAATGATAAACTGCAGGCTGCGCAATGGGCACTCCATGGCCACCCTGACCGGAATGGTTGACACTGGAGCCGATATCACTGTAGTCTCCAGTGCCAAGTGGCCTGAAGAATGGGACTTGAAGCTGCTAAATGGGAGGGTCACTGGGATAGGGGGGTCGGCAGCTTCCATGCGGAGTGCTAATAGCATCATCCTTGAGGGCCTGGACGGTCACGTTGCGTTCGTCTAGCCATTTGTCATCAACTCCAGGTTTACACTTTGGGGCAGGGGCCTTTTATCCCAATAGGGGACTCAACTTGAGATTCCACCACTGTCCCGGGATTTTTAGTTGGGGTCACTGTGGAGCACACCACCCCGCAGCTTACGTGGAAGGTGGACCAGTGGCCTCTGTTGTGGGAAAAATTGAGCGCTCTTGAGTCCCTCATGGAGGAGCATCTTTCCAAGGGTCATATCATACCATCTAATAGCCCTTGGAACTCTCCTGTCTTTGTGCTAAAGAAACCAGGCAAAGACAGGTGGAGGGTCCTCCACGACCTTCATAAAATCAATGAGGTAATTGAGGATATGGGTCCTCTGCAACCCAGCCTACCCTTGCCCTCGATGTTGCCTCAGCAATGGAAGCTTGCCATTATAGACCTGAAAGATTGTTTTTTCAATATCCCCCTACACCTGCATGATAACCCCTAATTTGCCTTTTCCTTTCCATCTGTAAATTGGCAAGCCCCAGTGCACAGGTACCACTGGCAAGTTCTGCTGCAAGGCATGAAGAACTCACCCACCATCTGCTAGTGGTATGTCGCCTGTGTCCTGTCCCCTGTTCGGAAGTTGTTCTCAAAATCAATAATCCTCCACTATATGGATGACATCCTGATCTGTGAACCGGAGGAACAATTACTGGACTTGACACTGAAAAAGACTGTCCAAGCCATCAAGAAGGCAGGATTTGAAGTTCATCCTGAGAAGATCCAGCGCACCTGCCCATGGGCCTACCTGGGATGCTTCATCAGTGAAGAGACCGTCGTACCCTAGCAGCTGACCATCTGGGATGACCTGAGGATCCTGTGAGACCTACATCAGCTCTGCGGTTCCATCAGCTGGGTCTGTCCCCTGCTGGGTGTTACGATGGAGGACCTTGCTACCCTGTTTGATCTCCTGAAGGGAAGGGAGGATCTGGACTCACCACGAACCAGCACCGTGGAGGCCCAGAAGGCCATTGGTAAGATGCAGCATGCCCTGCCTTCTCAACAGGCCCATCGGACAGACCCGAGGTTACCCTTCAGCTACATCATTTTGGGTAACTCTCCTCATTGCCACGGACTCATTTTTCAGTGGGACACAGCACAGTAAGACTATGTCTTGATCATAGAGTGGATCTTTCTGTCACATCAGCCGTCCAAGACCATCACCACACCACAGGAATTGATGGCTCAGTTAATCATGAGAGCCAGAGATCACCTTGTACCCTTGCTGGGTGCAACTTTGTATGCATTCATTTGCCACTGACCGTTGGTGTCCTGGAGCATTTGCTTCTGGCAAATGAGCACCTCCAGTTTGCTCTGGACAGCTACCCAGGCCAAATCTCAATTCACAAGCCCAAACATAAGTTGTTTAAAACGACTTTCAATTTGGCCCCAAAACAACTTCAAAGCAAAACCGCACTCAAGGCTCTAACAGTTTTACCGATGGCTCAAGAGCATCCCAGAAGTCGGTAATGACTTGGTGGGATCCTCAGACTCAGATGTGGGCGTCTGATGTTCAAGTGGTGGAAGGATCACCACAAATTGCAGAATTGGCAGCCATGGTTAGAGCTTTTGAGAGGTTCCAGGACCCTTCAATCTGGTCACAGATTTGGCCTATGTGGCTGGAATAACTGCCAGCACGGAGCATGCCTTGTTGAAGGAGGTTGCAAATCCAAAGCTGTACCAATTGCTCTCGAAACTGGTCTATCTCCTCTCCCACTGAGAGCAACCTTTTCATGTGATGCATGTGTGGTCGCACACTGATCTGCCAGTTTGGATGCTAAAGAGCAGAAGCAGAGGAATTTTCTAGCTGCTGAAGCATTTTGTGAAGTTTTCATTTCTCATGCTTTAGCTGAGAAACAGTGGAAGATGGTTCTGTAAACTAACTCTCTGTCTAGCACCTGCACGGACTTGTTTTGGTTCACTGGGAAAAATATTTTGGAAATGGGTGTTAGTCCGTTCAGCCAATCCCTTTGGGAGGTGAATGGTCAAGCATTTTATGCCACCCTTGAGAACAAAGCTATTTAAGCTGAATTATATAATTAAATATAGCCATTTCTGGCCTTTGAACCCAATCCTGGACTTGTGTAGTTTCTCGCCGTCCCTGGGGACAACAGCGACATCTGGTGACCCCACAGCATGTACTACAACCGCAACTGGACTTAGAAGGTCTGATGACCCAATGGGTACTGCAACTGTGGCCGGACTTGGAGGGAACGCATCTCCCCCCCTGCCCCAGGCTGCTGGGATGGGACCCTCAGCTGAAAAGGATGGGACATAAAGCCTCAAAAGGAAACACGGTATTTTCTGCCTCTGTGCCAGCTACCTATTTCGAGTGCTGTACCGGGATCTCCCCTTCCCACGGCCCCGCCTTTGCCACAACCGGGAGAGGCTGGAGGTATCGTGACAGCTTTTGCTCTGGTGCCTGCCGCTTTGCAGCCGGATCTGGCACTGGCCTCTGCCGCACAGCCTGCTGCTTCACAGACAGCCACGGAGCTGGCTGTTGCTCCATGGCCGGGTCCGGTGCCAGCTGCCCGCGGCATCGGCGGCTCAGCAGCTGAAACCAGTACCGTGGCCTGCCACTCAGCAACCAGCTGTGCTGGTGCTGCAGGGTCTGGCCTCCCGCGGCCACGCTACTGGGACCTGTAGCGCTTGGCTCTTATGCACATGGTCCGACAGCTGGGTGGTTCCAAGCACAGCTGCAGGCCCTACAGTCATCAATAATGGATACTTTAATGCAGCAGCTTCTGGTCATTCTGTGTGAAGTAATGCAGCCGTTTGCAGCACTGCCAGAGCTGGTGCGACAGGCTGTTGTTGCTGGGGTACTGAGCTGGTGTCTGCACAGATGACAGTGCCTGCATGGACAGCTGTGCTGCCCCGGGCAGCAATGCCCCAAGCTGCACAGCCGCCACTGAGTACATCATGGCCCTCTGTGCTGACCCCTAAGGCTCCCCCCGCTCCAGCCCCCGCTGCCACACCGCCCACTGGCCCAGCGCGTGCGTCCTGTCAGCCTCCTGGGAGATGGGACACACCTCTCTCTGACGATTCAAGCAGCACTGCTACGGAAATGCTTACTTCGCTACGGGAGGCTGTGAAGGCACTCAGGCGCCAGCAATCGGGAACTCGGCCAGCTCTCAACTGCCCTCGGACCCTTCTGGAATGCACAGTGATTGTTTGCCCAAAATATTCAAAACAGTCCTGGGAGGAGATTAAAAGGCAAACATTGGAGGCTGGGGATTGAGATTTACTAGAAAGACTTGGGATGCCTGAAGAGGAAAGGGGACCTGAACGGGTTGCTACCTTACCTCAGAATCAGGCACGTCAAAGTGATCTAACGAGGGACCAAGCTGGTAGTGATACAGAGGGTAAACTCCAAGCTTTTCCAGTACAGAAGGCACTGCCTAATTCAGGCCAGCCTGACAAGCATGGAATCTTTGCCTGGAAGGTGGTACAGGATCTTCAAACTAAGGTCACTCAGAATGGATCAGGTTCTCCCGAGGTCATGCAGATTATTAGAGTACTGAATACTGATTTGCTTTCTCCATTTGATATTAAGCATTTAGGTCAGGTGTTACTTCAACCTGTACAATATCAAGTTTTTGAAGCCAACTGGAGAAGGATAGCTGAGAGGGCTGCAGCTGGGAATATGCAGTTGCCTCAAACTGATCCCAGATATAAAGTTCCTGCAGATGCTCTCATGGGACTCAATAATCATTCGGACCCTGATGCCCAGGCTACCTGGCATCCTCAGATCCTTGAACAGGCTCTGGTACGGGAGTCTTATTAAAGGGCATAGATATGGCTGCTCCTAAAACACGATGTGTGAAAATATCTCAGGGGCAGAAAGAGCATTTTTTGTCTTTTGTGGAAAAGATTGCTGGGGCCCTTGAGAAGCAAGTTGAGGATGAGGCCATGAGACAGCTGTTGTGCAGACAACTAGCAAGAGATAAAGCTAATGATGAGTGCAGAAGGATTATTGATGCCTTGCCAGGGGAACCCACACTTACCCAAATGGTTGAAGCCTGTGCTAAGGTGGGATCTGGAGAGCATAAATCTGCCTTAGCAGTAGTTCTAAGACCTCTTCAATTAAATTCTGGTGGACAAAAGAGACCTAAGGTTGAGAGCACACAGAAATAGCTTAAACGAAGGAAGAGAAACAAGGAGAACAGGCAAGCTGTTCAAAGCAAAAGATGTGGTAGGCCAGGTCATTCGTCAGACTACTGCCGGTCTATCTATCATGCCAATGGTCGACCTCTGATACAGTTTGGGGAAATTGACCAGGAATGCAAAGGGGAATCCAATATTTCCTCAGGGCATAGTTCCTCTGAGACAGGCCTACTCAGCCAACTTAGAGCCAGCACCCAGGGATTGGCCGGTGTGGATGTGCATGCCATAGCAACAGTCGTCTCAGACTCCAGTCGTGTTTAAAAGGTTCCCTTTTGTGAGTATTCATCCCTATCTGAATCTGAGAAAGTTGTTTCCTCATACTCACTGAGATCTTTCAGGATGTCTCCTCTGTGTGACTCCGCTGGTGTATGAGGAGAGTGGAGCTGGTCTGATATTTTTCCACATTCGGGACACTTGTGACCTCTCTCAATTTTTTCTTCTTTAGCTGCAGATACATGTCCTCGGACAGGCTCTCCAGCCGTCCCCTCCGCAGGCTCTCTTCAGTCTTTAGTCCCTCCTCCTGTTTCACCAGGTTTGCTATGGCTTTATCCAGTGCAGCTTCATGGTTTTCCAGTGCTTCCAGAGTTCCAAGGAAAGATATCTGAGCTTCTTCAAAAGCCTCCTCCAAGATGATGATTTTGTGGTTCTTGTGGGAGAGGACGGAGCACAAGGGTGCAGATACATCTCCTTGGAAATACTTAGGAGTCAAAATTCTGGATTAGAATGTAACATAAGGAGGTGCAATTCTTGGATTCTATTAAGACTTTGAGTGATGCTCAGAAGTTACCGGGTATCATTAATTGGTTACGTCCTTGTCTAGGGCTAACCACGGCACAGCTTTCCCCGCTTTTAATCTTAAAAAGGGGACCCCGAGTTGAATTCATCTTGGAAATTGACTCCTGAAGCACAATGAGTGCTGCAGGAGGTTCAATAGGCTGTTTCTGCTCGACAGGTTTATTGAGTGGATCTCAGATAGCTTTGAATTTGGTACTGATTGATACTCAAGCTTGAGTGCATTCATTTTGCATACCCGAAGCTACACCAAATTGCCAGGTTTCATAACAGAAGGTAATGCTAGGGCTGACATGCTGGCTAACCCTGCATGGGTAGCTCCTCAGCCTGATAAAATTGCGTAAGCTAAGGCATTGCAAAAAAGTTTATTCACACTTTCTCCTCAGTTATGTGGGCATCTGCTCATACTGGAGAGAAAGGTCGTGATGTCATTGCCCTTTGGAAACTTGCTTTTGCGATCCTGGGCATGCGTGCTTCTGTGAAAACTGATACTGGCTTTGCCTGTGTCTCTCAGAAGACGCGGGCAAATAATCATTTTACAGTGCTACCAAATTCAAATAATTCTGTTATCTTGAATTATTTTCTCTCATTGCAGTCTTCAGGAGAGATGCACCTGCCTCGAGCGAAGGTCTGGGCGCAGGACCTACTCACTGAGAAGTGGGAAGGCCTGTATGAGCTATTGCTCGGGGGTGTGGGTATGCTTGTATTCCCACAGATACTGGGGTATGATGGCTACCTGCAAGACGCATTCACTCTGGCCAGTGGCACCAGAAGCAGAACAGGCAACCTCCAAAGCATCTTCAAGTGTGACCAGAATGCAGATGATTCATTGAATAATTCTTCAGATGCTGGCCAAGACCATCAGCCTGGTCCTCCTACAAGCAGAGACTGAATTTCAGAGACTGAATTTCAAGTTCCTTATGTTATGGAGTCAGAATGTTATGCAGAATGTTAGAGCCCTTAAGGCTATTTATCTAGAGTCAGTAACTAATGTAAGCCCTTAAGACTATGTAGAATTAAGCTGATGTAGAACTGTAATAGTTGATATGAAGTTGGGGTCACTTGATTCATTTCCTTTAGCACTGCTGGAGGATCTCTCTGCCTGCTTTAAATTGGTATCTGATTTAGATTCCGTTTGGTAACTGGCCACTACCAAATGGACCCCTTATGCTGTGTTTGTTCTCCTTGCTGCAAGGGATCCCACAGAGGATTACAAACGTGACCTTTTTGGTCTCAGACAAAAAGGGGGAACTGTGGATGCTAAAAAGCAGGAGCAGAGGAATTTTCCAGCTGGGGAAACATTTTGTGAAGTTTTCCTTTCTCATGCTTTAGCTGAGGAACAGTGGAAGATGGTTCTGTAAACTAACTCTCTGTCTAGCACCTGCACGGACTTGTTTTGGTTCACTGAAGAAAATATTTTGGAAATGGGTGGTTATGCCGTTCAGCCAATCCCTCTGGGAGGTGGATGGTCAAGCATCCAATGGTTTTATGCCACCCTTGCGAACAAAGCTATTTAAGCTGAATTATATAATTAAATATAGCCATTTCTGGCCTTTGAACCCAATCCTGGACTTGTGTAGTTTCTCGCCATCCCTGGGGACAACAGCGACATGCCAGGACCCATCACAGAGTGGAATAGGAGAGCCGATGCTCTGGCCATGCCGGTACTAACACCTGATGTACCTGACATTTTCCAGCAGGCAAAATTGAGCCACCAATTTTTCCACCAGAATGCTCCCAGCCTCATCAGGATGTTTGATCTCCACAGAGATCAAGTGAGGGCGATTGTGACAACATGTCCAAGCTGCCAGAGCTACCAGGTCCCATCATTAGACTTAGGGGTAAACCCCCGAGGCCTAGGTAGCTGTGAACTCTGGCAAACCGATGTAACTCATGTTCCCCAATTCGGGAGACTTAAATATGTGCACGTCTCCATAGACACCTTCTCAGGGGCCACGTTCACATCCACCCATGCAGGGGAAAAGGCGAAAGATGTGACCAAACATTTTCTCCTTGCCTTTGCCACCCTGGGCGTGCCCACTAAAATCAAGAGGGATAATGGTCCTGCCTATGTTTCAAAACAACTTCAAGAGTTTTTCAGCACATGGGGCATCCGGCACACCACGGGCATTCCCCATTCCCCCACAGGACAGTCCATTGTTGAGAGGGCTGACCAAACCATCAAGAGGGTCCTTGATCAACAACGTGGAGGGACAGAAGTTACCTCTCCCATTGTGAGACTCTGGAAGGCTCTTTTCACAATAAAGTTTTTGAACAACTCGTTCTCAGAGCCAACCCTCCCCCTATTCTGGAACTTCACTAATTCGACACAAGCCAAATTACAGGAGCAACCGCCGGTGTTGATCAAAGACCCCGAGAGCCATGAGATCCAGGGCCCTTTCCAGCTCATTACCTGGGGGAGGGGGTATGCGTGTGTTTCTACCCCTACAGGACTGAAGTGGGCGCCGGGCAGAAGTGTAAAGCCCTACCTAAGACCATCAGCGGCGACCCCTGAGGAGACCAAACACAAGATACCACACAACCGCAGGATGAGACAAGCAATGCCTGGAGGAGACATTGGCACAAGTAGACAGGCCACAGCAACAACTAACTTGCGCCACCTCCAGACAGTGTGCCTCTGTTGCCTTCCCTCATGTGTTTTCCCACCCCATGATCCCTCACTTACCCTAAGCCCCTTACTTACCTTTTCTTTGAAGAGGGGCGAAAGAGAGGGGAAGGAAAAGTTAAAAAGGGAACCAACAAGTTGTAAGGTTTTTAATGCTTTTGATACTGATTTATGTTAGCTTTATTTGTAACCCCACAGAAAAACCTGCCCAAAAACCCCATCCCACCAGGATGGAGACCTACCTCCACCTCATCATGATCTCCTGCATCCTAACACCAGATGTTGTCATGTGGATCGTCCCGCAGCTGAAGGCCAACGTTTGGGTCACCTTGGCCAAGGTCATTAACCAAGACCACATGTGCCTCTTAATGACTGGTGTGGAAAGACCCACTGTCCACCTGCCTGGTGGGGATCCACCTCCAGCCTAACGACTACCCCTTTGCCGGTAACAGGCCCAACCCGGTGGACACCTGGGACCAGTGAACGAAGATACTGCCACATGCACCAGAGGAGCCCCAAGAATTGGCCTTGCTGGGGTCCTGCAAAGCCACCTATTGTGTCCAATTTGGATACTAATTAACCAATTCCGAGTGGCTCAAATTGGCATATCACAAAAAGAGTTACACCAAAGATGTCAACCCCACGAAAAGAGAGTATGATGCTGCCTACTGGTGCAATTACACCAGCCCCACACTGTTGGTGTCCACTAACGAACCCAGAGTGCTCCTCCGGGGAGTGTTCCTTATTTGCAGAAACAAGGTTTGGGCTGGAATCCCTTCCCGTCTTTGAGGAGGGCCATGCACTCTTGGAAAGCTTGCCCTGCTAGCACCCAACAAAACCCAAATTATCAATTGGCATAACAGAACTCAATTGGCCTGCGAAAAAAGATCTATTCAACAATTGGATGAAAATTGTAATAGTGAAATTGTTGATTGCTCTCATACAACGAAGGCCATGGCGCCCCTATTCCTTCCATGGGTGGCAGCCACCAAGGCCTTAGATGATATTGGTCACCTTGAGTGCTGGCTTGGCAAGCAAGCCAATTTAACATCGAGTGCACTCAGCCAGCTCCTCGAAGATGAGGAAACCACCAGGCAGGCCACGATCCAGAATAGGGCTGCAATCAACTTCCTGTTACTGGCACATGGCCATGGCTGTGAGGAGTTCGAGGGACTCTGTTGTTTCAACCTTTCCTCGCATAGCCAGAGCATCCACGCGACGATCCAGAAGATGCAGGACCAGATAAAAGACCTAAAGAAGGATGCAGGCGGATGGTTTGATGGACTCCTGGGGAAGTGGGGACTGTCGAGTTGGGTGGCCTCAATTATCAAAACTGCCCAATGGGTGATTTTGATCATTTTTCTGGTTTTATTTGTTTCCAGTTGTCTTAGGAGTTTTTTGTTGAGGGCTATGGGAAAAGCCTTCTTTTTAAGTAAAGAAGGGGTAGATGTTGCAGTGGTTGAGTCCACCACAGGAATGACCAAGAAGCCACAGAGTCCCAAAACAGTGGAGGTCTGCTGGTGGACAGGCTCAGAGGTCTAAGACTACCCCCTTTTACCCCTTTTTAAGTCCATGTTCTAGAGAGTTCTCCTTTCCTTGATACCCCACTGGCTTCTGGTTCCCTTGTTCCACCCCTCGCCTTCCTCAGTGGTCAGAGTCCTGTCACCCCACATCCTCTCCACCCCCTGGCCCCCAGATGATAGGTCTCTGATGTTCTGCCTGCCCCCAGTGCTGCTCTGGATAAAACCCTGGACTCCTCAGTGTTCTGTGTTCTTTGTCCCTGGATCCCTTCAAGTGGGAACCCCAATAAACCCCTTGGAACTCCATACAAAGGACCCCTCCCACCTCTTTGTCCCCGGCAATGCTGCAGGAGCTATCTGACTTTGTGTGTGTGTGAGTGGTTGCGAGTATCCACCAACTCCGGTGTGTCAGAGTGTGTCCGAGTGCGTTTGCATGGCACCCCCAGGAGCTGCTCCGACAAGGACACAACTGGGGTGGACGCAATGCTCTTTCCAACCCCCCCCACCCCCCACTTGCATCATGTCACGTGGCGCCTGAAAGGGACTCCTGCAGAATGTCCCGAAAAGCATCCCTGACAGCTGGAGGATGTCAGGAGTTCGCGTTCGGCACAGCCGCGCCTCCAAAGACAGATCCGAGTTTTATTGGACCTGTTCTGAGGGACAACTGATACCCCTCTCGGGAAGAGGGACCGGTCGAAGCCGTGGGACCCTGTCAAGAGCTTTTGTGATGGATTCCTGGGCCTCAGGAGTGATGGCTCGGGGTGAATCGAGGTCTTCGCTGCCTCAGAGAAGATTGAAGAGAGGTGTGAGATCTTCTGTCGTGATCCCCAGCAGTGGATGCACCCAGTTGATGGACCCGCAGAGCTGGTGGAGGTCACGGAGGGTCTTCGGGTTATCTTTGATGGTGAGCTGCTAGGTCTGCTCAGATGATGGTCTGCTCACAAATTCGAAGTCCCAGGTAGGTCCAGGGGCAAGGTCGCTGGATCTTGTCTTCTCGGATTTCAAAGCTGGCGTCTTCAATAGCTTTTACTGTCTTAGTTAAAACAGTGTCTAAATAGGACTGATCTTGAGAAAAAATTAGTATGTCATCCATGTCATGCAGGATGATGGCATCTGGAAAAGACTTTCTGATGGGTGAGAGGATGTAGGCCATATGCTACTGACAGATGGAAGGTGAGCTTTTAACCCCCTGTGGGAGGACTTGCCAGTGGTACCTTTTCAGAGGGGCCTGCCTGCTTAGGGATGGGACTGAGAAGGCAAACGGGGGTGCATCTTGAGGATGGAGTGGGATGGTAAAAAAGCAATCTTTGATATGCACTATGACTGCGAGTCTCCATTTGTGTGGCAGCATGGAGGGTGAGGGAAGGCCAGGCTGCAGGGGACCTATGTCATCAATGACCTCATGTATCTTGTGAAGATCGTGGAGAAGTCTCCACCTGTCTTTGCCAGGTTTCTCAATAACAAAGACAGGAGAGTTCCAAGGGTTGGTGGTGGGCACTATATGGCCCTTGGAAAGCTGCTCTTCCACAAGGAACTCTAAAACGCACAGCTTTTCAGCTGAGAGGGACCACTGGTCTGTCCACACCAGATTATTGGTCTTCCATGTCAGCTGTGGGGTGGCCCACTCTGCAGTTGCCCCAGCTAAAAATCCCGAGGTGGCTTGGGGATTTCTAGTCGAGCCCCCCATTGAGATAATAGGTCCCTGCCCCACAAGGTAATACCTGACCTGACCACGAAGGGCCTGATCGTGGCAACCTGACCTTCGGGTCCCTCCACAATGATATTATCTTTGCTGCACATGGAGACTGCAGCACCTCCAATCCTCAAGATAACTCCGTTGGCCGGAGTCAGTTTCCAGTCCCGTGGCCACTCGGAGGGAGCTATAATGGTATAATCAGCTCTGGTGTCTGCCATTCATGGAAGATATAACTTCGAACCTCTGTTAAGCATACCACACTTGATCATAGGTTTATCTGGGCCCACAGCTTCAACCCAACATGCCATCGGGTTCTCCGGCATCCAGTCTCTATGATGTGGTAGTAGAAAGAACTGGGCAATAGCCATTCCTTTGTGTAAAAAGCAAGGGGGCTTATTGCATGAAACAGTCACAAAAACTTCATCTTGAGGGCCGATGGTTTGAACTTCTGGAGTAACATAAAGTTCATCCGGCCCATAGAGTCCATTTCCTGTAATTAAAATGTCTCTTGGGCCATCTGGGGGCCCGAATTGTCCCGTGGGGATTTTATACATGCCCTCATTATCAAACTGAATAGAAAGGGCATTCAACGGCTGCTGGACCTGTTGGGATGCCTCGGAGACCCAGAGCTCCTGGTCTGCATAGGCGTAATCAGGAATTATTTCCGAAACCTCGTGACAGGAGGCAGGGCAGGGCGGGGTGGCTTGGCATTTGATGTTGTAGCACGGGTCCATACCGTACTTTGCTGGCTGTTTCCCAAATAGTGCTGGTGGTGGTGCTGACAAGTTGGGCAGTCTAATAGTGGGCATCCCACAGGTTGATGAAAGTCCTTGGCCACCCAATGTTCCTGGCAGTCCTTAATAAAGTGTCCAAACTTCCCACAATTAAAGCATCTTTGTTCTTCCTTGGATGATGCTACCAAGGCTTCAGCCACCCCTTTTGAAACTGCTGTTGTTATTGTGTGTTCTGTGGATGTCAGTTTGGCACAGGCTTCAATCATTTGATCTATTGTGGGCTCAGGGTCAAGAGGCAGGGCCCTTAAAATCTTCTTACACTCTGTATTTGAGTTGGCCATTGCCAAACTATGTAAAATCTCTTTGTGGGCTTCTGCGTTCTTGACCTGCCTCTCAATAGAACTCTTTAAACGATCAATAAATTTAATAAAAGACTCCTCTATGCCTCATCTAACATCCGAAAAGTTCGAAGTGGGAGTGGCATCATCTGGGGTTTGGAGCAGGGGTGCCTCTGCTATGTTTTTAATATCTCTGAGGACAGCCTCAGGGATATCTTGGGCCTGGTCCTGGGGGCGCTCAACATTACCCTCTCTGCATGAATGTTCGATAGTTAAATGAACCTTAGAGCAGTCTCCTTGATATGTTTGTAGGAGCCACCTTAATTGTTTTTTCCATGTCCTTTCCCACAGCATATATTCTGCAGCAGAGAGCAGGCATGACACAATGTTTTTAATATCATGGGGCACTAGGGTGACAGTGGAGAGAGAGACCTGGAGTAGGTTTTTAAAATAGGGTGGACCCCCGCCCTATTGCTAGCTTTACATAGCTCCTTTAACTGCTGGTAAGGTATGGGTTCCCCAGTGGGCATTCCTGCCTCCTCTCATAAAAGTGACTGGGGCGGCGTACGGCATGACCTTATTTGCCAGTTCCCAGTTACCATCTTTGACTGCCTGCTTCCTCACCCTAGCCCAGTAATCCTCAGATTCAACATCGGAATCTGAGAAGTCACTGCTCTCCTCCTCTGAATTGGAGAGAGTATGCCTGGCAGGGATGCGGGGCTTCCAGCAAGCTGGGGCCACCTGGTGTGGTGCAGCCAAGATGGCGTCTTTCCAGTATCCACCCCCCCCCACTTCCCGTTCCGGCAGCATCGGAACCTGAGGTGGGTTGGTTCTCACAAGCAGAGCTACCGATGGACGGGGCGGGGACACAGGAGGGAGAGGCAGGGTCTGTGGCTGGAGGGGACTCCTGATGGAGGGAGGGGGCCTGATGCAAACATGCCCACCAATGCGTGGGAGGGGCCAGGGACGGCGGAGGGGCTGTGCGTGGTGATGTAAGTGGGGGAGTGAGTAGCACACGCGATTGCGAAACGGCCACCTCCGTGGCTGCCACATGGCTGCCGCCATTTTGTGTACCTGGAGTGGAGGCGGGAGAATTTAAATAAAAAGGAGCAGATGGGATGATGGGGCTGGGCATGCTGCCGATGCCATCTTGGGGCAAATTTGAAGTGGAGAGAACCAGGAAAGTGGGTACAGGCAAGAGGTTTGGGGAAGAACTTGGGACAGCCTGGCCAGTGCCATCCTGGGCAGGGAACGAAAAAGACCTGGAGACGTCAAGGAGATAGTAGCAGCCCTGTGCACTCGGGTGGAATCCGTCTCTCGGTTTCTCTTGAAGCAGGAGAGAGGGATCAGGAATGCAGGGAGGCGGAAGCAGGTAAGGATTGTCCTCCTAACTGTTCCCAACATTCTCAACAGCTTTCTAACTAGCTGGTAAAACAAATAAATTTTTCCCAACACAAACAGCCAAGGAACAAGCCATTTTAAATTTCCCCTAAAGTGCTTAAGCAACCAAGTAAGAAAACGCAATAAATCTTACTTTGAAAAGTGAAAATTCCTGCAAATAAGGGCTTTTAGAACTTGGGGAAATGCTTCCTGTAGGGGACGGGCTAGCTCAGCCTCCACCTTTTCCCAACACCTGAGACAAAAAAAGAAAAATGAAAAGGATAAAAAGTGACTTGTACACCCACCAGAGGGTCAAATGAAATTCTTGGGGGTGGTCTGCCAACCCCTAAACCGGTCTCCTCTTTTCCTGAGAAGATTATTGGTCTCCTCCTCGGAGACCCCTGATAAAACTCCGGAGTTTTCTTCGGGGATATGGCTGCACCGAAAGGTGGCTTGCTTCCAGCTGCGAAAAACTGCTGGAGACGCTCCCAGGGATGGTCCAAAGAAGTCTACATTCAGTCGCCAAATATCCCTATCTTGGGCTCTGCAGCTTCTGTGCTGGAACATAAGGTGCTGCGATCTCTCAAAAGTGTCTCCAAAGCAAGGCCACTCAGCAGGATCAGCTACATACACTCACGCACGCATGCATGCAAAAATGCATGGATAGCTTCAGTAATATGGGTTGACGGCAAAGAGGCAGGAAGAATCTTTGCATAGATTTCCACAGGAGCTGTTTATTGCTTCTACACTGTGAAGGGTTCTAGAGGTAAAGACCAAGAACAACGAAGAATTCAGGCTTAAGTATGGGAGTGGGGCAAGCGCCAGAAACCAAAGGTCTGAGGGCATGGGGGCAGTGCAAAGGCGGGACTAGGGAATGGGAACCAATGGGGAAGCTCTGGGGGAGTGGCAAGGGGCAAAGGCCAATGGGGAGAACCTGGAGTGGAGAACTTTCTGAGACATGAAACATATAAGGTAGCAAGGGGGCTGGGCGGCCACAGCCAACCATAATCACAGAACTGGGGTAGATTACCATAACTGAACAAGGCATTCTGGGAGAGGCTTCTTTTCTCACTGACTGAGACATAATTTTCTGGTACCAGGGACTGTCTTACCAAGAACTCTCTCTGACCCTTGTACCACAGGCTAAATGGCCACCACACCCTCCTGCCTCTTTGTCCCCGGTGACGCTGCAGAAGCTATCCGACTCTGTGTGTGTGTGAGTGGCTGTGAGTATCCACCAACTCCGGTGTGTCAGAGTGTGTCTGAGTGTGTTTGCGCGGCACCCCCAGGAGCTGCTCCAACAGGGGCGCGATCGGGAAGGATGTGACGGTCTTTCCACCCCCACCACTTGCATCGTGTCAGCAGACTGTCAATTGTCAGGCATCAATTTCCTGTACTGAAAGATGAGATCTGAATCTCAGACAGTCTTAAGCTTCTAGACCCTATAAATATAAACCTCTGGCCTCTAAAAGAAAAAAAATAATGGAAATAAATTAACTGATTCTGAAGAGCAGTTGATGCGATGCTCTCCTACTCATTTTTATCCATGTTTATCTCAGTCATGTGGATGAGAGACAGATATAGGGTGAACTTGACAGGGGATGCCACTTGAAATATGTCAAAGGCTTTTGTGGGGTATGCCCAGCCTCTGCCCTGGAGGGACGCCTGCTGAGATAAGGAGATTGCATAACCTCCCAGCAGAACTCCCCTGGAAAGACAACCACCTTTCAGTTACGGTGAGAAGAAGACAGACCCAGAAACCTCTAGGAAACCCTATGCAGATCCTTTTTAACCCATTGGCTTTTACCCTCTGACACCCATCCCCTGTATCCCTATAAGATCTAGCCCTCTGCCCCTGTGAGAGCAGAGCGAGCTCGTCCCTGGCCTCCCCTTCACGGGGTGCAGACTAATAGAGCTGCCCCATGCAGAGCTGCTATACAGGTCTCTCATCTCTCTCCTCCTGGTCTGGCCTGGAGATTGCCCTGCAGAGCAAAGAGCTGAAATCATGAGCTGAAAATCACTAAAGAGCTGATAGCTTCTCTGCAAAGGTACTCCGGCTATGGCTGAGGGAAGACACCAGGCCCCGGGAAGACGGTTCCTCACGGGACCGTCTCTCCGGACCAGTCACAGCTTCCTGGGTCTGAGCTACAGACCCCACACCAGCCATCACATCTGGTGCCCAAACAGCCATTGGACCCCAGAGGTCCGACAGACCACAGCTTGAGCTGCATCTTGACTGCTTCAAGACAGAAATAGCCGTTTGCGTGCTGCTCCTCTGAAGACAGGATCTGCGTTTTAGTAGAGACTTTCAGAATAGTTCGAGACCCTCACCTTCTCATCTGGGACAGAAACTCCTGAGGATCAAACTGGGCCAGACCCCCCCTCAGCAGATGTTTTCTTGGACTTCACCAGGAGCTAGCCTCACCAGAAGATGGGATTTGTAAATTAAAAATTGGGGCTCGCCGCTCTTTTTCGCACGCAATACTGTTTTCTAAGTCCTTTTTAGTTTTTTTTCTCTTTTTTCTGCTGAGGGAGGCATGAAACTCAAAAAATGGGAAATAGGCAAGCTAAACCCCGCCTTTTCCAACCTGAGAGACACTTATACCCCCTTCTCCTAAATTCTCTCCTAGAAACCGACTTTAAATTCTCTAAGGCTGTTCTTTCTAAGAAAAATTTTAAATCTTTCATTAATTGGATATCTCGAAATTTTCCTGATGTCAGTAGAGAATCTGTCCTTTCAGATCTGTTCTGGGACAAAGTGGGGAAGAAGCTCCGTTCTTTTCAAGCTTCAGGAGACCTTTCTGTCTCTAGATTTATCCCTTTATTTCATTTAATAGTTAAGACATGTCGCATTGCAAACAACCCCCAGCCAAACCTATCCCCTGCCCCTCCCTTCCCCCATCCCTCCTATCTGCCTGGAACAGAGGCCAGTCCCAGCATGGAGCCCACCTGCCCCCCCAGGCCTGGCCAGGCTGGGGCGGCTGCCACCCCACTACCCAATCTCGATCCCCTATTCCCAGCAATCCTCCCATACCCAAATTCCCCCGTTCGCACCCTCGGTTCCACTGCAACCCCCCCCAGGCAGCGTGCACGGGACTCAGCCCACCACTCCCCTGGGGATAGAAGGCTCTGAATCAACTCCCGCCCAATCCCCCTGTGCCCCATGTATTTTGCAATCCTTCATGCATGACAACACTCCCCCTCCTCTCGCACCGGCTTGAGGTGCCTCTGACCTCCCCCCCCACCCCACTGCGGTGGCACTGCAGCTGGCTCTGCCATTGCCCGGCTCCACCGACGCGAGCATGGTGCAGCGAATGCCCTACACCGCACCTCCACCACAGCTGCCGCCCCTGCCCACAGCCACAGAACCCGCCGCTGCTGTGCCGCTGGTCCAGCCCGTCCCAGCCCCCCCAGCGCTGCCACAACCCCAGCCGCTCCTCGCTGCTGCCGCGTCCCTGCTCCAGTCTGCCGCAGCAGATCCCCTCCCTCCCCCTCCAGCTGCATCTTGGGCAACCCCTGCTACTAATCCCCTCTTTCCTACCTCCCCCCTCCCCCTACCACGGTTTCTTGTGCAATTCCCACTTCCTTCACTCCTGCCATGAATCCCACCACCCCCACTGCCCCCCCACAATCTCCTACAGCCTATGCCAACTTCACACAGAATTGTGAAACCGGCACCGACAGCAACCCGACGCCCCCCCCCCC
>NW_024582055.1:367294-469400 GCF_017639235.1 Corvus kubaryi
GGACCAGTCACAGCTTCCTGGGTCTGAGCTACAGACCCCACACCAGCTGCCACAGGCTTTGGCTTGTTCAAGTTTGGTTGTGTTCCTGTGTGTTATTAGTAGGGAAATCTTTAACATCTTAAGGCATAAAATTTGCGGATTTAACTCTTATTGCTCAAGTAGAGAAATTGCATTTCAAATGGTTCATGACAGAGATTTCAGCTCTTAATACTTCGTGAGGCATTGATGATGACACATTTCTCTATTCCAAACTGATAAATTGGCAGATGTAACTGCAAGAAGATAAGTGAACCATCTTATGTTTGAAGTGGAAGTTGTGCAAGTGATGAAGGGCAAATTGTCGGTGGCCTTCTCTCTCTGAAGCATCCTCTGTAGTTTGAACAGATGTTAACTACTCTTCACAAGCTACCTGTGGGTGTTTTTAAATATTTATTACTTTCTCCCTATTTAAAGTTCAAGCCTGCATCTGCCTATGACCAAACAAATCCTTTAAGAATAGATGTGGCTTGCTGCCTCTCTGCAGTTGGTGCTTAGCAGTGAAGAGAGAAGCTTGTGTCTGCAATTAGAAATTAAATTCCTCATCCCCTCTACTGTGTGCGCAGTTCTCATTCCTTCAGTCTTTCCCCCTCATTACAAGGCTGAGGCATCTGGCTATCCTGAAAATGCCTGGGACTCCTAAGAGACATTTCAACATTAATAGAAATAATTAAAAAAGGTGTTCAACTTGCATTTTTAAGCACTGAACTGTGGATGCTAGCAAGGGCTGGCAGAGGAATTTTCCTGTGAAACTTTTGTTTCTCATGAGAGGGCAGTTAGAGAAATCCAGCTTCTCACAGCTTCTCTGTGAAAGCTTTTGCTCTCATGTGAACTGGATGGACAACAGTTTGAGAGAATATAAACCATTTCCACTCCTGCAGGTTGTTGTGAGAACTGTGAAAATTATTTTCCTTCTCTAAGAATAATATTTGGAAATGGGTGTCTTACTGCTCAAGCTATCACCTTGAGAGGTGGTGGGTCAATAGGCCAATCATGTAATTTCTTTATTGCAAACCACACTATAAAAGATGAGCTTCTCATTAAATGGAGCAGAGCTCTGCTTCGGCCATATTATCTGACCTGGATTTATGTCGTGATTTTCGCCATTCTCTGGGGATAACAGCGACACTGAATAATCCTTGTCAAGTAGCTAAGAACTGAAGATGAGTTATATAATGAAGATGAGTGTTATAATCACGATTTTTTGGGAAAGTAGAAATGGACAGTTAACTACTGAATAGTACTAAGACTTCTTGGGAGGAGCAGGTATAATGACCCCCTTTTTGGTATCTGTGGATATAGAAATCTATGGTGCATTTTTACATAGCAGTTATATAAGCAGACAGATTTGCTTTTGACCTGTTCTTTTCAATGGACTCAGTTAAATCCTCCTGATTTTTCTGCTACGTGGCACCTCAGTTCAAAGTTGGATAAAATAACAACACTTCTGTTATGAATAGCAATATTTTTATTTTCAAGGTTATCTCCAAGTTGAAAGGGAGGTGAATAACTAAGCTGAATTACTGAATTCTGAGTGTTTGCACTCAGATTAAATATAGATTTTCTGGTAGCAAACTAATCACTGCTACTTAACATCTGTCCCTATTGCAGCAGTATTTAAGTACAATCTCAGATTCTGCATAATTTAAGCATAAGGCTTAAAACCTTAGTGGCACAAGCTCTCCAGAGATCAGAAAACAGCAGGTTCTCTGCCATTAGCTCCAGAACCACCATGAGTAGCATTAGTGAGAACATGTTTTGCACCATTTGAAGCACGAGAGAGAAGCTGTTCTGCTTTGTTCACCCAGAGTAGACTGGGCTGCCTGAGGCACAGATACTCCTTCTGCACGGCCACTGATCACAGGTGTGTTCAGACTCTTAATTCAGCACAAAAACCTTGCCCATAACCACAGAGTAAATTTGGGAGGTTTACTCAGCCTCTCTTTCGTGCAACTTTGTCTTTGGAAGAATAACAATGGCAAAGGTGAACTTCATCCCTTTTCCTTTCCACAGGGAAAGCAAAACATTTTTTATATCACTTGCTGTCCTAGACCTTTAGCATGTAAAGGGTTTTGCCCCCTTCAGATGCCACCCTGCATCTGATGTCACTTTTTCTAGTCCCACTTGCTGGTGGGGCTACTGTCCAGGCTGATGCTTCTGTGCTTAGCTGACAGAGCACTGAGCACTCTCTCCCTCCTGGTCCTGTGGGTCAGTGTGCAGTGATTAGAAGTCTCAGAAAGGTCCAATTGAGGACACAGAGCTCAAGTGTCAGAGCATATGCGTGGAACAAACAGGCAGAGCTGCTGGGAGGGTGTCCCCCACGCTTGGCAGAAACGGTGGGTGCTTATCAGTCCCTGGTCAGCAGAATGCTGGGACTGGGACTTCCAGTTAGCATCCTCTGTCAGACTGGGATCTGCACCAGGGCTACTGCCCTGAGCAATTCCATGTGAGAACACTTAGCTGTGTTGTCTAAATCTGACTGTATGGTTAGAGTGCCTTGTGCAAAATGTAACAATTCTCTTTCTTTTAGGAAAAGCCCACTGATTTCTGTGTTCTCCAAATCCAATCCAGTGGAAATGCAATTTTGAACTAGTAATTATTTCATTTTAATATTGACTTATTTCTACAGTAGTAGATGATAAAAAATACTTTGAGGAAAAACATTGAGAAACTTGTTCTGGAAATGTCAATAAGAAATTTATGACATTACTGTAACACTACTGTTTTTTTTCTTCTTGTTTCTGTTGGCAAAATTTGGCAAGGATCCACTGATTTGGTTTTATGGGACATTGTAAAGTTGTAATTATTTTTTCTTTGACCAACTTTCTACATTATGTCTCTGTTGCTTTTCTCTGTGCATCAATATCTGAAAAGAATATCTGTCATATTTATTCTGTGTATTTCTATACAAATAAAAAGATTTTATTAAAACAGTGTCTAAACTTACCCTTCATAGAACATTTAGATATTTTTCTGCTGAAAGTCAACAGGCTTGTTGACTAATAGATTCACTCTCCAAAGTTTGGATAACATCTCCCTGAGCATGAACAAGACTGCTCTGCAGAGACTATGTGGTGTCCCGTTAAGAGCCGTGGCAGTGAGGATGCAGGTTTCTCTATGCTAATCTATAAATATCTAAACTCTCAGGTCAGAGTTGAGGGCTCATTTTCCTTTTCTGTATGGGCTGTGGCATCTCTTCTCTGACTAGCACAGTGCGTGATAATATGTGTATGGCAGCTGGGCTGAAATGTGGTGGTTTTGTTTTGTGCAGAGGCTTTTGCAGTCATTAAGTGCACCTTTTCTGCCAGGTTTTCTTGCCCAGGAACAACAGGCTCCGTATTACCTGCAACTAAGCAGGGATCATAACCAGCTCAACCTTTGGGCATCTAGCTGAAATTTCTTGCCCACTGAATAACTATCAAGTGACTCTAAGTACTATGCTATTAAGTGAAAAGTTAAAATAACATAATGGCTGTGTCTGACAGCTCTGACATGACATTTTTTAAGTTCACACTCATGCCAGTGCTAAATTAGCTATGTGAATTCTGACAACCCAAATCATGCTGCTTTTTCTCCAAGTCCCTCCATGTACAGAAGGATCATTGCAGTTCACAAGGGTCTCAAGCATGGACCTGGGCTGTGCGTTATTCTTGTCTGTTTGAAAAATGTAGGCAATAATGAAGCTTGTGTTGTTGACTTAGGATTGCGTCTCAGGGAGGATGTATGTTTGTGGTCAAGGTCAAAGCAAAGTGGAAGAAAAACATGTTGATTTTAGTTGGGGAAAAAAGCGCTGTTTTTAAATGATTAAGGTTCCATCAAAAAATGTATTATATAATCACCACAAAGTGGCCTTTTCCACCCTGTGGGTGGCCCATCTATTTTGTTTTGCCCTGGCCCTCCACAGCACTACCCATGTGAGTACATTTCTTGTATAAACTGCTAGGATGTTGACATTTGGTGTCATTCCTAGTTACATGCTTGCTTTGTCTTTATTTTTTTGAGACATCTGGGGATAAAACTTAAAACTTCCACTGTATCTGTATCATAAATCAAACATTTTGGTGGAGGATAATGGTGCACTTAAAGCAAAAAAGACAAGAGACTTCCATCAATAACATAACCTAAAGAGCAATAGCTTGTCTGCAGCTTGAATTGTAGTTAAATAATTAGTCAGCATTTACATATTTAGTATGGTGTATTAGTTTAGAAAACAACCAAGAATAAATTCATACTTCCCATGCATTTGATCAATGTATGAAAATCAGAACAAAAAAAATTCTATCCTGTTTCTACTTTATGTACATAATTTAAATAATGTACACCCCTGGGTAAAGCTTATAGAGAAGTTAATTCAACTATTCTATCATTTTAATTCACTCTCTGCAAATGTCTGAGAAGGATTTGTTAGTGCACTTACTGAAATCTCCTCTTTCAGGATTCAGATGCTTCCCACTAAAGTCCATGTACTCCCATGAAATAGTTATTGTGGGATTTAACACTGCAGAGATTATTCTCTGCAGGACTATGCTTTTCTATGCTCTCTAGAATGCAGATGGGTTTTGGAGATCTGTGCGGGGATAAGCTTGTGTCCCTTGTACTGCGTAAGGGGTGGGTAGTCCCTTTTTTAGCACATAAAAAGGGCTTTCATAGTGTTTGAAGTGATGAGAAAAAAAACTCAGCATGGATAAGGGGACGCCCTTTGCCAATATTGTGCAAAGCTAGGAGAAATTGTTTGGTGCAGTATAGATTTGCAACAACCATGCCAGGAAGATTGTCTGGCTGTAACCAGGTCTGCTTGCTCAGCAGGACAATGGCTGCCACCAAACTTTAATAACATACTTGCAGTGAGTGTTTTTGTAGACCAGGCAGCCCCTGACATCAGGAAATATTTTAAGAAGCATGTGCCAGTGTGGTGAGGACTAGCACAGATTGTCTCAGCACAGCTCATATTTATTTAAACAGAGGGAAGAGTGCCACTCGCTGTAAAACAGGACCCTATTCCCCTGGAAGCCAAGAAGAGTATCCAGAAGCAGACACACTGATACATAGCCCAAGGGGTTTTGAAACATTCCATTAGATAAAGACAGTCATCATCTCCTTTTCTCCCTTCCAGACCCTCCTTGCTCCATGAGTACCTTTGTGGTCACTGCCTGGTGCTCCAGTCCAGAACTGTTCATGTACACAGTGCTCTGGGTGTCCTGGAGAAACCAGTGTACCACAAATCTGTAGAACACTAACTTTCGGTATCAGTCTATTAAAATACATGATTTTTTTTTTCATTTGTATCAGAAGAGGATTAAAAAGGCTAAATGCTGAAGGAACTGCAGCCTTTTGCTCTGTGGTGCAACACATATGAGTTACTAATTATTTATAAATATACTTAGTGGCTATGTTTAAATTAATTTAAAAGTAACTGGTTTACAGGATGTGTCAAGACAAAATTTAAATTTTAATTGACTATGAATAGGCAATAAAGACTGCCCATGCGCCTGAAATGGGAAGGTAAAGTATTCAGGACCATTAGCAGAGGTCCCAGACTTTGAGTGTATGTTTGCAGACTTGCAGAATGATACTGAGCTAAGTGAGTTCACTTCCCTGTGGATGATAGGCTGCGTTGAAAGGCTGCCTTTGCACCTTGCTGTGACCAATGGTAGCATCTGGATAGCACTTCTCTCACACAGATGTGGAATGAAAGGTCTAAAACTTAGTCAAACCCTCTGAGCCAAACACTATGGACCTAGTATTAGATTAGAAGAAATATAAATCTGAATTTGAGTCTCTTTAGGTCCTCTATCACCTTTGCATTGATGAATTTTTTTTCCATAGCAGAGTTTAGGTTTTATATTCCACCTCATTTGATCTTCAGCCCTGCAAACTCTCCACTCACCCATTAGCCACTGCCAAAGAGTGGCTTAGGTACATACTTGTGGGATCCCTGCTGTAGAGCACTTCAGAGATGATCGCTGTGTTTCTAAGTGATCTCACAGTGAAATCATAAATTTATGCAAAGGATGGCTCTGTTATCACTGCTAATCAGGTGAAAAATTACTCAGAAAAACTTCATTTAATGCATCCTGGATAAATCTATTTCTAAAGCAATCAGCTTTTATAAATCTCTAATTGCTTTTAAAAGCAAGCTTCATGTGCACAAATATTTTTCTTTTAATAAATATGTGCTTTTCTTAGTGAAGGTTTTGAGCTTTTCTTTGGGTTCAAGAGCTCTTCATCCTTCTAAACTATATTATTTTTAAAAATTATTACAAAACTAAGCAAACAGGCTTCTGTCATGGTTAGGATATGTTCTTACTCTAATAAGTTGTCTCCCTGGTAAGTAACTCCATGGTTGAGCTCTCAGTATCTCAAGCTTTTCCAAGGAGTGCCTTATAACTTCTGACGTTTAGGGCCATTTTTTCAAAACCTTCAAGATGCCTTCTCCATTTTCATTCTCTTATTTTGCTGTCACACACTGAGTTTATTTAGGAGACTTAATGGGTTTCAGAGATTTCCTCACAGGTTTCACTGCTAGCAAGAACAGCATGCTAAAGGCTTCCACCTTTTCTGTAGCTACTTGGAGGTGCCTAAAATAAAAGCACGTTGATAATGCAGTGTTTTCTGGTGATGGTTTGTGACTTCTTTGTTATCTTAGTAGTGGCCAGGGGTAAGTAATCCTGAATATTGGCATAGGAGACATTTATATTACTTGTCGATCTGCCTCCTGAATTGCATGGTGGGGGAGCAGAGGAGGCAATATTAATATGAAATTTTTGCATATTCTCTTTTTATTGTTTCATAATTGACATGAATTTTAGAAAAATGGCCACAATCCATGGCTGTCTGTAGATGGGGAAGTCGTCTTTCCTCGCTGAAGGTTTCATTGACTTCATCTAGGCATGTTGCTTGTTGTCCTGAGAAAATTTAATTTTATTCAACCCACAGCAGTAAATATTTTGAGGCATCACTTCTAATTGTTTTACAATGGCAAGTATAGGTAGGAGCTAGCAGGGAAGCCTGCTAAGTCAACCAAGGTAATAAACTGAAAATGAACCATAAACATAATTGTCATGACTGATGATTCCTCTCTGAATTAAGAAGAGAGCAGAATGGCTTGAGAGGAGTTATGGAGAAATATCAATTTGATTTATGGACAGCAAGCTTGCTGTGGACTGTATATGAACATGGATTTAAATAAAAGCTACCACTTCTTTGAAGTGAATCTTTAATGCCACAGTAAACCTTGAAGAGAAAATATAAGTAAACACTATTCTTTCCACTAAAAAAGAACTGGGGGTAGAAATCAGTCAAAGAAATTGGGTTCAGAGGTGGCACTCTTGCCCTATATTCTTCTTGTGTAAAGATTTATTTTTGTCTTTGATGAATTCAAACAGGTGCAGAGAGAATGAACCAGGCTGATTTTGTAAGGTTAGCACAGTAAAAAACCTGAATTCCTTATGGAGATGACAGTGATGCCAAAATATTAGGCCTACAAAAATAAGGGAATTTCATGAGGTGAATATATGTCTAATATTCAATATTGAGCTGAGGTTCACATCTTCAGTACCCTTCTCCAAGGGCTGTAAAACTCCAAAGGGTGAAGCAATTAAAACCCATAACCAAATCCTAAAACAACAGATGACAAAACTTCCATATCTATCTTTCAAACTTATGGCCAGTTTTATGATAGTCATTTCTGATTCTGTAGCTATAATTCCCTCCCCCCCCCAATTATTATGATGTAAAATATCTTGACTGTCTTAACTTTACTAGAGAGGGAATAATTTTCTCTGAATGAGAGCCAGTGGATAGTGATAATGCTCTTGGGAACATCTGAAAAGGATGCTTACAGTAGAGGGGGTCACAAAGCCTTGATTCAGTTGGGTTATCTTTTAACTGTTTAAGTTTATTTTAATAATTAATATGGTTGTATAATTGATACAGAATTCTAGGTATGCATTTGAAAGACATTTTTCCCCTACCAATATTTTCCTTTCCCTTTGCTCTAATATGTTCTTTCACCTGGATAAAGTAAATTATTTTTTATAGATTTATTGTCCTCTTGTCTCTGTACCTCACCTTCCATATAATGTTCTTCCTTACTGATAGTATAAAGGAGTGATTGCCAATTGTGTTCTCTTTAGATGACAAAAATACAGCAGAATATTCCAACCAGTTAAAATAAAAGAATGAGGATAAAGAATTTTCAGAATTTATGGCCACTTCACTTACATGAGAGCACAGAAATAAGCAACCTACCATCTATCCAAGAAGTTTGATAAACCAAGATGCATCCTAGGGACAAGACAAATAAATCTTAATGGCAAGGACTGTTGATTTTTCTAAGTAGTAATTCTATTTAACTGGATTTTTTTCCAGCTCTTTTAGTGGCACTCATGTATTTATCAGTCTCATTACTTACTCCTTACCATACTAAAGAAGTGTTCACTTTCAGCTTACCTGTAACTCATAAATGCAGTAATTTAATTCTCAGTTCTCTGTCTGTGGTTGATAACTGCCTTATTCTCCACCACCATGCAGTTAATAAATCAAAATGCAGATTAATCAAGACTATAAAAAGTATTCTGTAGCTTATTTCCTTTCTATACCCCAGGCATATTTTTCATATGCTGCTTTGTAGCATGTACATGCTCCTCTGTAGCATGTGAAAACCAGCTTATTTGAGAAGTCTCCTAGGATAACCTTTATACATTTAGTTAAAACAACTGACTCTCTTCCAATTGTTTTGTACTATTATAGTATATAGTTGTTGATATGTACCTTCTTTTTGCTGTAAAGATACTTTACTGTGATAAGAACACTGGGATCAAACACATCTCTGGTTTGCGATACCACATAGCTTGTGAGGACTTCTTTTGGATAGTGCCTGCCATTGAAAGGTTGCAGTAAATAATTCATTGATTTATTGGAATAAAATTGGAAGAAACTGCTTTGCATTTTAAGTTGGAGTAGACATCTGCATGCTACAGTGCTGAATCCCTGTAAGGCAGGTGCTGGCTCTCTGAGGCTCGTGATTGCTCCTGGACTGCTCAGACTTTTAGGGCCCTGGCTGTCCTATCTTGCCTCAGAGTCCTTATAAAGAAGCTTTTGGGATGCCAATTTTGGTTCTAAATGGAGAAGAAATCAGGTGTTGCTGTATGGAAATTTCATGGGTTTGCCTCCTCCCAGTTCTGCTCAAACTCATAGAAACACAGAATGGGTGGCGTTGGAAGAGACATTAAAGATCATCCTGTTTCAACCCCCTGCCATGGTCAGGGACACTGTCCACTAGATCGGAATGCTCAAGGCTCCATCCAACCCGGCCTTTAACACTTCCTGGAATGGGGCATCCACAACTTCTCTGGGCAAAATGGAGATATAGAGATAATAACTGCAAGTGAGTATGATGATTGTAGAGATACAGACAGAAGAGAGCAATTTCTTTGTTGTTGGACTTAAATGAAAGGGCATATATATATGCAGGAATATTCAAAAGCTGTTTCAGACAGCAGCAGCTTCAGAGGAGCAGACTCCAGACCTGTTAGTCAGAGGCAAGGTGTTGTGGGTGGAAGTTCAGTAATGGAAAAGGAAGTGGAAGGACAACTTGCATCCTTTAAAAATAGCCAGACTCCCAAGCACTGGTTTACATTATCAGCAAACAGCCTGCAAAACTTGGTTTAAAGAAATAAATCTGTTTCTGAATTTCAAAGACACAGAGTCAAAACTCATGTCTGGTTCTATGACTTAAAAACATTGAGGATTTTTTCCTAGTTCAATTTAAGAAAGAAAAGGAAGAACCCTTCTGGCTGTGGCCATGTATGCCAACCATCAGCCAGGAGTAAAGCTTTACAGCTGACTTATAAACCCCTGAGAGATGAGTTTTCTAATGGAAATAGTGACAGCCCCTTGACTAGCAACACTAGCAGGCGCCGTTGTAATAAATGAGACTGAGAGACACGATACAGGGCCCAGAAGGTAATTAATGGCTAGAGTGAAATAAAATATAGACACAACTTCCTGCAGAGAGCATGACTCAGTGGAACAAACTTGTAATAAAGCACAAAGAATGTCTGTTTAGTAAAGAGCTGTGTGAAACTGCTTGTAAAATAAATCATGAGCTAGTACTAGAGACAGCTGAGCTCTCTGTATGTTTCTTTTAAATAGGAGGATTAACAAACTCCCCTTCACTGTAAAAAGCCATTTCTGGCAATGCAAAACTGCAGTTAAAAGAAGATGAGAAGCAATGAGATGCTAAGTGCACCTATGCAAACAAGATCTTAACACACTTCTCAGCAGAAATATGGCAGAGGGAAGTTACGACTGCACCTATCACCTCATCTTTTTAACCAAGTAACTTTTGGACTAGCTCTCATTCTGATTTAACCCACCTGTCTTCTCATTTGGAATACCTGACTTCATCCTTGTCACATGTTATATGTCAAAGCAGGCATCAAAATAGTTCTTTTTCCTAATTTCCTTTCTTAAATTTTAAGATTAAAATTTTTTAAAAAAATCACTACCACAAAAACCTCCCCAAACCCAGACTCTGTCATCTTGTTTCTTGCTGTGCTTCCACTGGTTTATGAGCCTGTAGCTATGATACTTGAAGGTAAGCTATTGTTTTGGGATTACGCACTAGGATGCCTGATAATAGCTTATTATTGTTAATTTATTAACAATGTATTAATAAGCTCTTACCTTATTATTGTTAATGTATCCTATGTTCACATTTCCAAGGCAGAAAAGTAAGTTGCTCCAGAGTCCTAATCCAATTAAGTTAGACATTACAACGAATATATTCCCAACACTAAGAGCTCCCACACGTCAAATCTTGGAAGGTCGCAGACTTAGGGTGATACAAGCACTTGCCATGTCACTGCTACTTTAATCTTTATCTAACAGTGTTGGCAAGCCTCAGTCCTACATTCCTTGAGTTAGGACTGAAAATACTTGATGAATGATAAATTTCAGCTTCTGTGACTTCTATCACTAATTAACACATAAGAATATCAAAGCCCACTATTTAAAACTGATGACTGAAGTTAAAATATGGCAGCACTACAACGTCAAAGTTGACCTTGTGATATATGAATTGTGTAAAAAACAGAATCAAAAATATCTTATCCAAATACATTTTTGTAATTTTCTCATTCTGCTTTGTTTTATTTTACACATCCTTAGGGGGAAAAAGCAGAAATTTCTTTCTAGGTTCTCATGCTGCAAATCTTCTGTACTGGTGTGTCTCAATGTTTTTATTTCTTGACTGAAGAGCAGGGACCTGTTTAGTGTCAAGCTTTGTACAACAGGGAAATACCACACATCATCTTTGTGACATGCTGTTGGAGACCAAAACACTTCCCTTACATCATCTACACTACAAAAGTTGCTGAAGAAGTTTGTTTTCTGATTTCAAGCAGTCTGCTAGATAGTTTTGCCATAATTTCAGTTCCTTATCATTCTCAGGAGGCAAGATGCCTTAAACTCAGTACTGTATTCTTTTCATGTTAAGGCAGTGATACTTTAATAATTATTCTGAATGTGAAACACAGCCAATCACAATAAATAGCTTTATATAATTGGGACCAACTTCAGAAAAAAACCCCAAACCCTTAGATATCTAAGATACCCTTGTGCTATTTGAAGTCTAAAATGCGAGAAGTAAACTAGAAAGACCCCCACCTACCCTTGGCAGAAGGAGGTGGGGGCTCCAGTAAATGAGCTCTTGCACATTGAAGAGGGTCATTTTAATTATGTTTTCTCTGCCTTTCACTTTGCTTTGACTTTGACATGTGGGTGGTTGGAACAAATGTTTTCTCAGCTGCTACAGTCATGTGATGTTTATGCTGGAGGTATACCGAATGTGTAAATCCCAGATGTAAGTGAAGTATGAGCCCTGATTCTTTCTTATTCTCTGTATAAGATCTTGGACATTTTTCTCCACATTTGTTCCATTTCAGAGCTGGATTGTGGACTGTGAAGGATTTTGCAGAGCTGAGTGGGACCATACTAAAATCCTTCAAATGTGGACCACCCTCTTTCCAAAATCCTAATTTCTCTTGTACTTGAGCAAAAATAATTTGAAAATCATTACTCTTATTTTTTTAAAAATTGCTTATTTACATAGACAGAAATCATTTATGCCTCCTGCTTGTACTGTGTAAGAGACAATTTCTTATCTGCTATTTGGAGTTTCTGTCTTAGATTTATAACTGGCTGAGTCTCCTTGCTTGATTTATAGAGAAGCTGCAGATGAGTGCCCATATATTGCTGCTTTAAACTAGATCTGTTCCCTAAATCTTTATTGTGCATACAAAGACTCAGGAATTAAATTTAGTCCCCTTGACATTTTTCCAAATATCAGTGAGAGAACCCAGATGTACAGATACAGTGGCTTTTTATCATTATTATTTATGGACTTTTACATCCAATGTCACTTGAGTCTTAGAGTTACGTGGCAATTGGGAAACTTTATTAATAGCAGATCAGGTTCCACAGTCTTTGCTTTGAAAATGAGAAGGAATTTGCAGCATTTTTTTTTGATAATGTCACAGTAGAATCAGAAGCTTAATTGTTCATGTTGGGATTTTTTGATATGGCAAAAAACTGCTTTAATCATAGCATTGGAACTTTGCATGTTTTGTTCAGCCGTATGAAAACTGAAACATGATTTCTAATACATTTTGGTGACAGGAAGTATTTAGAAATAAAGACTGTATAAATAGAAAATGCCATGGCTAGTGATTGAAAAATCAGATAATAGCACTATGGAAAAAATATTCATAGCCATTTTTGTCACCCCCACAGCAGTAGCTGTGTCTTTCAGTAAATTCCTCTGAAGGTTATCAAGGTTTGTCTGCAGAGTTTGAAGTATGAGAAGTCTATTAAAACAATCATTTTCCTTTTCCTCAAAAAGCATTTAAATTCAGGTTCAGAAAGGCTCACCGGTCAAAAAGGCCTTTTGACACCCTCAGTCAAACATCACCTATTCAGCTCCTGTGGGAGGGGAAAAAATAGTGGTTTTATCCTTAATGTTTAAAGAACAATCCAACTCTCTTATAGCTGCCTTGCACCAGGAAACTAATGATTGTCTTCCTTTGCAAGAATAAAGGCAGAACTGACAGAATCGCTTCCACTGGCTGATACACTGACACCCAAACTTATGAGAGGCACAGATTAAAAAGTGCTCCCTTTGAAGTTGTGTGTAGGGGGAAAATTCACGGATCAAATATTTCACTCTTCTATCAATCACCAGGCAATTAAATCACATGGGTAGGCTGATGTGTGACCTGAAATTGGATTTGTTCCTTTTTTAAACTCTACAATATTCTTTAAAACAAAAATAGAATCATTGAAATCTACTTGAGACTTTTTTCCTAATGTTCATCTCTAGATTTGCAATTTATATGCTATATGATTCAAAGTGATATATACAACTAGTAAACTGAAAGGAGAAAATGATAGGTTTCTAATCCTGGGTACCAATATCTTAAAAGGAAAGAAAATTCACTCTAGAGACTAGCTAATCCATTTTTCCAGTAAAAATAGTCAATTTGCTTATAAACATCATAGTGGACTGTGGATTAGTTTTAACAGAGAAATTCTGTGAATAGTTCCAATGTTGATCTTTTAAAAATAAAAACTTATCTTGGGCATTCTAAACCTCAGATGGGGGTATTAAATATCATGTGGAATAAAACATGAAAATTGCATTTCTATTTGGATATCATTCATGTGGACAGATTTCAGTATTTAAGAATTAAAGCAATTTTAAACCATCACTATACAAAATTAAACACTTTTACTCATATATGACTGTTTCACATCAAAAAATTGTACTAGCACAAAAAAAGAGAAATTCCTGAGGAACAACTTCCTTTATGGTTGCTCAATGAATTGAAAAAATCTTCAAAGAAAAATAAATATACACAGCACAGGGAGAAAGTATTAATGTCACCAGAACAGTTTTAACTCACAAAAGAGTTGTGAAGATTATCAGCAATAGCAATGTATGTAATGCTGATGAGGAGAAGTACTGAAGTATTGAAATAATGAAAGATTTCCATTTTTTTCTTCCAGCAGGTTATTCTTTATGACATGGTATAGTTGTAGACCCTCTGTTCAGGAGAATGTTTTTTTTTTAAAACTATTTCTGACGATATTTTCCATTTCTTCTGAATATACTCCAGACTCTCATAAATGATCTTCCTTTTATTGATCTCCTTTGTAGACTCTTCTGAGGTTTTAAGTGTTGTGTTGGATCATGTAAGTAACTTCTCTTTAATGATCTTCCTTTTTTGTGTGTGATGAGTACACGATTTGTTTGTGGTGAACGCTGCGCTGCTTTCAGTGTATAGTTTCTGTATTAACTCAACTGTATCATATATTTGATATAGAATGTTCTTATGTCATTCTTGAGTACTCCACATACTTTTCTTTTATACAATGTGGTCATTTTATTCCTGCTGACACTTGAGTTCATGACTGTTTCTTATGGCTGTTTCAGTACCAGTTCATTTTCACATTTATCACAGGCAGAGAGGTTATCTAGTGCTTAAATCCATAGTTGTTACTATTGTCATCAAGGGTAACCTTAATTATGGTTTCTAAATACTGCAGAGAGTGGTAGAACCATGTTTGTCTTCAGAAGCAGACTCATTAGAGAAAAGCCCTTTATTGTTGAAAATCTCAATAGGAGGATGACTTTTAAGTCTCTACCTATTGATAGCTAGAGTTGATAGCTAGAGTTGATAGCTAGAGTTGATAAAATTCTAATTCTTCAGAATTTCCTTGCCATCTCTGTTCAAATAAAACAACCGACAAACCTACATACAAATAAGAGCCACTACAGGCTTTTCTTCTCTTGAGTGTATGTTGTGAGGAGTTAAGCAGTTTGTATGCAAGAATGTTGCTTTTTAATTCACTTTAATTAGATCTTTAACTTCTGTTTATCTTCTTTTCACTGGCTGCATTCACTAAGATTTATACAATGTATTCAAATTTTTAAAGATTTTTCTCAGTGATTCTTTTTTTCTGCTATATTGGCCTGGTCATATTTGATCCATGGCACAAATGACTGTGCTACATTTTTCTTATGGCCTTATGCTGTGATTAATGAGAAGTGAGAACTATCTGTATGGCATGAGAAATTACTTGTATCTGAATCTAAAGTGCTTTGCAAAGGTTTTTTTAAAAAGTAGTCCAGATTTTGCTCTTCTATTGTTCCCTGGCAGAAAGACGGTTTTAATCCATTTTGCCATATTCTCACACAGAACAAGCTGGTCTTTCAGTCTAATCCTGGTTTCTATCTCTTATTTCTTTCAATTTCTCTGCTTCTGTTAGGAGTATCTCCATTTCACTTCTTTAGTCCCCCGAAGTTTATTCTGGTAAGTTTACTTCAGTTAATTTACTTCCAGCCTCAGTGGTACACATAAAATTCATTGCTGTTACATCTCTACTGAGAGTTAGGGGGGATATTGACATTGATGGGACCTCATGGTGCTTGCTGATACTATCTGATTCTTGGGTCAGCCAGGGTAAAATACTTGGTGTGTTGGATTAAAGCAAAAGAAATCCCTCAGCTGGGAAACTGAAGTTCTTTTAAAAGGTATAGTTCACAGTCGTTCATAGATTTCAAGGCATGGTTTAATTGTACCCTCATATTGGACAGGTTTTGAGAGCCTTGAGGCTGAAAGGAGGAAGACTCCACATTGGGTGTCAGAGTGCAGCGTTTCTATGCTCTTGTCTGTGATCCATTCTCCACATTAACATGAGCACTGTGATGCTTTAATGGATTTCCAAGATATTGATACCTTATTTTGAATAGGAAGACCTGCCAAGAGGCTTACATCTGCACCTTACTGCACCTAATATGGTCCAAAGACCTGGGGTTCTTTTCCACTGTAGAATGTCTGCCAAGAGATCTTGCATTATTTGTAACAAGGCCAAGCAGAATCTCTCTATAGCAATTCAGGTATTTTAAGTGTCTTGTCTTAAACCTTTCAATGTAGATATCCATAGGGATGGTATGACAGCAGGGACAAGAGACTTCTAGACGACTGTTCTGTATAGGAAGTTAGAGGAAACACAGCTTGCTGTTATAAATGGGCAGTTCAGTGAACATTCTCATTCCCCTTATAAGCCTTTATATTAATTATGGTATGTATGGCATGTCATGAAAATGTGAGCCCTTCTACACCCAACTGTGTTGGACTCTACCAAAAGAAAACTTTCTGATTAACAAGAAATGAAGGACAGCGTTCTGTGAGTTCTGCTGGAATGTGATTAGTTTTAGTGCTTAGAGATAGAATTGGGTGGGAAGAGAACAGGACTGGAAGTCTCTTTGCCTTGACTTCTGGAGAAAATGGTACGCAAATGGACCTCTTTTGGGATCCCACTCTCCAGTATTTTACAATATCCTTAGGAAGCTATTTTTTTTCAAGAGATCCAGAAGGAAATCTGGGGGACAACAAGAAAAGGGCAGAGATAAGGTTAATATTCAGGAGATGTTTTTTCCCCATAAAACTTTCTTCTGCTTTAAGAGTACCAAAATCAAGCGCATCTACCAAGCTCCTTCCTAGGTTTAATATCACCTTGGAAAATAAATTCCCTCAGGAAGTTAATGATGGTTAGGCAGATGACAGATCCACAGTTTGGATGCTGGTTTGTTCTGTGTCCTTTTTCAAAACAGACATAAAGTTTGGAAGTAATTAGACCCAGCCTATAAGACAATATGGGATTCTGTGGCTAATATAAACCAAAGGGAACACTGAGGATTGTTCAGAGACCTAGGCATGTCAACTTAAGGCCTATGAAAGCAGCACTAACACTCTTGGACTTTATTAATTTCCATATGCACAAAAAAACCCCCAAACAAACAAAAACCCAAAAACCAACCAAACAAAAACCCCCCACTAAAACCCCCCTGCTTCTTTCCCCCTCTTGTTTCTTTCTTTCAATTGACATTACTAGAAAATAAATAGTCATGCATTATGCAGCACAATTATTCTATGGGAAATGTTCACAGTCATCTAAATTAATGGAATAAGTATGTCAGCTTCCAACTGCTAGACTCAGAGGATTTTCAGGCACAGATACAGTAACAACAGCTGGTTTCTTTAAGAATTCTAAATAAATTCATTTAAAAAAATTAAATATGCCTACAAGCAGCATATTTTGACTGAGTTGCAAGGAAAGAATCCCCATTGCTTCTGCTCTTACTGCAACATATTGCTTTTCATGCTTTCCCCAGAGTATTAAAAGAATGCTGCAGATGTTCTCATTTAAATGTTCTGTGTCCTGTTAAGTAGATGAGAGAGAAGTCTCCATGCAAAGACTCAACCACCTTTCAGAATGAAACTAGTGAATCAGGTTTTTTCATCGGAGTGTTGAACTTCTATAAAGAGTACCAGTTTTCACTTTTTTGGAGAATATGAGAAAGCAGTGTGTGCAAACAAATTAATCAAATTTAAATTAAATTCAAGATTTCAATTGAGTTTCAGTATTTGTACTTGATCTTGTATTAAGTGTTCATGAGTTAAATAGTGTAAAACTGATATCTAAGAATTTATTTACACCATAATTAATACTTATAAGTTATTTATTTACACATTGAAGTTAACACTGAGCAGTGAATGAAAACTGGGCACATCAACTGTGATTTCAACCTGAACAGAACTGTAGAGGCAGTTTCACATTTAATATAGGAACTTCTGCAGTTTAATAGTATTCACAGAATCACAGAATCACAAAATAACAGAATCACAGAATTAATTAGGTTGCAAAAGACCTTTGAGATCATCAAGTCCAGCCTACGACCTAACACCTCCTCATCAACTAAACCATGGCACTGAGTACCACGTCCAGTCTTTTTTTAAACATGCGCAGGGACAGTGACTCCACCACCTCCCTGGGCAGATGATTCCAGTACCCAATCACTCTTTCAGTGAAGAATTTTTTCCTGATGTCTAATCTAGAGTTCCCCTGGTGCAGATTAAGACTGTGTCCTCTTGTTCTGTCAGTGATTCCCTGGGAGGAGAAACTGACACCCACCTGGATACACCCTCCTTTCAGGAAGTTGTGAAGAGTGATAAGGTCTCCCTTGAACCTCCTTTTTTTCTGGCTAAACAACCCCAGCTCCCTCAGCCGTTCTTCATAGGGCTTGTGTTCCAGACCCTTCACCAGCCTTGTTGCCCTCATCTGGACACATTCGAGCATCTTAACGTGCTTCCTGAACTGAGGGGCCCAGAACTGGACACAGTACTCAAGGTGCAGCCTCACCAGTGCCACAGGGGAAGAATGACTTCCCTGGTCCTGCTGGCCACACTATTCCTGATCCAGGCCAGGATGCCATTGGACTTCTTGGCCACCTGGGCACACTGCTAGCCCATGTTCGATCGGCTGTCGACCGGTACCCCCATGTCCCTTTCTGCCTGGCTGCTGTCCAGCCACTCTGTCCCCAGCCTGTAGCGCTGCAGGGGGTTGTTCTGGCCAAAGTGCAGGACCCAGCACTTGGACTTATTAAACCTCATGTTGTTGGACTCAGCCCATCTATCCAGCCTGTCCAGGTCCCTTTGCAGAGCCCTCCTACCCTCCAACAGATCCACACTCCCAGTGTGGTGTCATTTGCAAATTTACTGATGGTGGGCTCAATCCCCTCGTCCAGATCATCAATGAAGATATTAAACAGGACTGGCCCCAGCACTGATCTCTGGGGGACACCACCAGTGACTGGCTGCCAACTGGATGCAGCACTGTTCACCACCACACTCTGGGGCTGGCCATCCAGCCAGTTCTTAACCAGTGAAAGGTGACCAGCACCTGTCCAAGGCGTGGGCTGCCAGCTTTCCCAGGAGTATGCTGTGGGAGACTGTGTCAAAGGGTTTGCCGAAGTCCAGGTAGAAAACATCCACAGCCTTCCCCGCATCCACCAGGCAGGTCACCTGGTCATAAAAGGAGATCAGGTTGGTCAGGCACGACCTGCCCCTCCTAAACCCATGCTGGCTGGGTCTGATCCTCTGGCCATCCTGTAAGTGCCATGTGATGGCACTCAAGACGATCTGTTCCATAATCCTGCTGGGCACCGAGGTCAGGCTGACAGGCCTGTAGTTTCCCGGATCCTCCTTCCGGCCCTTCTTCTGGATGGGTGTAACATTGGCCAGCTTCCAGTCATCTGGGGCATCCCCAGTGAGCAAGGACTGATGGTAAATGATGGAGAGCAGCTTTGCAAGCTCATCTGCCAGCTCCCTCATCACCCTAGGATGGATCTCATCTGGCCCCATAGATTTGTGAGCATCTAAGTGACTCAGCAGATCTCTGACTGCTTCCTCCTGGATAACAGTGGGGGCTATTCTGCTCCCTGGTACCATCTACCAGCCCAGGAGGACAGTTGTCCTGAGAACAACCTTTCTGTTGAAAAGTGAAGCAAAAAAGGTGTTAAGTACCTCTACCTTTTCCTCATCTTTAGTTACTAAATTCCCTCCCGCATCTAATAGAGAATGGAGGTTGTCCTTGCCCTTCCTTTTGCCATCAATGTGTTTATAAAATATTTTTTATTGTCCTTCACAGAAGTGGCCAGATTGAGTTCTAACTGGGCTTTTGCATCTCTATTTTTTTTCCTACATGACCTAGCAAATCCCTTAAGCATTTCCTGAGATACCTGACCCTCCTTGGAAAGGCGATACACCCTCTTTTTTTTTCTCCTTAGTTCCTTCAAAAGCTCATTGCCCTGTCAGGCCAGTTGTTTTCCTCATCAGCTCATCTTTTGGCACATAGAGTCTGTTCCTGTGCCTTCAAGATTTCTGTTTTGAAGCATGCCCATCCTTCCCGGACTCCTTTGTTTTTAAGGGCTGCTTCCCAAGGTACTCTCAGAATAAATCTCTTGAACAGGTCAAAGTCTGCCCTACAGAAGTCCAGTGTGGAAGTTTTATTGATACCCCTCCTTGTTTCACCAGATACTGAAAACTCTGTAATTTTATGATCACTGTGCCCCAGACAGCCTCCAACCACCACAACTTCCACCAGCCCTTCTCTGTTTGCAAAAAGCAGGTCTAGCGTAGTCCCTCCCCTGGTAGGCTGGCTCACCAGCTGTGACAAGAAGTTGTCCTCCATACACTCTAAGAACCTTCTAGACTGCCTCTTCTCTGCTGTATTAAGTTCCCAGCAGATGTCTGGTAGGTTAAAGTTACCTACAAGAACAAGGGCTGGTGACCTTGAAACATCCTCCATCTGCTTGTAGAATAAGTCATCCACCTCTTTATCCTGGTTGGGTGGTCTATAACAGACTCCCGCCAGGATGTTGGCCTTGTTGGCCTTCCCCCTGATTCTTACCCATAGGCACTTGACCTTATCATCATTAATCTCAATTTCCATGGTGTTGAGAGCCTCCCTGATATACAGAGCCATCCCTCCACCTCTTCTCCCTCTCCTGTCTCTTCTGAAGAGCTTGTAGCCATCTGTTGCAGCTCTCCAGTTATGTGAGTCATGCCATCACGTTTCCGTGATGGCGATTACATCATAGCTTTGCTGCGGTACCATGGCTTCCAGCTCCTCTTGTTTGTTACCCATGCTGCATGCATTAGTGTACATGCACTTCAACTGGGCTGCTGACTTCACCCCTAACTCTGGCTTACCACCCTTGGGCTTGTTTCTGGAGAGCCCAGTTGCATCCTCTTCCCCCTTCAAACCTAGTTTAAAGCCCTCTCAATCAGTCCTGCCAATTCATGGGCTAGATCCTTTTGCCCTTGATAGATGGAGCCTATCTGGCTCCAGCAGGCCAGGTGCCGTAAAAATTGCCCCATGACCAAAAAACCCAAAATTCCGCTAATGGCACCAGCCCTTAAGCCACTTGTTGATAATGTGAGCTCTCCTGTTCCTTTCATCATTTGTCCCTGCCACTGAAGGGACTGAGCAGAACACCACCTGTGCTCCTGCCCCATCAACCAATCAAGCCAGAGCCCTGAAGTCCTTTTTAATTGCCCTCGTGCTCTTTTCAATCTCATCACTGCCAGCCTAGAATATCAGCAGTGGGTAATAATTAGAGGGCTGAAGGGAGTCTCCTGGTGATATCCCGTACCCGGGCCCCAGGGAGGCAGCAGACCTCCCTGTGGGATGGGTCCGCTTGACATACAGGGCCCTCTGTTTCCCTCAGAAGGGAGTCACCTACTATTACTACTCTTCTTTTTAATGCTAGAGGTAGTCTGACAGACGAAGTGTAACTGGGAGGCTCTCCAGGCAGATTGTTTTCTTCAGTGTCATCTGGCTGACCCTCCTCATCCAGCGCCTCATACCTATTTGGAAGTGGCACCTGGGTAGGTAATGGGGATCAGGATGAATTTTTATTACCTCCCCGAGCAGGGACCCATTTCCACTCCCCTTCATCTACTAGGTCTCCTCCTTCTGCCTGATGGTAGGAGGCATGGGAGTCCTCTGAATCCTGGTGGGCTTCTCTCAGGGATGGAACAGTGAAACTCCACCAGCCTATTTTGCTTTCACTTTCCCTAATACTCTTCAGTTTTTCTACTTCCTCCTTAAGTTCGACCACCAGACAAGGAGATCATTCACTTGTTCACATCGCATGCAGGTGTCTTTTGCACTGTCCACTGGTACTACTGACAGGCTCAGACACTCCTTACAGGAAGGGGTCTGGACGGATGTGTCCTTCTGTTTGGGTTCTGTTTGGGTTGGCACACTTTTACTAGCTATAGCTTTTGATTGTTTGGAGACCACTGCTGATAAAAAAACCCTCAAACAAACAAACAAAAAAACCCCCAACACAAAATAAAAACCCCATTAGCAGGAGGATGGCTGCAACCCTGCCTGCTTGCCCTGACTGCGTGAACTGCAGTGCAAACTGCCATGCCATGCCCTCAAAGACATGCCACGCCCATGTTTCCCCCCCCTCCTGTTCCACACGCTCTGGGTCATTGTGCTTCCTAGAGCCTTGTTTAAACGCGTCTCTGATGGCTGGAGGAAGCCCCTCCCAGTGCCTGAATGGCTAACGAGAGGACTTTTATCTTTAATTTGACTTTCTGCTTCTGACTTGCTTGTTTCTAATCTAAATTTATTTGTGGTTTACTTTTTTTTGTTTCAATTCTAAAGGATATGTTTCATTTTAGTGTTTTAAAAAAAATAAAGGACAGTGACTTGACTGGCAGATGGTTTCCTTATCATTAGACTTTTAAGTGTCTGTATCAGTGAAAGGTAGATTTAAGAGGTAAAGTTGTTATCTTCTCAAAACAAACAATTAGTTAATCATATTAAAGCATATAGATAGCTTCAGGAGGTAGATTGAACTAAAGCATTTGGTAAATATATGATATAGAGTCCTACTCTGAGCTCCTTACTATATTATCAGGAATTGCATGGGCTGAAAGGCATTGGACAGTTCAGAAAACCAGGCATGAAAAGGATGTGATTTCAACTGGATTGTCTTCTGAGGAACTTTTCTGATCTCAGCTGGAGAGAAGTGCCCTTCACAATGTATGAAAATACAATTTGTACTGTAAAATCATGCTTCCAGGAAACCAGCCCTGTAGCTGGTATTGACTGAAATGGAGGGAAAAGCCTTCCCTTGCTCTGGAAGAAAGGAGAACTTTCACAAATATTTTTGGTATCTGGTTGGCAGCTATAGCTGGCAAAGCAGATGACCTTTTTGAGATGGGATAAAAATGAGAAATATTTTTGTAAATACATATATTTATTATTTACAGACAGCTGACGTCTACACTGGTATATTAATGTTACTGGTTCTGTTTATAATTGACAGGTACCTTAAATTGCTTTGCATGGATCTCAGGCAGTAGATGGGTTTTAAATGTGGTAGTAATTTCTAGACGTGTGGAGCTGACCAGGAAACTCAAGCTTTAATTTATAAAATGTCTTGCTTGCAATTAATATCAACTTTTTTAGTAATTACCTAATTCACCCCATTTTATTCTTCTGTCTTGGATTACTTAGAATATCTGCATGGTTTAAATTTTTTGTTTGTATCAGATTCTAGTTACAGACTGGAAAAACCAATCACAATGACAAAGAATATGGAAAATTTCCTACTTAGGATCCCCTCCCATGCCCTCAAACTCAAATAAAAGATCACAAATATCTTCTTCCCTTCTTCCTCCTACCCCAAATTTGTGGGCCAGTGTCACAAACTTTGAAATATGAATGATGGCATAATGTGGAGCAGGGAAAGGATCTCTCCCAAGTGGTTGATCAATCTGCCACCTCATTGCTTACTCACAAATTCACTCATTCAATGCAAAACCCATGACAATTATAATAAAGCACCATTACTGATACAGCTACACTGGAGCCGAATTGAGCTCACTATTGCAGACAAAAGTACATAGTGAGTGTACGAATTAGTTTATTTTGACCTTATGTAAGGGATTTCAGTTGTATTTTTTTTCCAAAATTCTCTCTTTAATCATTGAAAGCGATTGTACATGAACTTCAAACCAGCAGCATTTTGCAAGCGGATTAAAAATATGTACAGATAATGTTGCTTTGCTGCCAGTCAGAACTTGAAACTTTCTAAAAAAAATAATAGAACCATCTCATAAATAACTTTGTGTCTCTTCAACATAGGGCAGACAACCACATAAATAAAATAGATCAAGTGTGTGCTGGATTGTACTTAGGGTTTATTGCAGTTACTTCTTGAGTAGGCAGACTGATAATATAAAATGGTATAAAATTCAGAATGTGGTCTTGAACACTGCTCCAAAGCTTCCCCGAGTAGAGAAATGACACCTTTACTCAACACAGATTTTAAAATGACCCAAAACTCTGGAGGCCTTTGTACAGAAGACCTCCAGGATGAGTACATGAGTCTGAAACAATAATGAGCTCTTTACAAAGTTGGCTGCAGGAACTTATCTATCATTCTGACACTAGAAGAAATCTACTGGAAATCTTGGTGGCAAGAACATGAAATGGACTTGTTGAGATTTAAGATATCCAAAAGTAGATAAATGTGAAGACATTCCATTAATCAACCTGACAACAGGAAAATCCAGACAGAGGGAAAGTATAGAGTTGCCTAGCTACAGAACGGCCCATTGCTAATTTTTTCCATGCACATTCTAGTACTAGTGTGTTTCTTGAGCTATTCTCACAAATTTTATATATTGGGCTGGATATTACTTTACATAATACCTTATTTTTATAATCAGATTATACTCTTTTACTGTATCTGATCATCTAAACCTTGGGTTCCTCTTCTTTCGTGCAGCACTGGAATCAACAGGGCACAGTTCCTGTGTAACAGTAAAAAAGCAAGAGGGGCTTGCGCATGTGGCTTGTGATTCCTAACTATGTAAGCATGTTATTATCAGATTTTGTTAGTCTTCGCATTGTACTGAGTAAGGCAAAACATTTCCTTCCATCCTCATTCCTTTGAGGTTGTGGGCTTAGCTGGAGGTCACACAACCATTTGTTAATATTAAGGTTATATATTTGGACAGATAGGAAAAATACCATCAGCTGAACCATCAGTGAAATTTACACAGGGGCTTTATCTGTGTAACATGTGTTAGATCACCTTATTGCTGCAGTATGGCTTCTATCTTCCTGGTATTTGGTAAAAACTAAGCAAAGTACAGATATCTTTGAAAACTTACGTGTTTTCAGTCTTTACACTGAATAAAGCAACAAACTCTTAAAGCCAAGAGAATGTACATCTAGCAGTTTCTGTTTAAAACAGAATTCCACATCTGAAAAACCTTTTGTATAATAAACATTCTTCACACAGCAGTACAGCAACAGCCTTTAAGTCATTGTCATTTTTCTCAGACATGTAGTTCCTGCATCAGGAATTTGCTAGGCACCATTAGAACTGCCTCTCTGTTGTTAAGGACTTGATTGTGTGAAGGAAGTGCAGGTACTCATATCAATTTTTATGACACCTCTGTCTGATGTCCTGAAGTGTGGATTGGTGTGATAAACACTAATGAAATATTGCTAATGTGCTATATCAGTCAATAGAGAAATGCTGTCTCATCTTCATTCCAGCTGGAAGCCAGAGTCCTTTGGAGCGATACTACCATCACCAACTTATGCAACAGTACCTTCATGTTCTGTAATTTTTCCATGTATTAAATAATCACCTTTTACTACCAGAACCTATGTCTGGAATACTATCCATGAATGTGTTCTAAACAGAAGGAACTTGAAATGGTTTCAAGAGAGTAACTATGAAAAGGAAGAGGCTATAGTTCACTCTGTTGTCTTTCCATCTCTGTCTTTCAGCATGTCCCATCTGTCCCCTATATTCTTCCTTTTACCATCAAAGGCCTAAAGTTCAACATTTATTCCTACTACAGACAGTCTTCTCTGGTGTCAAGTTTTCATAGTCATAGGAATCCAAATTTCTAACCTAAATTCCTTGGCAACACAATGAACTTTTATCTTAGCATGATTTGCTTTCTTCTACTGATGGCATGAGTTGCTGCAATCAGATTAGGAAGAAGGTAAAGTCAAGGAGACAGGAAAAAAAGTCTAGAGAATAAGAAATCTGCCAGCATGGAAATGTACAACTAAAAAGGAGCAAAGTAGAGTCAGCATAACTTTTCTTTTTCTGCTGTAAGAAAACTGAAGTTTCTAAAAAAATGTGGTATTTTGAAAAATGTAAACGCAAGCTGCCCACTCCCTTTAATGTCTTTCTAAAATCCTATGTTGAAAAGTTCTCTTGTTCCCCAAGGATCAAAATGGCATGGATTTAATTTCATCCCATGGGCAGATTAGCCTGGAAGAAGTAGTAACTTCTTCCTGCACAGGAGGCAAGTAGCTGGGGAAAAGGCACCAGTGAAGTGATAATAATACAGAGCAGTACTCCTTGGGGATGCTGCAGTCCAGAACCTGAGTGCCTCTGCCTAAATCAAACTCTATTTTCCATTGGAAGCACTTTCTGACATCCGTGAGGACTGCTGTGGTCTGGAGACTTTCACAGTTCATCTAGAATCAGCTAGAAATTTGTGACCATGTTGGATGAAACAATTTGGGACACTGTGTTCCAGAGAGTAGAAAGCATTCTCGTTGCCTGTGCTGAAACACTAACTCATCTTTTACAGGATAAAGTGTATATTCAAGACTAGTTTACCTCTCTTCTAAATAAATTCATAAATGTAGGAAAAAAAACCTGTTCATCAACCCCTATACATAAAATACATTTTTGTTATGAAGAAGCAGGTTTTGAAATGAAAGCCCTTCATTATTTCAACAAAAAAATTTTAATTTTTCTAGCCCAATCTTTAGCAACAGAAAGCACTTGAAATGCCATTTTTCTTTGCCTCTACTATGTGGCATGTTTTTACCCTGAAGTCTTTGATTGGGATTGTTCTTGCTTAGAAATTAGATTTTTTTTTTTTTTTTTTTTTTGGCCAGAGTTCCTTCAACCTTTATGTGAGCTTGTAGTTGTGAACTGGCTTCCATTACAGAGTTCAGTTCAAATGTTTTTTTAGGCCATGAGTAAATCATACTATGATAACTTAATCATCTACTACATATTCATTGTTATAAATAAAGTAATCTCAGTTTCTGGCTAAGCAATGTGAATTTGGATTAGGAGTGGAGAGTTTGGTACTTTTTATTTTGCACCTCAGAGAAATGGGTTTTTAGGAGGGTGTTTCCTATTTAATGATTTATAACTAGAAAACTGGCGAAGAAACATGAACAAAGAGCTGAGAGAATTATTGAGGAAAGGGTTATACTGCAAGAATAAGCAAAAAACATTTTTGAACTTTTGATTAATATTTTTATATAAACGTGAGGTACTTAATGAATGTTATCTTCTACAAAATCACTTGATAACCAGGGGAGTTGTGCCAAAGTTGTCTTTCCATTTAAGTATCAGTGCACAGCATATTTTCTGGGTCATGAACTTTATTTCAGCACCCAGTCCTTATTTGTCTTTCAAAAAGACAAAAAAAAGCCAACCTAAGCCTCAAAAAGGAATATACTACATGATCTTTTCTTTGATTATTTTGGACAAGGAAAGACTAAAAAGAAGTATTTCACGTGACAAAAGAAATTGGATTTGACAGTTCCCCTGTGAAAGACTGCAAAATAATCAACAAGTTCGATGCCAAAAATGACATTAATGAAGTGGTAAGGTTGGCTGGCAGTGTACAGTGCTTTCCCAGAATGCCAGTGTGGGGTTTTTTGTAATCGCTAGGTTTAGTTTAGCAGGCTGTAGCTTCCTGAGAGCTCAGTGGGGCTGCTTAGGGCAATGTGACGTGGTCACATCCCGTAGTCCATTTTGAATGACCCCGCGGTCTTGCTCCGGCCAGCTATCAGCGTTACAACCAGTGATGGCGAAGGACGCGACAAGGGTCTCCCATGAGGGTGTGAGAAGACTTTAATCACATCTTGTCCCCGCGATCCTCAGAGGCAGAGAGACCTCGTGGTCCGGTAGCACGGGGGTTTTTTCAGGGGCTCAGGGGCAGTCCATGGGCGGGGTTGGAGTACAGGAACCAATAGGGAGGACCCAAGGGAGTGGTCAGGACTAGGGGAAGGGGAGAGCAGGAGAGGGAACATGGCATCACAAAAGCAGTGGGTTAACAGATCGCCACAGGGGTTTAAATTAAAAAAAAAAAAAAAAAAAAAAAAAAAAGCCCCCAGATTATCTGGACAAGGAGAAGCAGGGGATGAAGAAATTAAACACCTTTGCAATGTTGTCTTGCATTAATACACACTGAATATGTGCCGTGTTCAGTAATTGTGAGTCAGTGTTTTAGATTCCAGGAGCAACACCGTTTAGCAAGGAGCCACCTCCAGGTTAATTATCACCCTTCAATTTTAAATCTTTCATCAGGTAACTTCATATTTTTAATTTTCTTCAGTAGAAATACATGTTTTTAAATCTTAATGAGGCTGATGCAGCTGATGTGTATGCATATGCTTATAATGCTCTGCATCTCATTAAAGGTACAAAATAGTATGTGATTTGTGTTTCTCCATACTCCTGTGCAGTTTAAAGAGGAACAAAGATAAATAGAGTATATATTAAAATATTTGTAGGTTTTACTGCTTGACAGGAAAGATAGAGAAATCTCAATAGCCAAAAGAACTTTACTGTTTTGTTACACAATAAGTACAGTAACTAGAAGCATATGAAAGAAGATTGATGTGCTTCCAGACTTCTTCCATAAAATACAGCTCTGTCTGCCCAGGACAATGTTATCCTATAACTTCTCTTTTTTAGTCTGTTGAACTGGATGCTGTAGAAGCTATGACCACATGCATAAAATTGCTCCATCCTTTCTGGAGTTTTCTTTGGCTGCAGGCACATTTTGCAAGCAAATCCAATTATACATATTCATCCATTCTCTGCTTGTGCTAAGGCTTTTTGGAGGGCCTTCCTTTTATATTCAGGAGCCAAGAGCATGGGAAGCGAATTATCTAAAATTATTATTTTAAAAATGGTGTAAAAATTGCTTTATTAACCTATTTGGATAAATGTGGTATAAGTGAGTTAAATATTTTAATTTGGAAGAGTTCATCAACATGCAGCCTTGCTAGACTAATTTGTGGCTGGAAGTTTGCACCTTCCAATGGTTTAGGAAGGTCAACTGTGGCAGTCTCAGATCTCGACATAACTTTTCTTATGCTATTACTACACAAACACCACACTCTTATCCTGTGTGGAGAAGGTCAAGTGCTTTCAAGGAGCCAGGATTTACTGCATGTCTGTGGTATTCCAGACCTGCAGATGAAAACCCATGTTTTCAATGGTTTGAAGGTGACAATGAATGAAAATGACTGCTAGATGTGTTCATTAAATTTGATATTCCAAGGAGATAGATCTTCAACTACTTTTTAATAGTCCCATTGAATTAAAAAAGATGAAGTGTGATCTTTCTTTCAAATAAAATTAAGATAAATGTTTCACCAGTCTTAAAAAAGTATGTGTAAATATATTTATTTCAATATGTATAATATTCCTGATATCTGCTTCATGAAAATGTTCTTTCTGTAAGATCTTGACAATAACTGTGCTATTTTAAAGGCTCTACACAGTTTCTATTCAATGCTTTTGCCTTTATTTTTCTGATCTCAGCAAAATCTCATTAAAGTGACATCTTTTAACCTAATGAAATGAAAATTTAAACACTGCTTGTCACTTTCTGGGGGAAGAAAACAAACTTGAAGTACTTCCACATACCAGTAAACAAAAGGGCACACTCCATAAAGAGTGTTTGAAATGCTCATTAAAAAATGTTAGAAAAGTTTGTCTGAAACTTCAGCACAGTTTTTATTCCCAACTGGGGAATCTTTTGTTTTGAAACTGTGCTTTCTGTTTGCTTTTCAAAGCCGTTACGTTTGTCTGGAGGCAGAATTCTAAATCATGCTCTTTTACAAGTGGTGTTTTTGTTTTGCTTTATTTTAAAATGAGGACTTCCTTAATTCATCATAAACTCTTAAAAAACAAGTGTAAGTTTCATGGAATGCGATGATTTTATTGAAAGTGTTGCTTTGAAGACAAGGTGATGGGAATATTCTACATGTGTGCTGGTTGTGTTACATGCAGTTACATTTAACATTGCTGTGGAAAGGAAAGATCATCTTTATAGGAAAAGTATCCGTGCCATCACAGGTTGCTGTTAACACAGGTGATTCACTTATTTTTTCAGCTCCCTCCACTTAAAATACTTGTCTCTGTTTCCCCCAATGCTGCTGTCAATTTTCACCAACAGTAAACACAATTACAGTACATGTGTGTGTAGTAACCGCCTTTGGTTTTTAATCTAGAATGGTACTGTTGTTGCCAATAGAGACATCAAGTGCATTACTATTGCTGTCTTTTATGTTTTCCTCTCTGCTTTTGTCACAGAGAATTTTGGAATGTGTGTAGGTTTCTGAAAGCTGAGCTAGTACACTTAAAGACTGCTGAGCGTCTCCTATCTGGGAATGGGGACATCCTGGGTTCACCAGCTCTTCTCCCTGGGCTAAGCCTCTGAGCAGTGCTCTCTGTCTGTAGGTGGCAGTGGGCATACACTATGCAACAGCTTTTCCAATGCAGGGTCACAGTAAGAAGCTATTTCAGATTTCTATTTTCAGATTTTTCTCTTTTCTTTTTTCTTTTCTTTTCGTTTTCTTTCTTTTCTTTTTTCTCTTTCTCTTTCTCTTTTTTTCTTTTCTCTTTTCTTTTCTTTTCTTTTTTATCTTTTTCATTTTTTTATTTTTCTTTTCTTTTTTCTGTTTTTTTTCTTTTTTATTTTTCTTTTCTCTTTTCTTTTTTCTCTTTTTCTTTCTTTTCTTTTTTATTTTTCTTTTCTTTTCTCTTTTCTTTTTTATCTTTTTCATTTTTTCTTTTCTTTATTCTTTTCTTTTTCTTTTTTCTCTTTTTCTTTTTCTCTTTTCTTTTTTATTTTTCTTTTTTCTTTTCTTTTTTCTCTTTTTCTTTTTTCTTTTTTTATTTTTCTTTTCTTTTTTCTCTTTTTTTTTCTTTTCTTTATTTTTCTTTTCTCTTCTTTTTTCTCTTTTTCTTTTTTCTTTTCTTTATTTTTCTCTTTTCTTTTCTTTTCTTTTCTTTTCTTTTCTTTTTTCTTTTCTTTTTTTTCTTTTCTCTTTTCTTTTCTTTTTTCTCTTTTTCTTTTTTCTTTTCTTTTTTTATTTTTCTCTTTTCTTTTCTTTTTTCTCTCTGTTTTCTTTTCTTTTTTATTTTTCTTTTCTCTTTTATTTTCTTTTTTCTTTTCTTTTTTCTCTTTTTCTTTTCTTTTTTATTTTTCTTTTCTTTTTCTCTTTTTCTTTTCTTTTTCTTTTCTTTTTTCTTTTCTTTTTCTTTTCTCTTTTCTTTTCTTTTCTTTTCTCTTTTTCTTTTTCTTTTTTCTTTTCTTTTTCTTTTCTTTTTTCTTTTCTCTTTTTCTTTTTTCTTTTCTTTCTTTTTTTCTTTTCTCTTTTTCTTTTATTCTTTTCTTTTTCTTTTCTTTTCTTTTTTCTTTTTCTTTTCTTTTTTCTTTTCTTTTTCTTTTTCTTTTCTTTTTCTTTTCTTTTCTCTTTTTCTTTTTTTCTTTTCTTTTTCTTTTGTTTTCTTTTTTCTTTTTCTTTTCTCTTTTCTTTTCTTTTTCTTTTCTTTTTCTTTTCTTTTTTCTTTTCTTCTTTTCTCTTTTCTTTTTTCTCTTCTCTTTTCTCTTCTTTTTTCTCTTTCTCTTCTCTCTCTTCTGTCTTTTCCTTTTCCTTTTCCTCCCCTTCCTTCCCCTTCCCTTTCCCTCTCCCTTACCCTTTCCCTTCCCCTGGAGGGCTTTAAAGATTGAATCTCTTTGTAAGTGTTGTTGACTTTTTAGCAATAAAACCTCTACTGATTTCTTCTCATTCCCGATGTTTATGTCTTACATCCATTCTCTAAACTTGCATTCATTTAACTTTAGCAGGGGTGTATTTTAAAGCTTATTTTTTAAAGTGGGGAAATGTTATAATGTAACTTCCATATTATCAGAACAGATAAAACATGATCATTTTTCATTCCCTTCCCATCTTGAAGTATTTCTTTCTGTTATTCAGCCAGCCTTTGAAATTGAAGGCTGTGAAAATGTCTGTTTTAAAGGTATCCTTTAGAGCCAAAAGACTTGCTGCTTCACTTGAAGCCACGGGGGAAAAAATTAAAGCACATGGAGAAAGAGCAGGATGGCTGCTCCCTGGATAGGTGAACGTGGGAGAGCTCAGGGGATGTGTGTGCTGGGGAGATCAACCTGGCCTGTGGAGAGGTGGCATCCTCTGACAAGGAGCAAAAGAAAACTTCTAAAACTAATAAAGAATGCAGTCAAATGTGACTGTAAGGTTATAAAGCAAGGAAAGTAAGTCTGAGGGTTTTGTCTCAGACTAAACCCTGCTAGTACCAGGAAAAATCATGATTCAGCCTGAATATTAGCAGTGTAATTTTCCACTAAAGCTGCTTACCTTTTTTTTAAATAATATTTTCTTCTGAGCCAAGTAGATAGATTGAAATATTACCAGTCTATGCATTTGCAGTGACAGTTCTTCAGTCCAATACTCAGGCAGTAATAACAACTTTCAGTGGGAAAGCTGAAATGGGGGTGTGTTGCGGTGACCCAGCCCACTGCTGGGCTAGGGCAGGCGAATGTCAGTCAATTCAGGGCTCTCCCTTGGGTAGATTTCCCCGCCCAGGACACTGACTATGAGGGTGGGTTGATGGGCGGTACAGAGACCTAAGCCACATCCCCCTGGGCGGTGCCCAGGTCCAAACCGCCTCCCCCTGTTCGGGAATATTCTCTGTTACTCGATTGTTCATGGGCTCCTTGTTGTAACTCCCGCCTCCCGGTTTCCCTCACTGGTTCTTGTTGAATTGTATCCTCCCCCTGGCTTGTATCTCATTGGTTGCCTTTCCCTATCCCCGTGGTTTTCAAACCCCCTATAAAAAGGAGGGTGAAAGCCACCCGGCGCCATTATTATTATGACTATTGCCATGTTCTGGTTGCTGAGCTTCTGACACTAAACCTGTTGGAAGCCAGGCCAGAAGCCCCTCTCTTTTCCTTTGCCTCTGGATTAACGCAAGCCCAGACCATCGGCTCCCTGAAGTGCCTCCTCCATGGAGGAGGCAGCACTCACGCCCAGCCAGAGCCTTTCTGCTGCCGAAGCCGGTTCTGTAGGACATCACAGAAGTAACGCTGCATTTTCTTCTGAGGACATTTCAGAGCTCGTGGAAATGAGCCAGGGACAGCATAAGGGGTGGGTGTGTAGAAATCTAGCATGTTGGTGTACACTTACGTCTCTTTAATATTCGATGGTGTCCCAGTATGAGACAAATTCATAGGGAATATCTGAAATGAATGTCTTCTGATAGAAGGCAGGTTAAAGCCAAGCCTCCCCCACCAGGTTTGGGAAAAAAAAAGAATTTCCTCAGAGGAAAGTGAAAGGAAAAAACCTATTTATTTAACAGACACAATGCACAATGGGAAAAGAATAATGCTAAATAATAAAACCTCTTGCTGTGGAGAGAAACCCAGGAAGATTTCAGTCCTTTCCGTGAGTGTGGTCTCTCTCTCTTGTCTGGACCTGGGTTCAGCATAGGCCCCTCCAGGCTTCAGTGGAAAGCTCTCCCAGTGAGTTCTGGTATTCTGAACAGTTCCAGAAGAGAAGAAGAAGCAGCTGAAGTCCCAGGAAAAAACCCCTTTAACTCTCTGTCTCTCTCTGGAGAAACACAGCCAAGACCGTGGGAAAAGCAGGAAGGTGCTTGCCTCTGCTCTTGCCACCTCAGAAGCATGCAGAGGAGTAGTGTGACCTTGGAGCACAAACAGCTTTGAAAAGTTTGTCTGGCTTTTTTTTTTTCTTTCTCTTGCACCCAGTTTTAAAGACACAGAAAGGCACAGGAATCGTGTCTGGGCATAGAGTGGCAATAGGGGATACACATCATAAAGTCACCCCAAGACATTCCACCCTTTATCCCATATCGTTGCCTCAATGCCCAAACTAATATATTCTAACTCTACAATCACACATTAATACATACATATATGTATACACAGCTATGTACAAACAGTGACAGTGACACTCAGAAAGCAGTGGTATACAGGCATTTCACATTACAGATGGTTTTCACCCAACAATCAGATCTCCCTGCAGTACACAATGTGGTGTTCCATCTCTCTGCATTACTCACCATGTGCAACCAGATCCCTGAGCAAAAACAACCCCATGGATGGGTTTGTCTGTACTCGAGGCAGAATTAACCCAAACAGACTTTCATAACAGACCTCTGACATGCACTACTGGGACCTTATCTCTGTCTGCTGTATGCAGGGGCTCAGATTGGGCAGGGCCAGCTCGATTGGTGGAGCCTCAGGTGTTAACTAACCAGGTGGCCTTTGCTAGATGCTGCTCCCAATTTCTGAAAGTTCTCCCACCCAGTGCCTTCAAGGTGGTTTTCAACAATCCATTGCACCATTCCACTTTGCCTGCAGCTGGTGCATGGTAAGGGATATGGTACACCCACTCAATGCCATGTTCCCTAGCCCAGGTAAGGCTATTCTTGAAATGAGTCCCGTTGTCAGATTCAATTCTCTCAGGGGTACCATGCCTCCAAAGGACTTTCTTTTCAAGACCCAAGATGGTGTTATGGGCCGTAGCATGAGGCCCAGGGTAGGTCTCCAACCATCCAGTGGCGGCTTCTACCATTGTGAGCACATAGTGCTTGCCTTGTTTGAGGCAGTGCGATGTAATCAATCTGCCAGCCTTCTCCATACTTGTATTTGGACCACTGCCCACTATACCACAGGGGTTTCACTTGTTTGGCCTGCTTGATCGCAACGCATGTCTCACAGTCATGGATAACCTGGGAGATACTGTCCATGGTTAGATCCACCCCTCGATCTCATGCCCACCTATAGGTGGTATCTCTGCTTTGATGGCCTCAGGCATCATAGGCCCATCGAGCTAGGAACAACTCTCCCTTGTGTTTCCAATCTAAATGCATCTGTGACACCTCTATCTTTGCAGCCTGATCTACCTGCTTGTTGTTTTGGTGTTCCTCATTAGCCCTACTCTTGGGGACATGAGCACCTAAATGGCAGACTTTAACAGGTAGCTTTTTTACCTAGGCAGTGATGTCTTCAGCAGCCCAGATTTTAGGTTTTTAGGTTTTTCCCTATGCTGCCAATTAGCCTTTTCCCACTTCTGCAGCCATCCCCACAGAGCATTGGCTACCGTCCATGAATCAGTGTAGGGGTAGAGCTTTGGCCACTTCTCTCTTTCAGCAATGTCCAGGGCCAGTTGAACAGCTTTGAGTTCAGTGAGTTGGCTTGATCCACCTTCTCCTTCAGTAGCTTCTGCAACCTGTCATGTGGGACTCCATATGGCTGCTTTCCACTTTCGTTTCATCCCTACGATGTGACGAGAACCGTTGGTGAAAAGAGCCTAGCATATGTCTTCTGCTGGCAGTTGGTTGTACGGTAGAGCTTCTTCAGCACGTGTCACTTGCTCTTGTTCCTCTTCATCAGTGAGACCAAAGTTTTCACCTGGCCAATTTGTGATTATTTCCAAAATCCCGGGGTGATTCAGTTTTCCAATATGAGCATGCTGTGTGATGAGAGCAATCCATTTGCTCCATGTGGCATTTGTGGCATGGTGGGTAGAGGGAACCTTTGCTTCAAACATCCACCCCAGCACCGGTAGTCGGGGTGCCAGGAGTTGTGCTTCAGTGCCGATCACCTCTGAGGCAGCTTGGATTCCTTCATAAGCTGCCAAGATTTCCTTCTCTGTTGGGGCTTCAGACCCTCTGTAGCTTTGACTCCAGAATCCTACTGGTCAGCCTCAAGTCTCACCAGGCACCTTTTGCCAAAGACATGGAGAGACCATGGCTCCCGGCTGCAGAGTCTATAGAGCATGTTTTTCACTTCTGGTCCTGTCCTGACTGGGCCAAGGGCGACTGCATGAGCGATTTCCTGCTTGATCTGGGCAAAGGCTTGTTGCTGTTCAGGGCCCCAATGGAAATTGTTCTTTTTGTGGGTAACCAGGTAGAGAGGACTCACAATCTGGCTGTACTCAGGAATATGCATCCTCCAAAAGCCTAAGAAAGTTTGCATTTCCTTCCTGTTGGTTGGTGAAGACATTGCTGTGATCTTATTGATGACCTTGGTGGGAATCTGATGTCATCCGTCTTGTCATTTCACTCCCAGGAAATGGATCTGTCGGGCAGGTCCCTTGACTTTGCTCTTCTTGATGGCAAAACTGGCTTCCAGGAGAATCTGGATGATTTTTTCTCCTTTCTCAAACACTTCTGCTGTGATGTTCCCCCACACAATGATGTCATCAATGTACTGCAGATGTTCTGGAGCCTCACCCTTTTCCAGTGCAATCTGGATCAGTTCACAGCAGATGGTGGGACTGTGCTTCCACCCCTGGGGCAATCGATTCCAGGTGTACTGAACACCCCTCCAGGTGAAGGCAAACTGAGGCCTGCACTCTGCTGCCAGAGGAATGGAGAAAAATGCATTAGCAATGTCAATAGAGGCATACCACTTCGCTGCTTTGGACTCCAGCTCGTACTGGAGATCCAGCATGTCTGGCACAGCAGTGCTCAATGGTGGGGTCACTTCATTCAAAGCACGATAGTCCACAGTCAATCTCCATTCTCCTTCAGATTTGCGCACAGGCCAGATGCGGCTGTTGAAGGGTGAGTGGGTTTTGCTGACCACCCCTTGGCTCTCCAGCTCACAGATTATCTTGTGTTTTGGAATCACGGCAACTCGATTTGTCCAGTACTGCCAGCAATTCACTGTCGAGGTGGCAATTGGTACTCTTTGTTCTTCCTCCTTCAAAAAGCCTACTGTAGATGGGTTCTCTGATAGTCCAGGCAAGGTGCTCAACTGCTTAATGCCCTCTGTCTCCACAGCAGCTATTCCAAAAGCCCAATTGAGTCCCTTTGGGACTCTGAAATACCCGCTTCGAAGGAAGTCTATGCCCAAAATGCATGGAGCCTCTGGACCAGTCACAATGAGATGTTTCTTCCACTGATTTCCAGTCAGGCTTACCTCAGCTTCCACCAGGGTCAAATCCTGTGATCCACCTGTCATGCCAGCAATAGAAACAGATTCTGCCCCCACATGTTGCAATGGGATTATTGTGCACTGTGCACCAGTGTTGACCAAGGCATCACATTTTTGTGATTTTGATGTACCAGGTCAACAAATCCACACTGTCCAAAAAACAAGGTTTTCCCTGGCCTCTACCTGGCTAAAGGCAGGGCCGCTATAGTCCTGGTTATCCTTCCTTCCCTGGGCATACATCGTAGAGGTTCCTTTAAGGGGATCGGACATGTCGTCTTCTCTTCCATCACATCTGGCAGTTTGGCTACAGGCAACTGGAGCCACTTCTTTTTTGGTGGAACTTCCTTTCTGAGTCTTGCACTCCTTCAATTCATGCACCCGTGCTGCCAGAGCAGAAGTGGGTTGTCTCTCCCACCTCCTCATGTTTTCCCCACTACACACAGGAAGAACCACAACTCACCTCGTGGGAGGTACCTTCTCTCTCTCTCTGGGGAATGTCTGCGTCTGGTGACAGAATCTCTGATCTGTACCACCGAGATTTGGAGAATGCCCTCTTTAATCTCCTTCTTGAGTTCCTGGTGATTCTTCTCTATTTTCTCTTCCACTTTCTGCAAACATGTTTCCACAGCTGCGATTCTTGCATGTGTTGGGCCATGCATGGCATCTGCATACGCTCGGAGCTTCATCACCATATCCTACATGGTCTCAACCTGGTCATCCTTCTTCATCATTTCTAAAGAAGAAGTGTATTCTTGTGGCCCAAGACGTATGAATTTTCACCACATCACTGGTGTACATTTTACCCTGTCTGGATTCCTAATTGTTGGGTCATCTGGAAAGACAATCTCTACCACCACCAGTTCTCTCAAGCATTGGATCCCTTGTTCTATGGTCTTCCATGGGGTTTGCTGCTCATAGAAATTGTCTCGGCACAGTTATCTTTCCTCCACACCTTTCTCTCCCAGTACCTCCCCCCTTTCATCAACCTGTGCAAGGGAAAACAAAACATGGGGTTTGATCAGTGTTTCATTTCTTAAGAGTCTTCCTTTATGTTTAAGGGAAAGGGTTTCTTCTGCTGGGCTGTGGGATTCTCCCCACGAGAGATAGCTCTCTACGAATTTCTTCAGCGTGGTTCAAACTTTCACAGGCAATAGCCCCACCCGTATCTGCTGCAGTGAAGAGATCTCTCCCACGGTTTAGCAGTCTTCTCAGAGCTGCTAATCATGGATCATAAATAACATGGGGTTTAATTTTTTAAGGATAAGATATTCCAACCCGAAAGCAAAGGCATTATTCTTTAATCTCTAAAATTCTTTCACAACATCTATGGGCTCTGGTGTTGAGCCCTTTTCACGAGCTGTGCGTGGATTTTCTGCATCCCCCCAATGTACTTCAAGGAATTATAGAAAAACAGTTTGTAATATTACAGTCCTCACCATGACTTGCAAGAGAATTTAAGCTCCGACGCTGGAAGTACCTCCGCCCTCTTTCCCTTCCTTTCCCTTCCTTCACTTTCCCTTCCTTCACTGACCTTGGAGTCGCCATATTAGCTTCCTTCCATGTGATCTCAGCTTTCCCTCTCTCTGACCTGGAAGAAAGTTGGTCTTGTCTGGGCTCTGCACTGGGGAAAGTACTTGCCATGTTTCTCATTACCGGCTGCTTGGTGTTTTTCTCGGTTCAGTGCGGGCTGTGCCAGCTGTGTGGAAGGGCTTCGCTGGCCCCCTTGGCTTCGTGTGGGCTGAGGCGTCTTCAGATGAAATCTTGGCCACCTGGTCCCGGCTCGATTTGGAGGGTTTCCGGCCGCGCGGCTACTCACGGCTCCAGCTTGGCTTTCTCCTCAGCAGCTTGGCCTGCGCTGCCGCACCAGGGTGGGGGGCCCAGGCCCACTCCGGCGATGGAGCCTGGAGACCCCTCTTCCCCCGCCACCCCTGGGGGAAAACAGGAACAAAAAAGGGTAATTCCCATGCTTGCGTGCCTTTAAATATACAAATTGTAGAGGTGTTATCAGCTTTTTCATTGGTTCAGCAACTTGCCCATCAAACCAAGTTTTAAACTTGCCACAAATGGGTACTATGCTGTTTCTCTCATGTGAGAAGGTTAATCCAGGTCTTTTATTTGTACATATTTTTCCCCACTTTACTATTCATATTATTCAACTCTAGGCTCCAAGTGGGGCATTCCTATTTTCAGTTCTTGTCTTTGGAGTTATTTCTATTCATCAGATGGGTATAAATGAATGTAAATAAAATGCAATGGCCAGCAGGTCAAAGGAGGTCATTCTTCCTCTCTGCTATGCACTTGTGATGCCCCACTGGAATGCTGCCTACAGTTCTGTTAGGAACTGTATGTCCCCACATAAGGACAGGGAACTGTTGGAGGAGGTGGCCTGAAGTTCCTAAGAGGACTGGAGTACCTCCCCTATAAGGACAGGCTGAGAAAGTTGGGACTGTTCAGCCTGGAGAAGAGAAGGTTGCATGGAGACCTCGTAGCAACTTTCCAGTATCTGAAGGGGCTGCAGGGAAGCTGGAGAGGGATTCTTCATCAGGAACTGTAGTGATAGGACACGGAGTAATGGGTACAAATTGAAAGAGGGGAAATTTATGTTGGATATTAGGAAGAAATTCTTTACTGTGAGGATGGTGAGGCACTGGCACAGTGTCTCGGTTTTGAAGACAAAACTTCAGGAGGAAACACTCTGGAATGAGTGTCTCCTCTGAAGGGGAAAGGGCCTCCTCTTTTCCTCCACCAATAAGACAAGTGGGTCACAGCAAGTGAAAGTGGAAAAAACAAAACTGTTTATTAACACCAAACAAAAACAGGGTAGAACAGGGAAAAAAACCCCTCAAAATACAACAAATGCCTGGAGAGGGAACAGAGACACGGGCTTGGACCAGACAGGGCCACCCTGTGGGCCTGCCAGGGCCAACCCGCAGGCTCCCCGGACTGGCGAGGAGGGAAGGCAGGCAGTGAGGCAAGGGGAAGGAAAGGGAAAAAAGAACAAGAAAAACCAACAGAACCTTTCCCCGCTAGCTGGAACACAAAAGAAACCCAAAAAAGCAGCACAGTGCTCCCGGCGCACTCCCTCCCAAGCCCTGCCGAAACCCCGGAGCCCCAAGCCATTGGGCTGAGCCATTGAACCAACCCGCACCTGGGTCCTGTGGTTCCGGCCCCACCCCCGGGTCCATCTTAAAGAAGCAGTGTCCTTGGGCATTAAGCAGACGGTTAAGGAATAAAGCGGCTTCATAACGTCACCCCAGGACACACATGTTGCCCAGAGCAGCTGTGGATGCCCCATCCCTGGAAGTGTTCAAGGCCAGTTTGGATGGGGATCTGAGCAACATGGTCTAGTGGGAAGTGTCCCTGCCTATAGCAGAGAGGTTCGGACTAGATGGTCTTTAAGACCCATTCCAACCCCTTAACATGTGAAAAAGCCAGTGGGACACCACCTGCCCCACCATGTTGTCTCTCTGTGTGTCATGTATGCCAGTACCACAAAAAGCAGTGTTATCACTTTCTCCCCTGTCTCCTGAAAGGAGGTTTTTATAAATCTCTCTAGATGACATATTTTTTTAGGAACTAGAGACACTCTGTCAGCATACGTTCAGAAGGTTCAGTAAGATCTCTTATATTTTCAGGTGTCCTAAATCTTCTCTATTTTAAGCTACATTTACATGTAGTGCCAGTGCAAATAGCCAGAGAGCCAAAAGGAAAACATGACAGTGTTTACTTTTCTTGTTGTTTTAAATATGAACAGGCAATATGTTAAAAGAAACAGAAAATTAAAATAGAGACAGAAATGTGGCTAAAGGGTTCACTTGGAATAAGAATGCCAGAACTTGGTGCTGGTTTTCCACTTATGTAAAACAAGTCCTGCCTTCAAGCTGCTATGGATACGCACTATTTTGTTCCTGAATTTCAGTTTCCTTCCTGTAAAAGCACTATTTTTGCCGCTGGGGCTTGATGAAATAGGCATGTCGAATTGTGAAGTACCAAATATTGGAGGAAGGGAACATAATGGGAGGTGAGGAAGCTGCATTTAAGCTATGCAAGGTCACTTTGGGAACTTTATCACATAAACAATAAATCCAAACTTATGGAAGCACAGGACGTGGAGTGAAACCACTGAAAAATAAAAAACATGTATGAGATAAAAGTGCATGTAAAAATCATTTCCAAGATGCTGTTAGTGAATGAGCATAAAAGGAAATGTCTTTCAGATGAGCAAAGAAAATTAGAAGTAGCAGAGTCAATTACTCCAAGCCTGCAAAAGCAATTTGATATCCAAGAATCCAGATGAAATTTCATGCCCCTTGGAGTCAGAGTTGGCTATAGGAGGTCTGTGTAAGTAGGATTTCTCTCCCCACTCTACAAGTCTGTTATATGTTACTGGAGACCTACATTCTTTCAAAAATATTTGGTCATTTCATAACATATATATGCTAAATTCTAGATTAATTAGATCCTAACTTTATAAAGTAAGCTGGTAAATGTGCCCCATGCCAGGAGGACAAGGTAATTATTCCATACTTGAGGACCTTACCTATGTGGCTGTTTTGGCTTTGATCCTGCAAGCTCTTTATTTCATATCTAATCTGAAACAGATGGGCTCTTCTGTTGAAGTCATTGCTTGCTGACCTGAAGTTTTCTGCTCAACCAAGCTAGCATCACATGAAACATTTGACATGAAGTCAGAAGAGTAATACATTGAACTATGCAAACTGAAAAGTTGTTTCTGACCCCACTAGAATCATAGAAGATTTTGGGTTGGAAGGGACCTTTAAAGGTCAACCTCCCTTCAGTGAGCAGGGATATTTTCCTCTAGAACAGGTTGCACAGAGCCCTGTCCAACCTGACTGTGAATATTTCCAGAGATAGGGCATCTACCAACCCTCTGGACAACCTTTTTCAATGAGCTGGACACAGTGCTCTAGGTGGAGCCCCAGCAGAGCTGAGGGTTAGAGTCATCTCCCCCAACCAGTGATACTCTTTTTGTTTAACATTTACTGGAGAGAAGAAAAAAAAAATCTTAAAATATTTCCTTAGTTTTTGCCTTCTTAATTCTCACTATAATTTTTTTTCCCAGCACATATTCATCTGAAGACGCTTGGAAAATAGTTGTAGAAGGAAAACTATTAGGCCACAGTACCTGTGAGGTGGGATGCACTGTGGTTATGTGTTACAGCATACACACCTGTTTGGGGGGTTAACACACCAAAGGTAAGACAGCACACCATGGCAACTTTTGGACTGATCCATGAATCAAATGGATAATTATGAGTTAGAGATCCAGCACCTACTCTGTTACTCTAGAAGGTTAATGGTGACATTTGTCTGATAGAGCAGGTTGCTTTTCTGACGGCTACATTTGACTGCAGAACTGAAGGGATGACTCTGACCTATCTAAAAGTTAATTAAAAGAAGACAGAAGAAGATCAAATAAAGGCCAGATCTTCCCTACTTTTTCAAAGGGAAGCTCACCAAAGGTCATTTTAATTTGAAGTCTGTAGAACTGAGCACTGAAGGTGCAGAGCTCTGAGCAGATTTTGGTTGTGGTCTTAAATCTCAGCTTCATGTGATGTCTGCTGTTTGTATGGGACTGTTAGCAAAATTTTAATAGCTGAGTATGATCTAAGATCAAGTAGGAAGTAGTAGGAAGGGATCAGTGGTGACCTATGAGGCTTAACCAACCAACAGGTATGTGAAGATCATTAAGTTATATAGTGGCTTTTTATAGATATAAAACCCAATTATATATGCACAAATAGCTTAAGTCACCACAAAATTACCACTAGGAAAGCAAGTATACAGATGACATGAGTAAAGTAAATATATGTACATCACAAGTTATTACAAAGTCCCAATTCCGAAGAAAGTATTTACTTACGAACATTTACTCATATACACCTATAAATTTGTGACTTGTGACCAAACTGTTTCCAGGAGTGGGGCTAACCAATAATGGAAAAGTCTTACTTAAAGATCTGCATCCCTGGGGCTGGATTTTGTCAGGTGTTCCCAGCCAGGATCCCATCTGTCAGGGAGGTCTGGTGCTCCTCTTAGGTAGGCAGTGAGTTATTTTTTATACCCTTTTGGTGTAGATACATAAGTGTGTGTAGGACATCAGTTCACGAGATAGCTGCTGCTAGCTTGTGCTTTCCTAGAAGGCAAACATGTTGTCACAGTTTTTGTCTTACTCCCATCAAATTTTATTTTTATTCTGCCAACTACTCCCCATCAAGAAAGCTTAGGGTGAGCTTGCCAGGGATATCCTTCACCATCGGTATGTTTACCAGCTTGTATTTGTAGGAGCTCCATCACTAGGCAGAGATCATAACAAGATAAACAATGAGACATGCTTGCAGAAACCAGTTAAGCTTTCTTAGACTTCAAGGTCTAAGAAGATGATGTACAATGCTCAAAAAAGGTACCCCTGAACTTCCCTTCAATTTCTTTTTTGCAAGGAAATCTTCATAAAGTAAATGACCATCTCAGCTATTCTCTCTCTCTCAACCTTGGCTCCCTCCTCATCTGTCCAATGGGATTAAAACCAAGCCAAGTGATTTGACTGCAATGTTATAAACAGCACACTGTGATCATTTTCAGAGGTATGGTGTTTACTGTTCTCTGTTTTAAAAGTTTATGGCTCAGTTCGCAAACCCTGAGAACATGAAATTGATTGTTCCTTAATGTACTAAGGAATTTGTGATTTGGGACCTCTGGAGCTAGCATCTTGTGTCTAAAATTTATGGTATTTAATGTTTTCATAGTTAATGCATTTCAACCAATCCCTAGAATCCATTTCATAGAGGCAGCAATACATCTTATTTCCTTAGCCACATTGATGGCAGGGGAGTGTAGCAAAATTGGTAATCAGATAGCACAGAATCAGTGTGAGCTTAAACTTAGACTGGTTTTTACATAGAAGTCTATGGATAAGATGACCAGAATATTCATGCAAAACTTGGTAAGTTGAGAGGTCTCAGCCAAAACCGTTCTCTTCTGGGTAACTAGTAAGTAATTTCTTTTTTGCTAGTAAGTTATTTTCCCAAATAAATTAGGTTTTTATTTGGCCGAAATTAGTATAAAAATGGGTCCTTTTACTTCAGATTAAAATGGAAAAATCTATACTTGTCTTCAAGCACAGTCACAGATCATTGACATTCAAGATCTTCAAATCTCATGGCAGTATTACCTTGGGGGTTTTTTTTTGCATGCTTTAGACTCTCTCTGGTCAAAACCTAGAAATAGCAGTAAGAAGCATCAGGTGTGGAAATTCAGGCTGAGAATCAGAATATTCCTTATGTTCCCTCCTTGTTTTTAATGGTTGTAGTTTGCTGAAGTTTAGTGCTGCTGAGAAAGCAGCTGCATGTGCTTGCTGTCACTGTCTCCTGGCAGGGAACACCTGTGAAAAGCCTTTGTTTTGTACTAGTAAAGTGTGTGCCTGGTTTAGAGTTGGAAAAAACTTTGCTTCATCTGTAGGACCCATGAGTAGGATGATGCTCTTCAAGTGCTTAATTTTCAAATAAGACAGAATAAATGGTCACAAGCTTTCAGTTAAATTTCCAATTAAAAGTTTAAGGGTAAGTGATGATGGGTGTTTTGTGGTTTGTCAGGGCTTTGTCCAATAATACTGGGAATCCCTCAAGTAAAATGTGAAGTAGGTAGATGATGTTTGAACTCTGAGAAAGGTGGGGGTTTTTTGTTTTGTTTGTGTTCTGCTTGGGGATTTTTTGTGCTTTGTTTGTTTTGGTTTTTTTTTTGTTTTGTTTTGTTTTGTTTTGTTGCCAGTGGTGAATCTGTAGAGCTGTCAGCAAAGGCCATGAGGTAACAGCCTCTCTGTTCCAAGAGGAAGGTGGGAGGAGAATCTGCATCATAGGAGCACTCTTGGAAACTTGGAGCTGAGGCAATAACTTGAAATAGAAAAATATGTTAATTAAAATACTATATGGGGCCAAAGCAGCAGTCTAAGGGCCCAACAGAGCACATCCATGATGAGCATTCAGGGCAAACATCTTCGACACTGGAAGTTCTCCTTGGCTGATTCCCTTTATTACTATAATCCAAGCAAATGTTAATGTGTGTACTGAAAAGACAAGAAGATTCCCCAGGAGTATTCCTGTACTAACATTATTAACCAATCCTTTAATGTATTCTGATCTTTTTTTTGGCTAAAGAGTAAAGTGATGTTTTGAGAATCAATAAATCTGTTCAGTATGTACTTATTTGAAATCCATGATTAAGTAAACCTTAGTAATTTGGTACTCAATGTACTGCAGGTTTTTTTCCTGAAACAATCAAACTCTTCTAGTTTTCCTAGGGAATTATATTGCTAGCAAAGTCTTTAGTGTTTGCACACCAGTTTTGAGCCAAATTATGAATATCCCTGGATGCAAAGTGGTAAGTTTTTAAATTACATCATTACAGAGCAACTCTATTGAGAATAAGATTTTTTTTTCAATCCAAAATGCTTGGGGAATTTACCCCTGAGTATTCAAATTAATCATTAATCACAAAAGCAATTTGTTGGGCATTTGAAAATTGTTGCCAGTTTAAAAGACTTAGTTTCTATTTCAAAGCTTTCAGTGGGCAATAAAGCTGCAGCTATCACTAGAGAATACCCAATCTGCACAGCAGTTTAAATACTGTGTCTACAACAGACATATGTGGTTTAATTTTCACAGTTTTTTGTAATCTACTCTATTATACATTATTCATTCACAGCAGGGACAAATAACCTTCAGTAAAACAAGTATGTTTGGTATGTTGAACCTGGCACGTTCAAAGCCAGTCTGTGGAGTTCCTCATGGGACAAACTGGTTGGAAGCATCTTGCTATGCAGAAGTCCAACAGCAGCTTCAAGCTGAGTTAATATACACTTTCATAGAAGCTTCGTGGTGGAAAAATAAGTGACATTGGGGGTAGGACAAAGGATATAGTAATTTTCAGAAGGTTGTTGCTCTCCTATATAAAAATTATAGTATGAGTTTGGTCCAGTGTAACTTTACAAGAGCATTTCAATTTAGTATTTAATAACCCTGCCCTCAGAAAACAGGCAATTAATGAGCAGCTCTGAAACCTGCCATTCTGGTACAGATGTGTAGGTCCTGGGCACCTTGCCTTTTGGAAAATCTTCCACTAAGTTGCTAAGAAATTAGCATTGCTGCAGAGGCATGTAGCTGCAGAGACCCAGATAGTGAGGAGGAATATTTGAATTTCTGGACCTTTTAGTCTTTAAAAAATGTCTGTATAAGAAGATATTGCTTTACTAAACTCTGTATATTTTATTATTTGTGTACCAGGATTATTTGCACTTGTTCTATAATAATAGGAATGTATTTCAAAACTAAATGAAAGCAATTAGTCACGTAAAACACCCACCTATTTTCTCTTGTCTGTATCAAAACCCCTCCTTCCTAGGAAGGCGTTTCTTTCCCTTGATGTGAGGCAATAAAAGGGATTTCATGTTCAAAGAAATATACACATTCTGTACTCAGTTCATCATGGAATTTTTGGGAGGGTAGTTTACTATTTCACACATGATATTTTTACACTGGATCACATATATATATTACATTTATATTTCAGGTGATATCTGCTTTATAAGGCCAGATAACCATAAGTGTGAGTTGGGGTGTGGAGAAAAAAGAATGCTTTACCCTTACTGGAAAATGTCTTGGTTTATTCTTAATTAAGGTCCAATAAGCTGGAGCTTGGGACAGTCAGTAAAAAGAACATACAGACGCATCTTCATTTCTGAAATCCTTGTGCAGATCAGGAAATCTGGTAAGTAAAATATCAGGTAGAATGTGTGTTCTACTTGTGAAAATATAATTATTGTGATTCAAATACTCCATACATTTGCCTTACCAGATTTGGACTGAGTTTACTTTTAAGTGAATGTGAAATTTACTACGCAAATATATGGCATAAAGCTTTTTACTGTGTAAGAGTAGTAAGTGGTTAATACAAGGCCATGCTCAGATTGTAATTAACTAGTCACAGATACAGTATTTCTTCCATTTTATGGTAATTCTCACCTTAGAGGAATTTCTATACTAGTATATTGATACAACCTGTAGTTATCTGCTGTATGAAAACACCCGGAGGTACCCCACGGGAATAGCCAACTAAGTCCCAGTTGTCCCATCAGAGCTGCGGTGGAAGAAAGGTGCTTCAGGACATGACACAGGAGTGGACTGGACTTTTTGGACTCTCAGTCACAAGTACTATTGTAGAGGTGCAGATGCACCCCTGTCTCTGTGCTGATCCCATGGCTGCCTGACAGAGCTGCTTATCTTTTACATCCTGGCAGAGAGCTGATCAAAACTTTTTAATTGTGTGACTCCAGCAAAGTGCCTACTGAGCTGCAGAATAGCTTGAGCCCTCCACTGTTTGAAAAATGTAGGAAAAATAATTGGAAACTAATGTGTCTGCCTGCAGTAAAAGCTCAAAATTAGGGGAAAGAAAAACCAAAACCACCCCCCCCCAAATTAATTTCTTCCTTCTTTTGTCAACTTACACAAAACTTAAAGGTGAAAGATAGATTTCATTAACATAGCTGGAAATGTTCTGTTTTCTACCCTATCTTCTACATAGGTGGGAAAAGCTTAGAGCTGTTTCAGATGATGTCTATAGGATTTGTAGATCAGAAGCTTTTACAGAAATAATGAAGATATTATACAATGTTATGGACAAAATATAGATGATCCTAAAAAGTTGGTATCACCTTGCTCTGCTGGAATTCCTTTTATTTCCCCTTCTAATCTCTTTGTGAAAATTCCACAGGAGAAGAGTATTGTCTGTTTGGAAGCAATGATGAAAAGTGTAGGAAATATTTAAACATCTCCCTCTAAAGACAAACCTGATTGAAGTAAATATGAAAATGCCTGTTAATATCACCATGCGTAAGTCTTTGTAGAAAAGCCTGTGATTGCAGAACCTATGCCTGAGTTCCACAGTGTGTTTTTTAAAATATGCCTTTAAAATGTACTGCATGATATAATGACAGCAAAGGGCAGAGTTGAACTGTGCATCCATAGCAATAGGGTACTCCACTGGCTTGTAAGATGCAGTAACATGCAGCTCCTTATCAGATAAATTACTATCAGGTCCAAAGTGCCTTCGTCCACCCTCACTGCTCTATGAAAAGAGGATAAAATATTCAGCTGAGAAATGCTGAATTTCTAATATCTAAATCTTCTAATCTAAATACCAATGTGCCCCAAGGGAAAATGTAGCTTCCAGGACCAAGAGGATGTCAAGCCCTGGAAATACGAGTAATCGCAGGAGGCAAGAGCATCTCCAAAACTCTTCAGCATTTATAGTTTTCCAGAACCTGCTGATTTCCAAAGCTTAAGCCAAATTGTCAGTATGAAGAAAAAGCCAATAGATGTTGACAGGCAAAAAGTGTGGTTAGTGAAGAAAAAAACCCCAGTATTCAGGAGCAAAAAGTTTTTGCTCTTCAATTTAAACAAAACCCAACAAAGCTTGTTTCAGACTATTATAGCTTTGTATTTGGGTTGGTGATAAATTGAGGAAATCTTTGGTTTAGTGTTTATCATGTTTAGAGACATTAGTAAAGAAAGTCAGTAGAGAGTTAGCTAAGGGCCTCAGCACAAGCCAAGTTATGAAATTGCGATTAACTGGAGTAAGAAGGAATCTGCAAGATTCAGGGCTCAAACATCCAAGGGGAATTTTACTGTGGCATATAATTTTGGCAATTACACTGTGATTGTGCCTCGACCGTGTAATACTCCAATGCACTGACGTATCTTATCTACTGACATCTCATTGGAGTTGACAAATGCTGCGTCAGTGATACCTTCTCTGTAAAATACTTCTGTACATGTTATAAAGTCCTCTGCTCTATTCTTGTTATTTGAATATATATTTGTGTCAAAGGTATGACAAGTTTTTGTGTCACTACATCTTTCCTCTGTCATCCAGTTATTCTGCTGGAGTAACCAGCAGTTATTTTCCAGTCTGCATAGCCAGGGTTTTTCCCACAAAAGCTAGGATGTGACTGAAGAGCAGGATATATGCCTAGGTCTTGAGGTAGCCTCATTTTCTGTTGCTGGCATGAGGAAAAACAGTGCTACTGCAGCACTCTAGCAATACATGAATTAAACATCTTTTGAGAAAAATAAATTGGACTCCATGTAGAAGTGTGGAAGAACTGCAGGACATCTTCAGTAGGACCGATGTGTAGTGACATTAGAAGAAATCAGCTTTCTTCAGACAAAGAAAAAAACAGTAATGTCACTTTTTTTTGGTCTTTATTTACCACCCCCCCAAACTTCCAAAATAAACTTTCTTACCATCATGCTTGGTCTATTTACAGTGGTTCTGACAGTTGGAGGAGACCTGTACTGATGCTCATATCCATTCTATTTGACAAGCTTTATTTTAGAGTACACAGTTAAGGATTCTTCTGAGAAAAACTTTCAAAAGCAATATAGGCATGAGAGTGTGTGAATAAGAGTGGATTCTGTAACTCCATGGGCAGTAGAAGGTATCTCAGGGCAAGTTCCCTACACAAAATTTAGTACTAATTTAGTATGATTTGGAAATGTTGTCCTTTTTTTTGTAGATTAAATGAAACAAAGTTGCACACTAAATGTAATATTTACTTTCCCATTATTAAAATAATACATTGCAGAAAACTTAATTTGAAGAAGAAAGGAAATTTCAATATGTGAAAAACTGAATTCTAGAGCTTTTGGAAGAGACTTGAAGTTTAGAAAGCATGCCATCCAAAATTCTTATAATTAAATAAGTTACTGAAGAAAGTGTAGAGAATTTAATAACATTCCTATCTCATAACTTCTGCATGATTACATTACTTTAGGCTTAGTTCAACAATATCAAATCAGATTTTTTGACTTTAGGTTGTAATCTTTTTAAAGCTTTATAAAGCATAATAAAACCTGCCTCACTTTTCCAGATGAGACTTAGAGAAAAGTAAAAAGATCTGAATCAACTAAAATGAGAAAAAATATGATTTGGTATTTAAATAAGGCCAGGGGAGAAAGAGGCAGTGGCACAATTTTACTATTACAGAAAAGTTCTAAGACTGCACACTTTTATTTTCTAACCAATTTCTAAGAACAGTGTCTTGGAACAAAGTTGAGCTCTTCCCAGTGGCTGCTATGAGGCTGTGTTTTGGATTTGTGCTGAACACAGGGTTGATGATACAGAGATGTTTTTGTTATTGCTGAGCAGGGCTTACACAGAGCCAAGGCCTTTTCTGGTTTTTGTGCTGCCACACTGGTGATGAAGTTGGGGGTGCTTGAGAAGGCAGGAGGGGACACAGTCTGGACAAGTGAGCCCAAGGGACCAAAGAGATATTCCAGACCCTACGGCATCATGCTTAGTATATAAATTGAGGGGAGGAAGGAGAGGACATTTAGACTGATGGTGGTATCTTTCCCAGTCCCTGTTACCTGTGATGGGGCCCCGCTCTCCTGGAGATGGCTGAACACCTGTCTGCCCATGGGAAACCATGAATTAATTCTTTGCTTTGCTTGTGTGTGTGGCTTTTGTTTTCCCCGTTAAACTTTCTTTATCTCAACCCACAAGTTCTCTACCTTTTACCCTTCCAATCCTCTCCCCAAAATCAGAATGCTGCATGTTCCTTGTGTTCCGTGAGAACATGTTACATGTTCTCTTGCTCTTTCCTACCTTGAAGAGTGCAGAAAACATACAGATAATGAGGAAACCTGACAGCTGAATCAGTAGATAGTAGAAAATAATTATATTCCCATTGTATTACATCTGTCTTTGATTTACAGCCAAAATGTTCTCTATATGCTGTTCTGCTGATTCAGATGTAAGCGCATATGTGGATCCAGATATGGAATCTGGGAAGGATATGAACTAGTTTATAAATTAGACCAGTTGCAGAGCTGGTGGATTTTGTGCTTTATGAGCTACGCAGTTGTGGTAAGGGACTGGACGACTTAGTTGGGAAAGGCTTGTTAAAAATTGTGCACTGATGTGTGATGAGGTGTTAAGGAGTCAGAGCTTTATAACCTAGTAAGGAAAGAAATCAGAGTGTATACAACTATGGTATTTGAAATTCTATTCTGTCTCTAATGAAAAAATAACGTTTTAAGATGTTATTGAAACCAGTGTATACAAAGAAAGTAGGTAACTTTATTTGTTTGCAAAGTAAAAACATTAGTCTCCGCTTTACATGTTCTGAAAAATTCAATTTATTAATGGCATAGCTCCAAAAAGTGTCATGATACTGGGATGAAGTTTCTTGTATGACCCACATTCACAGTCAAAATGTACTGCTTGATTTCTGGTGGCTCTTTCTATCCCTATTGGAACTGTTTTTTCTAGTTGCTGTTTGTTTTAGAAGCTAAGAGATACTGCAGAGGAGTGCTCTATTAAATGCTACCTCCAGGAAAAACTGAGAAGTTTTAATTAGCTTCAGAATGCAACTACAACTGTGCCAAACCTCTGACATTTACAGAGGTAAAAGCAGGTTGAAATATTTGGTTTTTTTTTTTTTTTTTCACTTTTATGTTTCTATCAGTAAAATTGGATTTTACTTTTAGTGAAAATGTTCGTGGAAGTTCTGTATAGCTCACAAATTAAAATTTTGTCTTCAGAATTTTCAGAATAGTTTTCAAAAACTGGCTAACTGGCTTTTCTTAGGCTTTGTGCACACAGCAGATAAAACGTAAATCATCAAACTTTCCTGAAATGTTACTTCCTTTTCTTATAGCATATGTGATCTGAAAATAATAGAAGATTTTTGAAAAAGTCTGATAGTGTTCATTTCAAGGTATCTTGGTTTGAGACAAGTTTAAGGGGAAACTCTCTGGAAGGAACATCTCCCCAGAAGACAGGTTTCAGCACTCCCTTCCCCACCGATACAAAAGGAATTTCTTGGATAAAAGTGAAAAATTTTATTTAATAAGCAGAGTGCTGGTAGGGCAAAGAAAAAAAATTAGTACTGTTAGATAATAAACCTCCTTGATGCGGAGAAAGCTAGGGGATCTAGATTTCTGTCTGTAGTTGGCTCAGCCCCTCCTGAGGCCTAGGGCCAGGATGCTCTGTCCCCGCAGCTTCCCTGCCAGTCCATGGGCTCTGATGATCTGGTTCTCGGATTGCAGCTAGGCCAAACAGTTCCAGAAGAAGAAGAAGAATTTCCAGAGGATTTTGGTATGCAGTCCTGGGAAAATTTCTTGCCTCAGCTAACAGGCTGGCTAAAAGCAGGAAGGTGCTCCCTTGGCTCTGCAGCGGTGGGAATGCAGGGGAACGTGTGTGAGTCCTTGAACACAAACCGAGCTGAAGAATTCGCCCGGCTTTTCTCCCCCCTCTTCTGAACCCAGCTTAAAGCTGCGGAACCCATTTCTGGGCAATAAGTGGATGATAGGGGAATACAGTACTATCATAAAATCACCCCAAGACACAAGGTTAGTAGATTTTAGACTGGCTTTCAAATATTCAGGTGCTAGCATTTCAACTGCAGATATAGTAATCGTTAAGCTTTTCAGAAATTATTATTATATAAAAAAATTCCTGAATCTAGAACTAAGAGAAAAGACATTTTTAAATTCTTAATATTTTTATTAATTGAGAAAATGGAAGAAACTGGGGTGATTTAGACCAAATGTCAGAGAATAAATGTCAGAAGATAAATATTTTTACTACTTATTTCCTTGCTTTATATGCCTTTCGTACATTTCATAATTTCATCTCACACAGAGTGGTGAGAAAAAGATATGGGGAATGTCTTGCACATTCATGTATATTTTGAGCATCACGGTGATGTTATACCCATGGTAAAGAATAAGAATTATTCTGCCGAAAAGCAGAGAAAATCAGTTTATAGTGCCTGTCATTGTTAATTTTAGAACATATAGTAGAAATTACTTGGCAATTGCTGTAAGATATTGACGGCTGTGGAAGGTGTTCAGCAGAGCCTCTAGATAAAACTGCAATCAGAGCCCATTATTCCCCCAAGACTCATCAGTTAATGTCCAATTAAACTTTCAGGAGGTGGAGTTACTCAGTTCAAAGATTGAATTATAGATTGACACACATGGAAAGGGGAAGATTTGAGAGAACGCATAGGCATTTAGAATAGCAAAAGTCTGGTCTTGGACTCGGAACTGGAGTGGAGACAAAGTAGAACAGTTGAAATATTATAATATTTGCAAGATTAAAAAATTAAAATATTTCCATTCAGCACAATACAGTAATTTTTAAGCCTGAACCCATATACAGCAGACACTGAACTAGTTTTTCCAAACCAGAAATGTGTATGTACAAAGGTATTTCATATACAAGAAAGAAGATTTAATTATTTGTAATCCAGTTCTCTAACACCTGAGTTGTTGAGGGGTTATGCAGCCACTGGGAGCTGGCAGAAGAGGGCTTACCTCTCATGTGCCCAACACAATGAAAAAGGGGTAGAGCTCCTCACCCAAAAGGAGCTGTATCTTCCTGTTGCTGTTAAGCAGGCACGCAGGCGAAGGCAAAGAAGAAAGAGAGGGGACTCTCCGTATGTCTTCCACACAGGTTTATTCTGGTGAAATGACAGGGATGAAGAGGCAAATTGGTAGGAGGGTCCAGGGATCTTATACTGAGTACAAGATAGGCGGGGAAAGGGATCTCAGCCAATGGGGTAAAGGCAAGTAGATGGGGTTGACAGCAAGGAAACCAATGGGAACATTACATAGGAGGGACTTAGGGAAGGACCCAATAGGACATCGAGGAACAAAGGACTTTCTAGAACATATTAAAGAAGGGAAATCAATATACATAACTTCATACATAAAACAGGGAGGGGAAAACATTAATCAATTGGGAGAAAACATGCACAAGGCAGAACTAGGGAATCATGGGTTCTCACCATGACTGCAAAGTTACATACTAAACTTGGGTTGCTGACCACCACAGCTGGCTGTCTGAGTTCTCCTCAGGAAACAGAGTGGCTGGAGCCACTTGTACTGCCACAAGTTGTCTCATTGACTCACTTAAACAAGCAGGTGAGGTTTAGACTGAAATCTTCCACTGTCCCCAGACTTCTTGCTTAGCATACGTAGGTGCCCTACGCAGATCACAGAATCACAGAATGGTTTGGGTTGGAAGGGATCTTACAGACCATCTCATTCCAACTGTCTGCCATGGGTGAGGATACATTCCACCAGATCAGGTTGCTCAAAGGCCCATCCAACCCAGCCATGCATGGGACAGGAATGTCCACATTGCTTATGTTCCCACTGCTTATGGAACAATGGGGTGGTGAGGTGGCCAAGGCTGCTTTCAGAACCTAGTTTGCTTCATAACTTCCTGATGGGGAAAAAGAAGCTGTAAAGCTGTGCTGGTACATGCCATGATATCCTGACACATGCTACTTGTATCTTCCTCTGATGGAAATTTCCTTTGGCTGCCTGACTAGTTTGTTTGTACAATGGAAGTGTCCACCTGACTCTGTGCTGTCTTCTCCTGCTCAGGGTGGTTCCACTGCTACAGGGAGCAGTTTCGTTACAAACTACAGAACATAATTTTTTATAATAGGAGAGAGCTCTCACCTCAGACCTTGTTTCTTGCCATGATGGGCCTAGAAGCAGGTGTGTGTGAGAGCTGTCACAGACAGTGGAGACCTGAACTTCTCACTACTCAGAAGTAGGGTGTGAAGCTATCAAGCTGGCTGTCAAAATGAGTTTTTTGATAGCTCCCAATAGCACAGTTAAACTAGGATATTGCAGTTTCTTGAGAGTCAAAAAACTTAAAAGCAAATACCATGTGTGGTAGCGTAGAAAAAGAGACCAGTGAAGAGATATTTGTCTTTTTCTCCCACATTTTAAAATGAAAGCTGTGGTGTAAAATGGTGCATGGAATTTATATGCCTATTTGCACAAATACATGCATATTTATGTCATGCGTTTCCCTGAAGTGTACCTGAGACAAAGTGAACACTGAAATCTGATTCTTCCTTTTGCATAAATGTCTGAACTCTGTCTCCCTCTGCTTGAGTTTCTCTTTTTCTTCATCTTAAATTCATAAAGGATCCAAAGAAAGCATCAGGATATTTTTACTCTAATAGCAGCTTTAAACATGGATATTGCACTGGTCTCTATGAAGCTGCACTATATGAAAAATTTTATTGTTGATCAGATTTTGAAGCACTCCATTTTTCTGTAGTCCATCTTCAGGTTAAACATCCTTTCTATAAAATATGGCTACTTGTATGTGTGTTAAGTGTCTGAAAAAAAAAACCTGTTCATGATCTGACCCATAAATAAGTATTTGTTCTTGGTACGGTACTAAGTTGTTGTGTGAATTGAGAGAAACAACTCTGCCTCTCCGTATTTCCTGACAGCTGTGAAACAATTCTACTTCAAAAGTCACAGGATTTGAATTTCAAAATAACTTACAGGCTGGAAGCAGAGCTTTAATGTTTTTAAAACTTTAGCAGGCAACTAAGTCAGAAAGAAGCTGAAAATGGTTCTAAGTGTCAGGAGAATAGTAATTTTCATTTGTACAGGGCTTTAAAATTCTGATGTTCTTCTTTGAGAAAAGTTGGAATGAACACCTTAGTCCTCTTGGAACAAAATGGAGGAAAACAATAACCCCCAAACCTGTGAGAGACCCACACAAGTCTGGCACTGCTTTTGGCAGCAGAACCAAAGTATGTATGTTGGGAGTGTGAAAGGATCCTTTCAGAGATTAAAAGGAAGTTTTCCATACTTGAGCTGTTACTGCAGCCCAGATGTCACATGAACAAATCCATCCATTCCTTTGAAACCAGTTCCTGGGTGGAAGAGTCAGCTCTACCTACTCTGTAGGAATTGGCTTTAGAAGTTACAGCAAATTATTGGTCTTATTTGGTCCTGTGGGTAACCTCCCCTTCCCTATTAAGTGTGGCTTTTTACAGGGCTATGGTATGTGCCATAAAGTCCAAGAGGAGGACAACATGCTTGGCATATAACATCATCAAACTTGGGAATATATGGTGATGAGGCACTGGCACAAGTTGCCCAGAGAGGGTGGGGATGTTCCTTCCTGGGCAATGTACAAGTCCAGGCTGTATGGGGCTTTGAGCCACCTGGTCTAGTAGAAGGTGTCCTTGCCCATACCAGGGGTGTTGGAAAGAGAAGAATTTAAGGACCCTTTCAACCCAAACCATATTTTGATTCTACTAATGTAGCAAGTGAGACAGTAAGGAATTGAGGAACCCACTCTTGCTCTGGTATTCATCTATGCTCTTTAGAAAGCTGACAAAAGATATTAAGGACAGACAAGATAGTATTGCTGGTTAAAAAGAATGAGTCAATGGAGCTCTAAACATTACCCAGATGCTAACCCAAGGTAGAATAATGAAATGGCTACTCTGTGAGTCTGTTAAATAAGAATTACAAAACAAAAATATAATTATGATTGAGCTTCTTCTCAGAAAAGTCAGCTTTTGCTTTGTTTTCAGCAGAATTCAAGGTCTGGTTGATAAAGACACCTGTGTCAATATTAGATACTTCGATTTCTCTGAGGCATTTAATTTAGTATCACATAATATTTCAATTTAAAAATACTGCATTATGTAGCATTAACAAGCTACACAGCAGGTGAATTAGAACTGGGGTCACTGGCAGGTGTGAGGGGGATCAATCTGTGTCTGGATTGGAGTGGGCTGTAGAACACTGGCACAGAGTGCAAAGCATGATAGATTGTATCACAGCTTTGTGATTGAAAGCAAAATCTAGACCGAGGGAAGGAAAAGCAGGTGTTTGTGCTGTGTTAGGGGTGGCACTGGCTTCAACCCTATGAGAGCAAGCAGCCTGGAACCATCGGGAAATGGCTGTAATTAGATCTCTACGAACACAAGATCAGTCCCTGCAAGCCCAGGTAGCAAACCTAGAGGGACAGTTAGAAAGAAATCAGAACAGCAGTTTGATACAAATGTTTTGAAAAGAGCTGGTCCAGGAGCCCGGGGTGCGGGCTGCTGCCGGGGCGCGCCTGGGCGATGTCACAAGCTGAGCGGTCTCTCTCATAGAACCTGGAAAAGAGCCGGATCAGATAGCCATGGTCTGTCTCTGCTTGCTAATGAAAACTGAATTTTTGGAAGAAAATTATCAGAATCAAACCCCTGTTGTTACAGTCAAAGAGGTACGTTTTACTGCTAGCGAATTAGCTAAGTTAAAGAAGGACTTTAGCTGACACCCCCAGGAATCTGAAACAGAATTTGTTTGGATAGTTTCTTTGAGTGGGGGAGACCAAATCCTTCTTAGCAAAAAGGAAGCTGAAGGGTACTGGTGTCCCAGAGTTTTCTTTACTACTGGGGACTGCCAAGCCCCGTGGTCCCTAAGCCAGAGAGCAGCCTTCTGGACTGGAAATTTAAACCCCTTGGAGAGAGGCGACCCTGTAACCATAGAAAGCACCACAGATGAATTAGTAGAAAGTATTCAGTAGGCAGCATGCATTCAAATGATGTATGAGTGTAAGCTAACCCTTTCACAAGAATCACCTATGATGTTGAGAGTAGATGCTGACTGGATGACCCTGTTAATAAGAGGGCTTCCTGATTCTCTGAAACCAATGGCAATACAATTACAAGGGAAAATATGGACTTCGGCCCCACTTGAGAGGGTTGCTGCCGCCCTGGACAGTACCACCTCCTTCCCTGCAGGAGATACCACTGCCCAGGGAGGCAAAGTGTGGACTTGGGGAGAGGTAGCCCAGGAATTCATTAATTTTGGGTGAAAGTACACTCCAGTAAAGCCAGTAGTCAGCAAACCAGGAACTTGTAGAGTGAGACATGCTCAGTTTAGTCCAAGAATTTCACCCAGGATTTCCTCCTATTCCAACCAGGGTGGGTGGAAGCATCCACTCACGAGACAGGCAGTTTGGTCACAAGGTTGGCAGAAGGGAATCCCAAAAAGGCTAATGGATGGTCTCTCCACAAACCAACTAGAACAGGTAGCGTCAGAGTGGCCAGACAGGATGTCCAAGAAACCACGTGCAGAAAAGTGTAACATAAGGCCAGATGCACCTCCCTTAACAGATCTGAGCAGGGATGAGAGTGTACCAGAGAAATCCCATACAAGGAAACTGAAGACCTCATCCAGCTTAGGTGGAAGGGGTGCTGGAGGCTGGATTAGGAAATTTAGGATCAAAAATGACCACCTTAGGGCTTTGCTAGCTGCACCAAAAGACAGAGAGAAACTGTTGCTGGAGGAATTCCAGGGGAGATACTCAGGGAATAAGCCTTTACCTCCCTCAAATTCTTATGTGTATGAAGCAGGACCCAGTGAAAAATCTTGGAGTAGACAGGGGAACTGTATTAATTAAAATAGGGTACTCCTTGTGGAGACCACTCTGGTGGTGCAGTGTGTTTGTTAAAGTATGTTTGTTGCAACGTTATTGGAGTACTTACTGTTTCCAAAGATGTTGCTTTATTTCTTCTGGCAGAAGTTTGATTTGCATTCAGGTGCCGATGGAATCATTTAAAGTGATAAGGTAGGTTTTAACAGGAACACCCCCCCCCTGACAGAGTGGCCCAAAGAGCTTCAGTTAGGAGGTGGTATGCACAAATAAAACATTACTGTGACATCTTCTAAGTGACAGAAGGGACCACTAAATTGCTAACTATCAGAAATGGAGCACCTCAGATCAGGAGAGTGGCAAGCCTCTCCCTCTCGTAATAAAAATTACACCACCCGTCTCCCCACACTTACAAAATGCATAGTTCACCGATGCATCAGTTAAGCAAGAAGGCAAGGCGTGGAAATACCAAGCAGTTGCCTTACAGACGAATACTGAGCAACAGCTTGTCATTGAAGGCAAAGACAGTGCCCATGTTGGAGAATTGGTGGCTGTATGAAGTATTTTCAAGCATTAATGCCTGTCCCTTTCTCCTGTCTTCATCTATACTAATTCCTTTGCTGTCTTTAAGGGCTGTACTGAATAACTTCTGTTCTGGGAACAAAACAAGTGGGAGGTAAATGGGATTCCTGGTTTGGCAGGAAGAGAAGTGGCAAAACTTCTTAGCATTTGCTAAGAAAGGTGACTTTGCAGTAGTATGGATAGTCACTCACCAAACAGAGGATGATCCAGTGGCCAAATGGAATGACAGAATAGATGAACTGACCAGACTTGTTGCAATAAACCAGGAGGCAGTAACTGACAACTGGGAACACCCCCCGGAGTGGCTGCATGTGAAACCAAGTCACACTGGGGCAAAAGACTTGTACTTAGAGGCTCAGGCCCAAGGCTGGCATGTTACAAGAAAGAATTGCAAGACATGCATTCCAGCCTGTGAAGAATATCGAGTCCATCTTGAGAGACACCCCTCAGAGGAGCCTGCACTACATCTAAGAGAAGGACAAGGACTATGGGAGGCTTGGCAGGTTGATTATATTGAACCCTTTAGGAGATCAGAAAGAAAACAGTTTGTGTTAGTAGGGGTGGAAATAATTTCAGGTGAATTATTATCTCATTCTGATGTTATAGTTGTATTCCCAGCTCTGAAAGGACCGAGAACCAGTGTGTTTGTGTTACAGGATAACTGTATACTGTGTTAATAGCATTTATTATTGCTGTTATTGTTGTTTTGGGGGTGGAACAGCATACTGGACTCAAGTGTGAAGTCAGAATAAAGAACTTAGCACACAAGTCCAGCAGGCTTCCAAAATGAGTATGCAGAATATTGAATTTATATGTGAATTGTATAGTTCTGTGGTTACACAATATTAAATATGTTAAGAAATCCAAATTGCTAAATACCCCTACCCTTTTTCCTCTCTCTTTCTCTCTCTCTCTTTCTGTGTCTTCCTCTTTTCTCCTGCCCCTATCGTTATGAACAATGTTGAATCACAGGGTGGTGAGGGGGACCAATCTGATTTTTATTTATGCCTCAACATATGTTACACATGAGGTGAAGGATTCCTATAGGGGCTGTACAGATGCTGGCAACCCTGTCCCCTTGGAGACTTCGCCTGGCAGCTGATCAGGGGAAAGAGAGCTTCCATTGATGCCATGGTGATTTTTTGCCTTTTCTCTTATACCCCTTTTATATACCTTTTTATAACTTCCGTATTCTTAGTGTTTTTTGCCTACATTCATAGACTTACTTGTCAAGCTAGAAGACTAAAAACATCTTAGAAGCTTCGTAGTTAGGGATCAGAATGCCCCAGACCCCAAGGTCCTCTCCAGAACACATTCTGTAAACTAAGATAGAACCATCCAGGGGAAGGTTCCTTGAGGAGGGGAGCTCACTCGAGCCTCTCATTGGGGAATCTTTGATAGATATGCTAATTAGTAAAACCTATAATGTTATACCAGATCTGTTGTGAGTGTGCATTGTGGTGGGCATTTCGACGCATTCCACCTGGACATAGTGCACCTAAGGATCCTCAGAATAAATACTGAGGTAAAATCCCTTCTTCCCTTCTAACCATGTTTGATTCTTGATTTCAAGACCAGGGAAAGGCATCACCATGATCGAGCTGCAAGCAACCCCCCACTTGCCAGCAGAGCAGATCCCCGGATGCCCGGGAAAAAAAGCCTGGGAAATAGGGCTATGGGAGGAGCCTTAGCACATAAAGCAGTAAACTGCGACGCCAGAGAAGCCATTTTCTTTGGGTTTCTTGGAGGGAGCGGAGGCTTACCTGGAGAGTTAGCTTAGCCCTCCTCCCCTCCCTTGCCTTTTTCTCTCTGCGGTCCTGCTTCTTCCCTGGCTGTCTTCCCTGTCTGCGCCTGTCCTGCCCTGCTTCGCCAGTTCCCCGAAGCAGCTTATCGCCGCGATGACCTGATGCTCTGCTGTTTCCCCGACGGAGCAGACGCTGCCTGCACCCAGCCCGCAGCCGTTGCCGCCTCCGTGTTTCCCGCGTTGCCTGCAGCAGCCGGCCCGCGGCACCAGCCCGTAGCCACCGCGCCCCGACCGTGACAACCTGCAGCTGCTCCAGGAGTGTGCCCGTAGCCACAGCAACCTGTTCTTCGCGATGGAAGAGACACGCAGCCTGCTGCTGTTTGGAAAGTGCGCCAGCCCGCTACGGGAGCCACGCAGACACATCGCAGCTTGCGGCACGCACGCTTCATCTGCCGAGTTGATGCTAACAGGGTGCCTGGGGGACAGGGGTAACGATCTGTCCCTGTCTTCTGTCTCTCTCTCCATCTCTTTTTCCCTCTGCTCTCTTTTCTATCCCCCTTCAGTAGGAACACTCACCTTTTCTTTATCAATAAGCAGTTCTCAGATACAGTATTGCTGCATTTGCGCTTTATTTTCGTCCGAGAAATCTATCAAAAAGAATCCTCCCCGACTCCCCCTTTTACAGTGGGACGGGACAAGGTGTCAAAATGAAGTTGCTAATGGGGAGAGATCAATGAGAAATGCCATCTTTGCCATGGTCTCCTGGGGGCTGGGGCTACTTTGTATTTTTATGATTGACATAGACATTGATGTAAAATCCTTAACTGGTGAAATTTTCAGATGAATTAAAGGTCTGTGAGGTAACAAATAATGGAGACAATTAATTAGAAAATCATGCCATGTGACAGTCAGATGCTGCAGTGGGTTAATACTGCAGTGGTACCTGGGTGCCACATTACTGCTGCAAGGGCAAATGCCAAACACTTTGTCAGTGGCCTGCTGTGGAGTGTTCAAACTCTGCTACATGTTCCTCTCTTCCTCAACAATTCTCTGTTACCCAGCAAATGTGTAAGGAAGGCAGGTCTTTGGAAGGAAAACGATGAGAGATGTTGCTCTGCTGTTGCTGTTCCAACTAAATAAAGTCAAGCAAAAGATGGGCCTCTCATAACAGAGAGTGAAGTTCTCCAGGTCAAATTAAGACAGATCAGCTGGAGAAAAAGAGATCTGTTTTTTCTCCTACTTCTGTCAAATTGGTGCCTTTTTTTCTCAGAGCTGCTTGGTAAACCTGCTGAGAATGTGCTGTGTGCTGGTATTTGCATTTTTTTACATTAACACCAGCCTTGGAATTAGAGAAAAGTGGTTGTTGGAGAGAACTTTGTAGTTCAGCTTCTTGTTCAGGACAGGACAATTTGGAAGTTAGGTCAGAATTCGCAGAGCTTTGTCAGTTGAGCTTTAAAAATTTCAAAGTTTGGGATTTCCTTATCTGCTCTGGGAAAGCTGTTCTAGTGTTTGACCATGTATAGGGCTAGAGAAGCTGCCTTTAGTCACAACTTCCCCCCTCAGGCTGCACTATTATCTGAGAAATTCTCATTAGGCCTCAGCCTTGGCAAACTGCGCCTGGACAAAGCCCCTCTCCAGCTTATCAGAAACAGTCTGATCCCAGGAACTAGTGCTGCCTAATGAGCACCTGGTTTTAACAAGCAGCCCTACAAATTTTTTTTATTGCCTGAATAACAGCCCAAGTAGAATGACATTTCTGTTGCTGAACCTTTAATCAAAGTTACCAACTTGAATTTTGGCCAGGATGGAAAATTACTGTGACTAAAGCCCACTCTCTTGAGACCCAATAAATAGCAGTCCAAAGTGAGATATTTTTGAACTCTCAACTTCCAGAAGATAATGGCCAAATGTGTGTGTCTCAAACACTGATAACTAGATGGCTGTGCAGCCAAGGAACTCTTAGTAATAACAGACAAGAATGGTTGGTAATAACCAAGGACTATTGTTACTAAAATCCTGTGAGAAAGACTAAGTTTTGGCTGGGGAAGGGAGGCCAGGTGGAAATAGGGCAGCACTTTTCCCCAAGAAAGAACGGCAACACAGTACAGCAGAAGTGCAGGAATGATTGGCAGGAAGTGGCCGCGGACTGTAAGGCAGGACCGAGACCACCCAAGACCCCTGAAGCCACTCTAACGCATTCCCAAAAGATGTGAAAGAACAGGCTGTGCACGGTAAGTAATTAGTGTAGAAAGTGAGAAATCTGTCCATAAAAAGGTACCCCCCTGTGGTGATGCGAGGTTTTTATTGTACTTTCATATGTTTTCTGTACCCCAGTGGTTCATCCCTACCTTCCCCACTCCTACTTCCAGTTGGTTTGCCCCAGACCCAAGCTGCTCCCCCGGTGCTCCCTACATGGTTGTTCTCCTCCCCTTGTTCTGGCTCTTTCCCTATCAATCACCCAAACCCCTCCTGTTGTTCGCGAAGGTTTGGTATCCATCACCTGAGCCCTCCCTAATTACCCTTATATGGCCCCCATCAGTCCCCTGAGATCCTGCCCCCTCAGATACCTGCCCCTTGGAAATCCTCTAAACCTCGATGCCCCATTGGGGCATGTGACCCCTCTCCCTCCACCCACCAAGACCATTGGACCAGATGTGAGTCCATTCCTTCAGCATCCCTCCCTCCTAATCCGCTTATTGGTCCCTAGTTGGTGTACTCCCCTTGTTCACCCCCCCTTTGTAAGGCATGGGCGTGTTGCAGCTGGGGCTTGTCCTCTGTGGATTCCCTTCAATAAAGTTGGATTACCTCCCACAGCAAGCCCCTCGCTACTTTTTATCTCTCCCTTCGTCGGGGGCTGCTGGCTGCTACAGTGTCTGAAGCCGGTGCTCCGCAGGGTAGAGCTGAGGCTTCAGAGGAGCAGCTTTAAAGCTCTATGCCTCCTGCTGCTCCCCACTCCTGTCACACACCGCTGGAGCTAGCCTGGGCTGTAGACAGCAGTGGTCAGTGTGACACCCCCCCCCCCCACCTCAAGGCTGAGTGGTGCCCTCAAAACCCTGGACATCTCATCAGCTGGACCAATGTAGCTTGATTGCCACTTACTGCCTGGACTGACGTTGAGAGCAGGATTGGCATGCTATCAGCTGGACTGACACTGGAACAAGGGCTGGAGATCCCTTTTCCCCTCTCTTTTTTCTCTTTTTTTCCCTCTCTTTTCCTTTCTTTAATTGATCTCTCCCTTTTTAAATAACCTGTTTTATTTTCTCTTTTTCCTTCCACCCTACACTTTTATCCAGCCCCCCCTCTCATGAGCCTAATTTCCCTTTTCCTTTTACCCTTCTCCTTTCTCCCAAACTCACTCCTGCGTGCCTGTATAGTAGGTCAGGCACTAACATACCAATTTCCATGCCAAGCACGTAATTCACTAATAAAACTCTGATTGATTGAGGATCCTCTGACTCTTGTCATTCCTTTCAACCAATGAACATTTTTGAATCTTAAGTGCTTCTTTCCTATTAAGGAATGTTCGTCCCAGACCACTCCAGTGAAGACTTTTTTTCCTTTCACCTGAAGGGTATTTTCTGTTTTGCATCTTGCCTCATCATTTCACTGCATATATACAAGACATGTGTGAACTGTTTGAACTATTTATCAGTTGTTCTTGATATAAATACTGATGGGTTGCACACTAGCCAAAACAGAAGAAGCCTGCAGATCTAGCTGCACACTCTGGTACACGGTGGCACTGAACAGGAAAAGGTAGAGAGTGAGCTCTTCACCCAATGGAGCTACTCCTTGGGTGGTTGGAGGGCACACAGGTGGAGACGAAGAAGGAGGGAGGGGACTCCTCGTATGGATTCCACAGAGAAGGTTTATTGTGAAGGTACCAAGAACAAAGAGCCCGAAATCTGAGCCCAAAACTGAGGGATTGTATAGTGGGGCAGGGATAAGGGATACAGCCAATAAGATTCAGGGAAGGAGGTGGGGTTGAGGTTGAGGGAACCAATGGGAATGACACATAGGAGGGACTTAGGGAAGGGACCAATGGGGTCAAATGCAAATACAGCTCTAGATATTTGTTTAGATGAAAAATTCTTCCAGTGAAAAATACAGACTCTGCCCAAGAGTGAATGGGAGAAAATGGGACAGTCAAATGCTAGTTTCTGGAAGTCAGGAGTCACTAGGGCACCATAACCACTTTAAAAATAAAGAAATACATTAGCTGAATTAGACTTCGACATGGAGGATTAATTATTTTATAAAGCCAGTCCTCTCTTTTTATTGTCTAGTCAGTAGTCCTTGAAGTGGGAATATAATTGTAATGTGCCCATATAGGAGCTGTTTATATTGTTTTAGTTTCTGTTCGACTGAAGAATTTTAAAATTAAATAGCTAACTTATTAATTAATTAGCTACTCATTAGTAAGAAGAAAAGCACTTTTGTTTAATAGCTATGATTTTAAATCAGGAGTCCTTGGACATACAGATCCATCATTTTTACAGATAGCTTTTAAATGATTTTATTGCAGTTTTGACATACCATTCTAGCTGACATGTCTTCATTGTCTTCCATTTTTCTTGGCATTTCATTTTCAGGAGAATTTTTCTTGGCTTTATGAAGTATATTTAAAATTTGACCCAATTTACCATGTGCCAATTTGTTATTCACACTTTATATCTTGTTCTAAACTGGTACAATTTTTTTTTTTTCCCCACAGTGGAAAGGATTTTATGCAGTTGAAACATATTCTTTGTTAGTGAAGAGTTGTTTTGACTTCCTTTCTAATGGTCTAGTATTTTTAGTCAGATTATTAGTTGCCCCTGGATGAGGAAAGGATTATCTGAGTGGCTGTTCCTTTTAATCCAAATAATCCTGGTCTCTAAAGAGATTAACATAAACACATATAGTTGCTTCCTTTTGCCTCTGCTTCAGTGGTTTGTTTAGTTAGCTTATATGCCATCTCTGATTTATAAAGAGCAAACCAAAAAACAAACTAAAACTCAGTGAAAGCAATGGCTAATTAAAACTATAACTACTGACTGAGAAAACAGCATGAACTGGGTCAAAAGTGGATTGTTTATTGTTCACAACACAGACTGGGTCAGAAAAGAATTACTGCTCACGTAAGAGATAACTCAAGTATGCAAGCTGATGCAAGTTGATGTAGTATTGATGTTCTTGCACAGGCCCAGTGAACTTTTAAGCTGGGTAATTTGCTTGAGGAACGAATTTCGTGTGAAAATAGGCATCAGTTAAAATTGTCGATGGGAACTGCTCATTGGTGAGATGCAGCAAATGGATATCATCTGGTAATTGATTGGGCTTATACTGCTAAAATGTGAAATTAATCTGTTTTGTAGCCTCAGTAAACACTGATGGAAGAAACAGTCAAAAGAGGATGGTTATTAAAATTTTTTAAAAATAATAATTGTTGCCCTCACTGATAAAGAGCCTTGCATGCTAATATTATATCGGTAATTTATATCCCTCTTTTATTCTAAGTGCCCAATTTCTTATTTTGGTCTCTCATAGACAAACTTCCTTGTGCACCTAACTGATGTCAATACTAATGAAGCTCAAAGTATAACCCCTGTTTCTTGAGATGCTGATTTGTTGCCTAATGTGTCATTGAGGAAGTTTCTACACTTATGTAAAGTTAGTTCTTAAAGAACTGCTACAGTGGTGTGTATACGTAATGTCATATCTTTGTACACATATTACTGCTACCTTCAGTTGGCCCTGTTTTCTGTCACTCTTTATACTTCTAGCAGTGCCTTGCTTAGAAAGCAACTCTCAAGAGCTCTATCACATCAGTCAGTCTTACAGTCTTGAACAGCAAAATCTGAGTATTTGTCTATGGTCCTGCTTCAAATCTTGTTGACTATTTACCAATTGTTTAGTCAAGGTACAACAAATACTGTAGGGTTCAGGCCAGGATAGAATACAAATACATATAAGACATCTGAATTTACAGGATATAAACAACTTCAGCTACTTGACATCTAATAGCTTTCAAAACCAGACTCGAAAACTTCAGACTATGTACCCCCAGAACAATGGTGGGCATGAGGTATAACTTGAGCATAGTTAAGAGTTTTCCCCAAAACAAATCATATTCTGCACAAGTTTGTACATTATTTTAGCCTGAACCATACTTTGTCAAAAGTTTTGTTTGGAAGACTTCTTCCACTGCTGAAAAAAAAATGAAAGTACGTGGAACATGTTCTAAATCTCTCAATATTTTAGCTACCTCTCCAGTAAAAAAACCCCAGTCCCAAACAGAATGCACAGAGGATTCAGCCCTTGAACAGGCCAAAGAGTTTGTGTAGTGGTTTGGTCCAAAATACTCATTACTGCTTATCTTCTGTGAGATAAGAATTAGGAGAAATGCAAAGCAGGCACCAAACTTGAAAGAATATAAAGAAGTTTATTAACAGACCTAAAAGAAGAAAAAAAAATTATACCACACCTTCAGAACTCTCCTCCTCCCCCCACCTTCCTTCCTTCTCCCACTGACAATGTAAAAAGACAACCCTTGAGATGTTCAGTCTGTTTACCACTTCCATAATAACCTTGTTCAGTCCATTTAGAAAGAAGAGTCTCTCTTGCTCCTGCTATGAAAACATTATCACGACGTGACAGCCGCCCACTTCCAAATACTGTTCAGTCCATTTAGGAAGAGGAGTCTCTCTGCCTGCATGTGAGTCCCTTCCCCTGACTTGCAGCTTTTCCCGCAACTGCTTTCGAGGGTCCACTCTTGAAGTTTTTGGGGTACAATTTTAAGGTTGAGCTGTTCAGAAACAAAAAAAACCAGAGGCCCTTCTCCTTCCCTGGGAGCAAAGGGTCCTCTTCATCTTCATCTTTAGGACTATCTCTGGGAGCATCTCTAGGAACTGAGGTTTCTCTTTTCCCATTTGGAGCAAAAGTCCTCATCGCTTCCATCTCTCCCTGTCCAAACTTCTCATGAAATTACAGCTGCGTCAGCATCTGCCTATCTCAGCACAGGTGCTTTTGCTTACGAGTTGAACACTCCAGCCCCCATATCTTCATGAAATTACAACGGGATACTCTGATATATCACAGCTTCACAACAGACTTCCAGCTTTAAGCATCTCCTCTTTCTCTTCCCTCAGGTTTTCAGCTCTTCATAGCACTAAAAGGGTTAATCTCACCTCAGCCTTGCAGCTGGAATGTGTCTTATCGCTGTTGGTCACCTGACCTCTGCCGGACAGCAGTGCCACTTTCGCTGAAATCTTGGCTGCAGTGGAGGGGGGGGGAAGCCGAGCTGCTCTGGCTGCCCACAGCCCTGCTGGGGGGGGTTCCACGGGTGGAACAGGGCCCATCGACTCCAGGATGGCCATGGCCCGGCCCGTCCTGTCCCAAGCAGGGCCTGGCCGGGCCCGCTGGCCCCCGCTTGGGCCCGCAGCCACCTGTCCCAGCACCAGAAACGAGAGAGAGAGAGCTGTGGGGGGTTTGTCTATTCTTAAGTGTGTATCACAGAGGCGGTCACAATATTAAGTGGCTTAAAGAATTGTCCATATTCAAACTGGCCAGCTGATAGGTTCTATCAGGTCATAGAGGAAGCTGTAAGCACCCGTTAGCAAGGACATCCCTTCCGGGACTATGCTTGCTAACCTGTGACAGTTTGATACAAAGACAGTTTCCAAGTATGAGGTACTGACCATAAGATGTATTTTCATTTACTTAAGACAACCGGAAAAATCCATTGCTAGAAATAAAATACTTTGGTGCTCTGTCATTATTACTACAAGATAGTTAACTATAAGGTAGCTTGGGTTTTAAATTAATGTCCAAAGTCATTTGACACTGAAAATGTGTCTCTGCCTATTGCAGAGAGCAAATAACTTTGGATGGCATGTTTTCCATTTGCAATTCCTGTAACAGTGCTAGGAGTGATAATGTATCACAATTGCTTCAAAAATCAAACCAATAAAATGTATTCTGTTTTTAACAACAACAACAATTATATTAATTTGCTAAATATGTTGGAAATCTTCAAGTAAAAGACTGCATAAATATTTAAATCCTTGTTAGAATATTCTTGAAATCTAGGCAGCTCACACTGCAGTGCCTTGACGAGGTGCTGGGAAGTTGAGTTTCTCAAGGGTCGTTGTGATAAATAGTAAATTCTCTTTCAAACCCTTGAGTTCCAATGCATACTTCATGTGAGTGAAATATTAGGAAGCCCACAAGGTATAAAATACCAGGTACTCTCTTTCTGTATTCTGAGTTCAGCCTTCTACTCCAATTTGGCTTGGGGGAGTTGTCAGAGACTGGAAAAAGTGATCTGTTTTGATAATGTGTGATAGGGGGTAGGTCAGACCTTGCTTGGGTATGATAGTGCCCTGCCCCCGATAGCCCCCAGTCCCACAGTGTCTGCCAGTCAGAGACACTGGAAACAGCTCCAGTGTTGCCTAACCCAGTCCCTGAATGGCCAACTGAGCAGAAATCCTACCAGGGAGGAAGGCCCAGGATGGGCCAAAAAGGTTTAAGAAGGGGCACCACGAAGCAAGTACATTGTCCTTTAACCCTACCTTCACCTTGAAGTTTTACATCACTGGAACCCAGGAGTTGGTAGCTGTGTCTGTTTTTCTGTATCTTATGTGTCTTTCTGTTTTTCTCCCTTTCTTCTTCTTCTTCTTCATCTTTGTCTTCGTCTTCGTTGTCTTCTTCATTGTTGTCTTCATCGTCTTCTTCTTCTTCTTCTTCGTCTTCTAACTCTCTTCTCACAGAATGTAACATCAAATGGGTTTAAAGGGTTTCTATGTCCAGTGGGCTAAGTCTATGCTCTGATAAGTGATGTTATGTTGTATATACTCTTTTGCCAATGTTCCTTAATTTTCTAAACTTTGCCAGTATAGTTTGTGTGGTTTTTACCTCTTGAGAATATCTCATTTTCTCCTTTGCATCTACCTAAGAGCAAAAGAATCTTGGTTTCACCCTAGAATTCAGTGCCTGGGGTGAAATAGGAGTGACCCTCTGAGTACACAATGGGGTATTGCAAGTGGAGTTCATAACTTTGAAAGTAAAGAGGTTTGTTTAAAGGCATTGAGCGTTGAAGAGAGGAGAGTTTGAATTCAGCCTTCAGCTTCTAATTTCAAGCCAATTCCTCTGCCAAGGATGAAAGATATGGATCATGTAGAAACTACCCCCCGTTTTCCCATCACTTCCTAAAGATAAAAAAAGTGATTAGAAACTGAGATGTATTTTCCAATAACAGCTTCCTCTCTGATAAATCCCTAGTGTGAAATCAGACACTGAACAGTGTCCCAAGAACTGAGGAGTGGTTTAAATAAGGACACTGTGATCTACTATCTCATAAGTTTAGTGTGAAACAGAAGCTGGTCTCCTCTACAGTGTGACGGAGGCATCTGTTGATGGCTTTTGTGGACAGGAGACTGTCACTTGCAGAGTACTCTTGTATCACTTCAGCACTGTAGCACAGTTGTCGGCTTTGAGTATGGATGAATACATTGCCTAGCTTGGATAGAGTATGTTCTTACAGTTTAGAGAAAGGGAGTAAGAATACCCTGCTGTAGTGTTGGTAGGGTTTCACTTGGACTGGGGAAAGGAAGGTAAGTTATGTGAGTCCCTAAAATGTCTGCTAGCCCTGAGTATCACTTAGGGATATAATTAGCTGAAGAGATCTGGTTAAGCAACAACAGCCACCAACCAACCAACCAAAACTCAAAAAAACAAACCCCCAAACCTACCAAAAAACTCCACATAAAATGATCATTTTGTTTATTTGTTTTTTATTGGGTTTTTGTTTGTTTTTTGTTGTTGTTTTGTTGTTTTTTTTTTTTTTTAATAGACTTAAATGAGAAATTATATCAGGATGAATTCATTCTACTAAGAGTCAGAGATGACTGACAGGGCCTTCGTATTCCCTAGCAGCTGCTCTTTACTTGTGTGGAGTGACTACATACAATCAGGAACAACTCAGCTCTGTCTGTTGAAGTGGGTGATGGAAGTGCAATCTATCATCTCTTTTAAAAAGTCTTGATATTGATGAAAAAAAGATCATGAGCTACAGCAAACTTGTGTAGTAAAGAACAACTGTAAGACACCACTTCAGTGCTGTTTCTTCCAGACACTGCTGCACCTTCTGACTAAGTCCTGAATCTGCCTGCAAACACAGCCAAAACATTTGTTCACACTGACAAGTAATTAATATGAAGTTTGAAGAAACAGCTCAGCATATTTGCAGGAATTCCTGCAAATCAAACATTTTTACATTTGTACTATACTTCTCTCCCTGCATCCACAAATGCCCTCCCTTTTAGTTTAATTCAAATTCACTAGAACCTAATGTCAATTATAATCCATCCGTACAACTCTGAAATGCATAAATATTCTCCTTGATCCATCTTTTTGTTTGGACTGCTTATAGTCTGGGATTGTATTCGGTGCTTATCATACAAGACTGGAGCCTCTTAGGAGCCTAAGCAATGAGCAGTTGGAATGTTCTATTGGTTTTTATCCCCATTTATTGGCCAATTTTCTGGCCAAACCAAATAGAACTATTCTTTTTTCCTTATCTATCAGCTAATTTCCAGAGACATACAAACATAACATAACTTTGATGACATTTAATTACAACTTTGGTGATTATTACATTCTGCATCTCTTCAGAAAGTAGGTTTGCATTCCAGCCTCAGAAAGTGATTTCACATTAAGAATGCACAGCAGTGGTGCTGTACAATCTGTGAAGACACGAAAGAGTGCTCATACTGTTTTGACGTGGGAAGCTCAGGCTGCCAAACATTGGAATTTCAAGGACTTGGTGATTTCTCAAAGAGATTTAAGGCCTGATTTAGACTGAATGGTTGAGAAAATGAGTAATTTGCCATCTGTGGTTTGCTGGACAGAATCAGCAGAAGGAGCATAATATAAAATATAAATACTTGTCCTGTTTGAGACAAATTTGGAGGATTTGTTCATTTGGAAATGAACGTCCTCTGATAGAAGGCAGGTTTCAGCCACCCCTCCCCCACCAGGTTTGGAAGGAATTTTTCCTCAGAGGAAAGTGAAAGGAAAAAAACCTATTTATTTGACAGACACAATGCACAATGGGAAAAGAATAATGCTAAATAAAACCTCTTGCTGTGGAGAGAACCTGGTAAGTTTTCAGAGTCCTTTCTGTGGGTGTGGTCTCTCTCTTCCCCTCTTCAGGGTTGGGTCAGTATGGGCCCCCCCTCCAGGCCAACAGTGTAGGGTCTCCTGGTGTGTTCTGAACAGTTCCAGAAGAGAAGAATAAGAGGAAGCCAAATCCCAGGAAAAAAGAAGTTTAACTCCCCGTCTCTCTCCAGAGACACAGAGCCAAAAGCTGGCTGAAAAGCAGCAAAGGGTGCTTCCTCCACTCCTGCCACCGCAGAAGCACACGAGGAGTAGTGTGACCTTGGAGCCCAAACTGCTTTGAAAAGTTTGTCTGGCTTTTTTTGTTTTTCTTGCACCAGTTTTAAAGATACAGAAAGACACAGGAATCATGTCTGGGCACAGAGCGGCAATAGGGGATACACATCAAAAAGTCACCCCAAGACAATACTTTAGAAAGAAACGGGCTGAAATTAGCCAGTAAGCTTTCTCTTATGATGTCTTCATATGGCAGGAGACAAATTCATGAACAAGAAAGCACATGTGAGTGGGGAGAAAAGAAACACTTTGTGTTGCAAAGGAGGTCATTGCTCTACTGCACAGGTGCCCGGTGCTTTCAATATAATGAAAATAGCCGGTGAATTAAAGAAACATAGGCAGATACAAAAGTAACTCAGAACTTCCTATGGTCTTTTACTACCGACAGGAGTTCAAGGTACAATGTCCCTGGTTTGCGCTGAAATTCTATTTCAAAATCTGACAGGTAGCACATTTAGATTTGGAAACCTTCTGCCAGTTTGTTGTGTGTACTCAGTTTGCATGGGCAGAGTCAGTGCTTCTGTCAATCAAGAGTATGAGTAAATCACTTGGAAATTTCAGGGAATTGATATTGAGGTATCTTCTGGTTTAGCATGAAGGAGGAAAAAAAAAAAAGGTTTGAATTAAAGAAGTTTTCTTTTGATTGTTTTTGGAGAACTATATTATAAAGGACATCTGTGATATATTTTATGCTTTGCTTTTATTGCTCTTTTCCTAAAATAACCCGTTACAGTGAGAAGAAAGAAACTGGAATGTGCAGAGTAGAAACCAGCAGTAAGGACCATTTGAAGCTAAAGCTTTTTTACTAAGGAACACAGGTTAATAAGGACAAGAAATCCTTAAGTCTGCTAATTTAGCATGACAGGTAACTGATAGAGACTTTTAGTCTAGAAGGACCCATGGTACATCTGTACTATATGTCCCTGCAAAATACAAGTCCAAAGTGTTCTCCTGAGAACCCAAGCCAAAAGTGAAATCTGTGGTACATGAAACAAAGAGCCAAAGCCCCTAATTTTTAGCATTACGGGAAGAAAGGAAGAATGAGAGCAGAAGCTGTGTACAGTCCACACAAAACAAGGGGTGCTTATGAGTTACTGCTGTGATGTGGTTTGAGTAGGAAACTCAGAAATGTATAATGAAGTTCATTTTATAATTACTACTTACCTGAATTTCTCTGTACAGTATATCCAAGAGGTTTCTGAGTATGTCAAAAGCATTTGTGTAGTCCCCTTTGACACAGCTGAAATCCTGCTAGACTCTTACTGTCTGATGACAGAACTTCAATGTACAGTTCAGAAAAAAATCAGGTATTTCCCCCCTCCTTAATCTCTCTAGAGGATTTTATAAACGATTCATTTTGCAATATTCTGTTAATAACTGTGCTATTGCCTGTTTTGTTCAGCAGCAGCTATGTAATATCTTGGAGTGACTTTATGATGTGTATCCCCTATCGCTGCTCTATGCCCAGAAATTTGTGCCTTTCTGTGCCTTTAAACTGACTCTGAGAGGGGGGAGAGGAAAAAACCAAGCAAACTTTCAAAGCAGTTTGTTCAAGGACATGGATACACACTCCTCTGCTTCTAACAGCAGCAAGAGTGGAGGAAGCACCCTGCTTGCTTTCTAGCCAGCTTTCGGCTCCTTTTCTCTGGAGGGAGATGGAGAAAAGGGGGTGGTCCAAATACAAAACTTAGTTTTCCTGGAACTTCAGTTTTTCCCTTCTTCTCTTCTGGACTGTTTCAACATCAGAACACATCGGGAGAACTTTTCACTGAGGCCCTGGAGGTGGGCCCACGACCCAGCTCTGAGGAGGAGAGAGACCACATCTACAGAAGGACTCTGAAATTTTCCCAGGTTTCTCTCCACAGCGAGAGGTTTTATTATTTAGCATTAATATCCTTTTCCTGTGTGTTTGTTAAATAAATAGTTTTTATCTCTTTCCCTTTCCTCCGAGGAAAATGTCTTTTTTCCTGAACCTGGTGGGGGAGGGGTGGTTGTAACCTGCCTTCTGTCAGAGGATATTTTCTTCCAAATTTGTCCAAACCGGCACAAGTAAGCCAAGAAAAAAACCAAATATTATTTCCAGGTGAACAAATATTAATGTCTTTACCCAATTTTATTTCCAGTTCCTGCTCTAATTAACTCCCACTGAAGTCAGCAAGAATGCCTAAGTAAAGAACAAATAATAACTAATTAAATGCTTTAAGTTTTGTTTCAGGGCAAGGAAATGACTGTTGGATTGCTGATCAGCCAAGCTTTTATACAGAGAGCAAACATTAAGATTTCCATATATAAAAAATTCAATGTGTAGGATTCTAAGTTCAAAGATACTAATCTCTGATTCATTGCAACTCTCATGAGAAATACAGGTATGTGTTTTTAATAATAGTTTTTATTTCTATATTGTTTACGCTTTTAGGGGGAGAAAAAGGTGATCAAGCGTTAATTCATGTATGAGCTAATATATTATCACATAACTAACCTATAGCTCCTATTTGTTGGTGTGACCCAGCCCACTGCGGGGCTGGGGCAGCGAGATGCCAATCAATTCCAGCCCATCCCCTGGACTGAGTTTCCCGAAGAGGCAGACTCAGAGGGTGGGTTGAGGGGTGGCTCAGAAGCCTAAGCCACACCCCCCCGGGTGGTGCCCGGGTACAAGCCGCCTCCCCCGGTTCAGGAAAATTCTCGGTTACTCAGTTGTTCATTGGTTCTCTGTTATAACTCCCGCCTCTCAGTTCCCCCAGTGGTTCTTGTTACATTGTATCCTACCTCTGACTTGTAACTCATTGGTTGTTTTCCCCTTTCCCCGCGGTTTTCAAATTGCCTATAAAACTGAGGACAAGCCTCAGGGGGCCATCACATTCCATCCCATCGCATTCCATCCTTTCTGAGCTTGTTCGGTTTGCAAGCCTTCTAACAATAAACCTGTTAGAAGCCAGACCAGAACAGCCTCTCTCTTCCTTGGTCTCTGAGCTAACGTGAGCCGATACCATCGGCTCCTGCTGTGTTCCCTCTGCATAGAAGCCAGCTAGCTAGCTCAGCCAGCAACTCTTTTCCTGACGCCAAAGTCGCTTCAGTGATGCGCAGAAGTAACGCAGCTGGACTCTCTCTGACCTGGGGCACGCCAGAGCTCGTGCTTTGAGCACCAAGAACTGCGTTACCTATTGAAGAAAAATATTGTTTTGCTTTTTTTTTAGGACAAACCCCCACTTTTTTAGAAGGGGTTAAAATGAAAAGCAAAGTCTCACCTGTGAGTGTATTATCTAAATCGTTACTGTTTTGGGAGGTGTAAACTGAAGTATGCATTAGTATTGCTCTCAGACACTAAGCCATCTGTCAATGTCAAGAAGCAGTTTTGAACTGGGTTATGAAGTGAATTTGGGACAATGTTGGTTTGACCTGGTTTAATTTTATAACACAGGAATCCTTTATATCCTATGATCCCAGTTAGCAGCAGTTCTCCTCTTGCCACTTCTCATGTTATTGGTGGTTTGAATTTGAATGTTTTGAAAAGAATGTGTATTTTTTTTCCCCTTTGCAGAGTCCCAAAGTGAATGTGCCAGGAGAGTGGTGGCAGAGAAAGTAAGAGGGTTAAAGTTTCCTGTATGTTGTGCTTCTCTCTAATGCTTCCAAGACCTCTGATAGCTTGCTTGATTAGTACTTTTAGTTAGCAAGACAGCAGGAGTTCTAGATTAAATGGGAGAGATTAATTATAAGCTAGTGATAGACAGAGGGTTGCAAAGACCTCCTTGCAGTTGTGCCAATCAGAATTAAGATTTATGTGGTTGCATGCAATGGATGTGCAATGGAATGTAGATATTTATTCCTTTTATTATACTATCTACATATAGGCTATTCTGTGACTTCTAGTTTGTCCTAATTACCTATTGAGTTCTGATGTTAAAGAAGGTTCTGTTTCAATACTTTTGGAAAGCTAAGTATGGTAACGAGACATGGAAAGTGTCTAATGAGAGGTTCAACATTTAAAGCTTTCATCTAGTTTTGAGAAATAAGGTGGTGATAGTGATAACAGTTAAAACTATATGTTGTCTCCACATCAAGGTGTTTCTTGGATAACATAGATATGCAAGTAAGTAGCATTCAATGTCAACTTAGAACTGGCTCTAATGATAGACTACAACAGCTTAAAGCAGATTTGTTTCAGCTTGTTTTCAGCAGGGTTGTATCACATTATCTGTTGTGATGCAATTTCAATCCCCCCAAGTATTCCTTGATGTTTTTTCTTCTGGATTTAATAGTTTGCATGAAGAATCTAGCACAGGGAAGAATCCCATCAGGACTTCACCAACAAAAGTGATCTAAAATAAATGGGTGTTCAATGCATCAAAATCAATTTTTGTATATTCCAATACTTGCCAGAGCTGGGAAGGAACATCTTCATTCATCATAGCTCCTTTTGTATTATCAATACAGAGTTATTGTATGTATTTCAAAGACATAACTTCAGGACAGAGTTGGACAGTTTGCATCAGGACCAATGCATTGAATATTATTTCAAAAATATTAAGGGAGGAAAGGTTCAATGGAATATTTCAGAGTAGACCATGGAATCAGAATTTTATATGAACATTTGCCTGTAATATTAAATTTGATTGCCATAAAACAAATTGATGCAAGTTAGTTTGATCTTAGAATGGAAAACTCGTGAAGCACTGGTTCTTCAGTGTCCAAATGTTGAAAGAAAAATCCATATCCATTTCAATATTGGTTTGGGGTTTTACTCTTCAAGCATGAAGAAAATGCAAATGCTAGCCTAATATTTAAATGTTTGTAAAGGAAGGATATTTGTAGGATTCCAGATAGCCAGCTCTTGGGGTTTTGGTGGGTTTTGTTTATTTGTTGGGTTTGTTTTTTTCCTTTTTTTTTTAAATTGATGGAGAAGTGGAAAGACAGGGTCAATGCCTGCTGAGCTGTTCACAGCTACTCACACACCCTTGTTTCTAATTGGAGTTTCTAAACTGGTTTGCCTGTAGGCAAATTTTCACTTTTCAAACATTGTCAGCATGCCTAGGGATTTAACTTGAGCTGGAACTCAGGGTGGTTATATTTCTGTTTTTACCTGAACTTGTCAATATGAGTCTGGGGATCAGTATCTGGAATTCCACCTTCTTTACTCAGAATTTTATCCATTTTAATTACATGTGACGATAACAGAGTGCAAATCAATGTGGTGTGCTTAATAGTATTTAAGCAAACAAGTATCTGTTTGCTGATTGCCAGGAACTGCTGCAGTTCCTCGTTTTCCACTCAATAGCTAGACCTTGGCTCACCAAGTTCTTGTAACACAGACACAGAAATAGCAGTTAGAGTTCTGACTGCAACAGAAAATATCACACACACATTCATTGCCCTAGGCTTTGTGTATGTCTCCCAGGAATAAATACATATCCTATAAGCTTATAAACACTGCTATTTTTTTTTTTCTATTTTCATGAACAGAAGCAGGAATAGAAGGAAGCCCTGAAGCATAGATCAGGTTATTTTGTTCAGTAACAGGCATGGAATGTGACAAACCAGTCAGCAGCATGGCAGAATCAAAGGAGACACTGGGTAAAACCTCCACTGGCATCTCTCATGTCCTGAGATCTGTGTTCTTGAGGTCACACAACTCATATCTTCCCTGAATCTTACTAGACTGCTCCAGCAGGACCATCCATATGCTAATGAGAGCTTTGAAATGCTTTCCATGCTTTTGTTATTTTAACCTCCTAGCACATATCAGAAAGACCAAAGTTCTCCTTTATTATTTTACTACCTCTTAGTATCAGTAGGGTGGCAGTTTAGAGTGAGTGGAATAAAAATTCAGTGTACTGCTAATGACTCAATACAAAGGACTCTCTTTTTGTTGGCTTTTTTTTTCAACTTTTTTTTTGACGGGGTAATCTCTATTTCATCTCTGCTACAAGCAGTGCTTTTTGGCCTATTTATAAACTGCAGCTGCCTGGAGAAAGCCTAAAGGAGATGTGATAAAACCAGACTATACAGGAAAACATATTATATAAACCCGCAAAATACACAAAGAAATAATTTGAAGTATGAGGCGGAAATGTCAAATAGGATGTCTGAAAACCAAACTGGCTTAAAATTCAAGGCATGATATATATGTGGTATTCACCAGCTTTCCATTTATCCTTGGAGGGAAGACAGACATCAATCATACCTGCATGTCAGCTACTGTCTACTGTCGCAATGACCACTACTGACCACTGTCCAGGCTAGCTCCAGCGGTATGTGGCAGGAGTGGGGAGCAGCTGGAGGCTCTTGGCTTTAAAGCCGCTCCTCTGGAGTTCAGCTCTGCCCAGGGGAGCTGAAGCTCTGCGCACAGTAGCTGTCAGCAGTGGGGACGAGGGAGAGGATAAAAAGTAGCAAGGAGGCTTGCCACAGGAGGTAATCCAAGTTTATTGAAGGGTCTCCTCAGAGAACAAGCCTTGAGCAGCTCTGGGTGATACCTTATAAGAGGAGGCATTACCATGGGGAGGGCTTAACAGGGGACCAATAGGGGTCCTTAGGGGAGGGACAGGGACAGGAATAGACATTCACTTAGGCCAATAGCCTCAAGGGGTGCAGGGAAGGGGATCACATGCCCCAATGGGGCATCGAGGTTTAGGGGATTTCCAAAGGGGGAGGTATCCAGAGGGGTAGGGTGTTGCAGTGGGGATACTGCAACATGCATATACCAAACTAGGAGTCCCGTGGAAAGGAAATATATATGGACAGACAGATTCTTGATAGCTGTTTCAGAGATGTTTATTTCTCCAGCCGCATGGCCGGAGCTCTGCCGAGGAACTGTTCCAGTCACCGGGCCAAGGGTCCTTCTGCCCGCGCAGGGGAACACAAACCAACCAATGGGAACGAGGCTGAGCAGGGGCAGGGAAACCCCGTGTCTGTCCCCTCAGGGTCCCTCTCCCAGGGCTACATGGCAGGGGAGGAGACCCCAACACCTCACCCGTTTTATTTTAATAAAAGGAGAATGAAAACAACTGGATAAACATAACAAGAACAGTTTCAAAACAAAACAAGCCACCCTCCTGAGTCTTTAAATGTCCAAACAGATTCTGTGGAACATCTTAGGGCTGACAGAAGGGAGACAGAACTCTCTGAGCATGCTTTGGGGGAAACTGAGGCAGGAGAGGGTTTAACTTCTTCCCTCCCCCTTTTCATCCCCCACTCGGCATTGGAAAGGGATTTTTGGGGAAACAATTGGCAAAGGTATGGTTTTGTGAGAGAAACCATGGATGAAAAAACGGATTGGGAATACACTGGGGGTAATAAGACATAGGGTAAAAGGGAAAGGTGGGATTAGGAAAGGGAGACTGTAGGGGGGGCTTACAATGGAGATATTGTCTAACATGACTACGATTTTTTGCATATATACTGCCTTTTACAGGAACACCATTAGGCCCAGTGACCTGCGATGCTTCTAACCCTTTTCTACCTTGTATAATTTTGAATTCCACCACCTCTCCATCTCCCAAGCTTGGGATGCATTTTTCAGGGTTATTCTTTTTAATAGCAGTTCTATGCACGAATATGTCTTGCTGGTTGTCACACCTTGTTATAAACCCATATTTTTGCTTAACATTATACCATTTTACTATCCCTGAGATCTTAGCTACTATGATTTTTTCTTTTTTCCGAGTGGCTGCTGTTTTCTGTCTCACTGTGTCTTTGCTCTCTCTTTCGGTCGCTCCCGTGTTGGAATTGTCAGGGCTGCTGGTGCCTGTGCGCTCTTCCCAGGGTCACGTTCGGGGCTGCGCGGGCTGGGCCGGGCCGTGCCGCTCAGTTCTCCGTGCATTGCCTCCTCTGGTCGCAGCTTCGCTGCCGATGCCAGGCGCTGTACCCACGTCTCGGCCGGGCCCCCGAGTGACGACTCCCCCGCGCCCTGCTCCAGTGCGTGTTTCGGTTCGGCGCGGCTCCGCTCCACTGCCGCCAGCTGCCACCTGTGCGCCGCCCCTCTCGGTCGGGCGTTCCCGGGGCTCGCTCCACCATGCGCTGCGCGCGGCCGGGCGGGCACTGCCGGGTCCCGCCGCGCCTCGCTCTGCTGCCGACACTGCGGCTCGCTTGGCTCTGCCCGCATGCGGGAATTGCCTCGCTGCTGCTCGGAGAGCACTCGGTGCACGCGGCCTGGGCCGCACGGTCCCTGAGCCAGGCTTCCCTTCGCCAAGACACAGCTGACATTGCTCAACAGTCTCGGTAATTAAATAATATTCACGAAAATATTCTTCCATCGGCATATATTTTGACTCCAATATTAACTGTGTCCAAACGGTTTTCCAAAAGCCCTTGGTAAGAATTAAATCCCAAGAAACATAGAAGAAGTTCTTAAACAACCATGCCAGGAAGTGTTTCAGTTCTTTTTGAGCTTGAATCAAGCTAAAATTTACAAATCGTTGTTCAAGAATCATTTTAAGTTTAAGATAAATGTCCATATGCGGCTCTGAGAGCCAAGAGTCTTCCCACGGTTCCTCCATAGTTCAGAGATGGAATAGCAAAGCAAAACCAAGAAGAGGAATCCAAAGTTTCCAGGGTTTCACACAAATCAGTCGCTTAGGGATCAGGGATCGTTCCGCTCTCAATTCTCCACCATTATGTTGCAGTGGGGATACTGCAACATGCATATATCAAACCAGGAGTCCCGTGGAAAGGAAATATATATGGACAGACAGATTCTTGATAGCTGTTTCAGAGATGTTTATTTCTCCAGCCGCATGGCCGGAGCTCTGCCGAGGAACTGTTCCAGTCACCGGGCCAAGGGTCCTTCTGCCCGCGCAGGGGAACACAAACCAACCAATGGGGAATGAGGCTGAGCAAGGGCAGGGAAACCCCGTGTCTGTCCCCTCAGGGCCCCTCTCCCAGGGCTACATGGCAGGGGAGGAGACCCCAACAGTAGGGTCTTGGGGGATTGATGGGGACCATATAAGGGTAATTAGGGAGGGCTTTGGTGACAGGCACAGAACTTTTGGGAAAGCCGGGAGGGGTTTGGGTGATTGATGGGGAAAGAGCTAGAACAAGGGGAGGAGAACAACCATGTAGGGAGCACCGGGGGAGCGGCTTGGGTCAAACCAACTGGGAATAGGAGTGGGGAAGGTAGGGATGAACCATCGGGGTACAGAGAACATATATAAAAATACAATAAAATACCTCGCATCACCACAGTCTACAATGCCCGAATTCTTCACTGGACTTTCTCATCCAGCACAAGTCAATTTAGAATATAGAAAGAACTCTTGCTGTGATTTTTCTTTATAGGCACACAAAAATTATTTCACTTAAAATATATGCTATGAAACTAAACAATGTCTCGTAAGTTGCTATTGATCCAAGCTTGCCTCCATATGTTGCTGCTTATTAGGAATGACCTTTCTATGACTAGAGCACTTTGAAAGGTTCCAGAGCTAGAAGGGTCTTCTAAAGATGAACTTATGTGCTTATGTGCTCTGAAACAAATATATTGAAAGCTCCTCTCACAGGTCTTAGAGGTCTTAGATCTTAGAGGTCTTTTCTAGCCTAGAGGATTCTATGATTCTAAGCATGTCTGCAATACTGTGGTTAAAAAAATAAGTTTTCCTCATGTCTAAATGAAAGATTGCTTCTCACCTCCCAGATATGCAATATTTAATCTCCTTACTCCCCAGTAGAGATCTATTACTTGCTATCACTTAATAACAAATTTGACACATTTCTAAATCTGTTGTCATATGATTTGGCCTTACTTTTTTTCCCCTGAACTTACTAAGATGATTTCTTTCTGTTTGGGTGAGATTTTGTAGGCCTTATTCCATTTGATATCCTCTAAATTTCTTTTAAGCACAAACTGGGGTTCACACGGGGGCCTGGCTTTAAGGGGGAGCACAAAACAACACTGAAGTATGAAACTTACAGAAGCATTTAGTTTATGGTATGTGTCTATGATGTTAAGTGTACATTTAAATGAATGTTCAGTGAATTTGGTAGTTACTCATTTTCAGCTTTTCACTGTTTATAGTCAGGCTTGGAGCAGACTTTGACAAATAAAACAATAAGAGTTATTTTAAATTGCTTTAGCCACATAACTACTGCCTATTGAGCCTTCACATGCTTTATCTGAGTGCTTTTAAAAAATGCATAGTCCGTTGTAACAAAATCTGTGATGCTGGAATTGCTGTGCCCTCTGATGTTTTGTAAAAGGTGTAATACAAATGTTTGCAAAACCCTCTGGACCTATTGAAACTCCAAGTGGTAATAACTGTTCAAACTAGACCATCAGAACTTGGGCAGCTGTCTAAAAAGTTTTGCAACTTTTGTTCTTCTAAAGACACAGTGATTAGTGGTTTCTTTTTTGGTTTTTTTGGCTGGACCCGAAGTCTCCTTCCTTTATTTAACAGTGGTCTACTACATTCTTCTGGAGTTAGCATGCTTCCTGTAGCATTCCATCATTGTGTCGAGGTGGTGCCTCCAATATTTTTCACATTTTCTGCTTCATATATCAAACTGTAGAAGTTATTCATAAGGCATAACTGTCACTCTGTAAAATTTTTAGCAATGCTCTCATTTTTATCTGACAGCCAGAAATACCTAAAGTAATAAAGAATAATTTCTACTTCATATTTGCTTTGGTGCTGGCCCTGTCAGTGTCTATACGTTATAGCAGGTGAGATTTATACGTCCCTTTACTTGGCATTCTGGGAGAACCACGTACAGAACCTGAGACTGTGAAATTATTCCTCTTTTCAGGATTAATATATATATATTATTTCAACTCGCAAAACCTTCCACTAAATGTGTATTATATATGGTCTATTTGAATATAAATCAACACTTAATTGAATGGTTTCTGTTCTCTGCATGCTTTTTTTATCTGTACAGATTTTTACATTCTCCTGTTTCTACAGTTCTGAAGATCATTAAGTTTCATGGTATATTTGCAGAGAAGTATTTTATTCAGGAGAGGGCAGAATGACAAATCTGCACTTTATTTATCATTCAGTTGAATTGTGTCATTTATCTGCAAATTCAGTCCTCTAAGTAATTAAAATTATCCTGAGGAGAATATAAAATGAATCTGTCATATTTTAAAGTAATAATTTGCATTAAAATCAATATATACTGTCATATCATATAGCTGAAAAAAACCCTTGGAATTTGAATTTCAGTGCTTTTAACATCTTTCAACTATTGCAGGGATTTTACCTCAATGTTCAGTGTTACTTTCATGACAAACTGAGATGTGGGTGGTGGAAAGGGTGCCACATCCTTCCCGAAAGCGTGCCTTGATAGAGCACCTCGGGTGGTGCCATGCAAACGTATTTGGACACACTCTGACACACTGGAGTTGGTGGATACTCGCAGCCACTCACACACACACAGTCGGATAGCTCCTGCAGTGTCGCCGGGGACAAAGAGGCAGGAGGGGTCGTTTGTATGGAGTTCCAAGGGGTTTATTGGGGTCCCCGCTCGAAGGGATCCAGGGACAAAGAACACAGAACACTGAGGGGTCCAGGGTTTTATACGGGGCGGCACCAGAGGCAGGCAGAACATCGGAGACCAATCATCTGAGGGCCATTAACATAGGGAAGCAAGGTCTTGTGGGATCTCGCCATGACCCAAAGGGTGGTCTTAGACCTCTAAGCCTGCCCACCAGTGGACCTGCACTGTTTTGGGGCTCTGTGGCTCCTCGGTCAGTCCCACTGTGGACTTAACCATCGCAACACTTCCATGCAGCCAATACCTTTCTGTGATCGCTAAAATGTCATGTTTTGAAGGTCATCTGTTTAACACCTCACTTCATTCTTGATGAGGTGCAGGTTTAACTTCAAAGAACACAAAGGATGTACATCTGCATTGGGCTGAGTCTGTAACTCATTTGTTAAATCATGTCTGAAATATGAGAAGTATGACTAAACCAGAATTATTCAGTTGTGTGATCATTAATAGAAGTCTAATAGTACTGTACAATAATTCCATCTGTTTCCCAAACGCTCCCACATTGACTCCCCCATATTATTGATTCCCATATATTGTCACAGATTGATGAGAAAGGCTTTGGAAAAGTTAATGCAAATATTGGCAGGTTATTTCAGTAACTCCTAGTCTGCAAAGGTACACAGATTTAAATTTCTTGTTGTATGGAGGAACTCTGTCCAATATTAGCAATTCAAATAAGGAGCTATGCTTTATACCAGAGAGCAAGAACTGTCAGGGTTTCAAAGTTAATTAGACTAAACAGACAACTAATTACAGCTTATTAAAATGTAAAGGATCTGTGACAAATTGCACTAATTGCATGTTCTTATATATCTGAAGAGGTCAGGCTACTTAAAAAGTGTGTTGTTAATGGAAGACAAATGTAGTTTTATATGCTCAATAGGAATATTATAAACTGCATTATTTATGACTCTGGTAGGAACACTTAATAATTTTAAGTTTTAAATCAAACTCTTCATTAAGTCCGAAGTCAGCGCACAGCCCTGAAAATAGTGTGTAAAAACCTGCTGCCAATGTAGTATTAACTTGAAGGTCTGTTGGCTTTTTTTCACCCCCTCTTGGCAATACAGATACACTGTTATTTTGAAGTATGTAAACCCTAAGGGAGTTAGAGCTCTTTGAAGTATTCCCCTACTCTCCCAATCAAATAGCACAAAACCATTTTATATTATTAATGTTTTCAAGAATTATGTAAAAATCAACCTCTCTCAGGTCTAAACTATTGCAACTTCATGTGATAATTACCAGTAAAATGAAGAGGAATGAAATAGTGGATAATAGGTCAAAGAATACAGAAGAAAGGTGAGGAAATCCCCTAAAATCTTTGTAGGTGTTGCTGTCAAATACTGAGCCATTATTGCATTTCTGACTAGATACACTAGTATTTAAAGTACTGATTATCTTCAGTTTAAATGCTTTAGAGTAAGTATAAAAGCTGGTGTATTTATGATCTGCAAATGAACCAAGCCAGGACTAATGCAAGAGTGAAGATTTACTATGATGGAACAAAAGGGGTATGCCTTGGGATACACTTGGCACTCCAAGTACAGGGGAAGAATGACATCCCTGGTCCTGCTGGCCACACTATTCCTGATCCAGGCCAGGATGCCATTAGCCTTTTTGGCCACCTGGGCACACTGCTGGCTCATGTTCTGTCAGCAGCCGACCAGTACCCCCAGGTCCCTTTCTGCCTGGCACTGTCCAGCCACTCTGTCCCCAGCCTGTAACGCTGCAGTGCCGCGGGCGGAACGAGATGGTGAAACGCCGTGACCTTCCAAAAGTGTCCCCAGCCGGGCCGGGGGGGAAGCCGCTTTGGCGCTGGGGCCAAACGAAGGCACAGACACACACTCGAGGTGGTGCAGCTACTCACTCACACATCCACTATGCGGCGATCAGTGGAAAAGAAACGAGAAGGGTCTTTTGTATAGGTTCCAGCTACGAGGGTTTACTCCACGCATGAACGCTCCCCGCTCAAACAACAGAAGACCAAATGGAGAGCAGGGGTACAACTTTTTATCGGGGTTCCTAGGGGCAGGAAGAAACCAGAACCAATGGGCTGAGGGCCAGGAGGCGGGGTAAGGGTGGGACAAGGGTGCAACAACCAGTGGGGAAGAGAGAGGGGCAGGCAGGAGAACAGAAACTAATAGGAGAACCAGGAGAAGGGAAGTTTTTAGATGGGGGCCAGATAAGGTACAAAGGGGCGGAGGCCAACAGGCCAATCTAAAACACAACAACAGCATACATTAATCTCACACACTGCAGCACTGCAGGGGGTCGTTTTGGCCAAAGTGCAGGACCTAGTACTTAAACCTCATATCATTGGATTTGGCCCAATGATCCAGCCTGTCCAGGTCCGTCTGCAGAGCCCTCCTATCCTCCAGCAGATCAACACTCACACCCAGCTTGGTGTCATCTCCAAGTTTGCTAATGGTAGAGTAGGTTTCTTACGACCTAGCAAAGTAGTTTAGCCACCACAGGTTATACTTTCTTTCTCATTCTTCTGCATCTGTACTAGTTTCCATGGAATTTATTTGTTATTTAGTAGGACAATTGAAATCCTTGTGCTATAGTTTTCTAGGGAATACTGCCAAATATAATGTGTTTGATTTGGTTGATTTTGGTGTGTTTTGTATGTGTGTGTGTGTGTGTGTTTTTCTTCTTTTTTTTTTTGTTTTGTTTTGTTTGTTTGTATAAAATCTCCGTATCTGGTAAACATATGAAGAATGTCCTGTGAAATTTCTTTGGTCAGCTCAGCCATGCTGAATTGTACAATGTAGATACAGGGCATGTTCAGGACAGGATAATTAAAACAGCCAATATATGATTTGACTGCAACATAATTATCTCAGAACTTGTTTTCTGCTATGCTGTTTCACTTGTTGTGTGCTGTGCATGAACTATTATACATAATAAGTCAGTGCATTATATAAATTAGAATGTTTAAAATCTTGATTACGACCCTTCCCTGAAGCTGATGAAAACCTTCTACTTTACAAGCAAGTTGTACTTTTAAGCCCATTCCATTTTGGCAGTTGTTTTGATTACACAGCCTTGACTTTAAAAAAAAAAAAATGGATTCAATAGATATTTCGTGCTAACTTGATAGGCTGTGGTGTTGCTGGAATGAAATTTGTGTAATGTTCCTAAAAGCTACTATTGTTTGTGCTTTCCCTGGCTGGGCACCAGTGGTCATGTTTCTGCAATATACTTTTCTTCATTAAAAGGAGAGGCTAAAATCATCTTTTTTGATTAGCTGAAATGGGTTAGAGTAATACCCTAATTTCATTTAAGGAATTAATCTATAGATGTATTTCCTAATGTCTTGGCTGCATCAGAAAATAAATTATGGTTATTAATGGTGAATACAGTTATAGAAAATGTAGAAGAATGAGAGAGTGGAAATTATTTAATACAAATGGATATGTTTTGATTACTGATAGAATAATTTAAGTGGTTTGAACTGTGCACCTAAATAATCCTTTACCTATCAATATAGGGTACAAAATACCTTGCTTCAGCAAGCTAATTAAATATAAGATTAAATACGTCATTTTATAGCCTCCTGACTTAAAATAAGAATATTCAAATATATAAATAGAAGATTTTCTTAGATACTTTTCTGAAAGCAAAAAGCAGATATAGTTTGACACTCTCCTTATTTTCTAAACCTCATAATTGGTTTATCTAGTATATTGCTATGCTGCTAAAAATGTTCGGTCCCTGTACAGTGCTATGTCATACCTCTCCTTGTTATGAGAAGTGCATCAGAAAAAGAAATATTTTTTTCACTGCTTTCTCATATTTATCCCCTAAGGCTGTAGATTAATTGGCCTATGAACAACTTCACACTCAAGAATGTCTGACAAATCTTGCAGCTACACAGTGGTGACTTCGAACCAGATGCTCCAAGATCCTTTCTTGCCAGTAATGGTACTAGAGCTACATCCCTTGATGTTCCTGATTTTTCACATGAATATCACCTTAGCTGGCCTTTGGCACTTAATGATGGTACTGAGCTTACATTTGATTCTAGTTAATGAGCTATCATGGAGTGTTGTTAATTAGTCTAATTTTAACCACATGTGAAAACCATACAGACTCTGCTTTAATATAAATTTATGATAAAATTAGTTTTCTCTGAGACTGTCTCTCCTTAACTGGTCTGTGCAGTAGCAAAGAGAAATTAGCTACCTCAGAAACATTTAAGTTATGTATGTGTAATCTTAATACAATACTGGTAGGAGCACCTTTTACCATTTTTCCAAGAGAGGGACTGCAGCAGAAATCTAAACTGGAAATATTGGTATGCCCTGCACAGAAAATATGTATACAAATGACACCTGAGTAGATTGAAACAGAAGTTGTTGTAGAATGAAATCTTCTTCTGGAATGATCAGGGTGTACTTCCCAGTATGTAGAGCTTACAGATAGCTGCCAAAATAAATCCATGTAGAGAGGAAGGAGGAAATTGCTGTTTCTGAATGGCAGCCTTTGGCTGTGCTCCCCAGAGAAGATGTCAGGACCAGTGATGGTGAGTTTCAGGGTCTGACAAGGATAATAAATTGATCCAAAATAACCTAAACCTGGTGAACCCTTGGGTGTTCTGCATGATGTGTGAGTCCGACAGGATTTCTGAGCATACCTCTCACATCCAGGGAGGGCGACCAAGGACTGGCTGGCTGGCAGAGCATGTTGTAGTGTTACAACAGGTTATGGTGTTGTAGCTAATTATTTTGTCTTTAATCTGGCTTCTTTGGATTAGATTGGAGACCAGAGAGAGCAGGCAATTTACTGATATTGCTAGATATGCGTTTTAAAAAAAATTGTCAGTAATAATATAGGCAGACATAAAATTTCCATGATCTGTGTGACATCTCTCGTAATTCTATCACTGCCAAAGTAATCATGAGTGTGATGACAACATACGAGTCTTAATATAATCCTTGGTGGTAACTGATTATATTAGGCAAATGAAAGCATTACACTTATAGGGGAAATACATGCTGCATGCATGTGATATGTACACAGTCTCACTATACAATTTACTATTGAGGGGAATGGAGTTACTCAGACATACTCACAAAGTCAGCCTTTTCATTCCAGATATTTTCACAAAAAACATTGTTCCTTCTTATGGATAGACAGGACTAGGTACTTATGTTTCTTGCAAATCAGTTTGCAGCCAGATGGATCAATTTACTACTCCACAGATAAATAATTTTTCATGTAGCATGTTACGGTTCTGTTCAGAGATTGCTGCTATCTTCTTCGCAGTATTTTGCTTCACCAGAGTATTACAAATTTGTAATGAAATTCATAGACTTCAGAGTTTCTTGTGATGGTCTCTAGAGTATAAATATTTAACTAGACAGTGAAAAGAAAAGTAGGCAGATATAATTTTCTCCTATTATGTAAGTCCATACCCTGCAGAATTAGTTCAGAAAGTCAGACTTATTTTGTGTTTACCTGTCTTTTCTTATTCCTGCAAATTTGCACTGTTCACTTCCTGTGCAATATAAAACACTCCCTAGTTTCCTCTTGTTTTGCATTAATCCTTGTTCCAAAGTCACAGATGATTTGTAAATAACATTGTTCTGTTATTTGTACATTTTGTTATGGGATAGCAAATGCTAAAAATTATCACACCATATGAAGTAACTGCATAAACACAATTTAACAAGAAATTCTTAAAATATTGTAACAATCTGTATGTATTTCTTAATGCTGGAGAGAAGTAGTTTTTTCCATATTTGCAGTAAATTTAAAGACATTTATTCTCTATGGCCTTAAACCAAATGTATTGTTCAGTTTAATGTCCTTGTTTCTGCATCTGCAAAATGGTCACTTGACTAATACACATGGCTTGGGATGCTCTGTCTGGGTGCTCTGACTCAAGTACCAACATATTTTTTTGTCACAATCAGGGATAAAAATGTCTTTGTTTTGCACATATTCAAAACTTAACTACATGGCAATTTCACTGTCAGGCTGTCGTTTGGCAAATAGAGTGAATTCAGGTATGGAGACCTTGATTCCTCTTTCAATTTAATTCTTTACAAAACTTCTTATTTTCATCTTGGATTCTTTTCTCCCGTTCTTGGTAAACTTTCTAATGATAGTCTGCAGTTGTTTCCTTAAGCCTGACAGATATTTGCAGTAGCAACATGCTGAAATTCTAACTGAAATGAGGGGCTGTGATCATCCTTATCATCTGCATATGTCCCCACATTGTGATCATTAATTTATTCTGGTTTGCTATCTTAGTAAATTAAAACAGATTCATACTTTGTAAATATAATCAAAAACAACAGCTGCCCTCTTCTGTATCTTAATAAAACTGAATCTTCTCAGCAATCTTTTTGTCTGTAAAAATTACTGTTTTATTCCAAGACTAAATCTCTTCTTTTTTGTGTCAGTTTGATGAGTGGAATAAACCATTTGAGTCTAGCTCCAAAATGCTGCTATTATAGAGGCATGAGTAGAGGCTCCACAGCATAAACTTGCGTTTTGGTTTCCAATAAAAGCAGGACTAAAATCTCTATTTGATACTTCAATGGTTGAATTGAATCTCTAAATTCAGCACGACAGCTTTTCAAGGGACAGTTGGAATTTCTATTTTTCCAGTAAAATATTTGTAACACTTTTCAGTAGAAACATTTCAAAAGGATCTTAGAAGTGCTACTTTGATTTTAATCTGTCTTAGCTTTCCATAGCTAAGTGAACAGGAGTTCTCACAAATTTTTAGCTGATATTCTGAAGGCTTTTTGGGCATAGATCTTTTCTGAAAAGTTTAACTCCCCTGTTTTGGAACAGCCTAACCAATTTTGGTTAAGATTAAGCAATAAAACTTTCTCTGTCCATATTCTTGAGGTACAGTGTATTAAGGCAACAGAATCACAGGAAATATCATGTGTGCCCATCTTTCAGTACAGAATTTCATTAATTTTATGACATTATGCATAGTAAAGGGACTCTCTCTACTCAGTGTAAAGAGAGTTAGCTGTAAAATGAACTTAAATATACAGGTTGAAGTTGACAGATTGAATAAAGGACACAAGGCTTCCTTTCATTTCTGTTTTCTTTTTCCTCAAGCCCTTTCCAATCTGTAGGTTTTATTATTTCTCTCTGGTTACTGCGCTAGTTACTGGTTACTACTGGTCATCAAATGTTAGAAAGGTCAATAAAATCTCTCATCTATTGAAGACAATAGTAAATAGAATTAGTAGGATGCATATCTTGCCTCTCATTTCATGGAATATCTCCCTTGTAGTTATTGTTTTAAGCTAATGTTGCATTTCTTTTAGTTTAGAAATTTGGGCCCGTCAGTCCTGGCTGCTGTTTATAACCTAAAGATAGAAAACCCAATTTCTATAGGAGTCAGACTTGTCTCTGAACAAGAAAACACACATTTATTAATGTATATTTAACATTTTCAAAACAACATGATGTACTGTAAGATTCCTAAGATGGAAAGGTATTATAAAAATGACAGACTTCTACAAAAGCTGGGAAATAGTCTCAATCAAAATTATTTGTCAATGTCTCAGAAAACAGAATCTGTGCTCTTAACTGAAATGAGTGGTTTTTCATCTTAGAGATGTGAAGGACAGTATTTGGTGCAGAAACATTGACCAACCATTTAGAACATCTATTTTGGAATGGCTTTTATAGTACCTTTCCTTCATCACTATAACATGCCCTTCATTATCATCAGCAGACAAACAGCTGCTGGCTCTATTTTTCCTGGTATGTACTACTCTAACTGCAAGGAAGGAAAAGTGATGTTCTGTGAGTTAAGCATGAAAAGGTGGATCTTGCAAAGTCCTTGATCTATGCAAAGTTTATGAGAGGAAGAAACTGGCTCCCACTCAGTGGGAAACAGTGGTACTTAGGAGCTAGGCACTGCTGTCTCTGAAATCAGATCTGAGTGCTTTTCCTTACAGAAGGAAATACGCAAGACTTTGCTTCTGTCAGGTCTTTGCGCCCTGTGTGCCATTAAATCTTGGTGGACAGTCTCTAGCACATTAACTAGTGGCTGCATGTTGAAAGCTCCCATGTGATTGCAGGAAGTGCACTGTATAGTAGTCCTTTCATATGATAGGTGATGATGGAGAGCGAATGTGATGGGGAACAGGTGTACAGGGGTGGGAAACTTCAATGGGAAAGGCAAAGAGTGAGTTTTTCCACATCATTTGTACAGGAAAGTATTTAAGAACTTGTCTGCTGGCTGGCTGTGAAATTTCTGAAAGTCAAGCTGAGTTGTCCCCTTCTTATTTTCCACTGTCTCTTGTGGTAGCTAGTCCAGACTTGGTGGGTTGTACGCTGGACAGCTGAATGAATGAAAGCAAAAATTTGTTAATTAGATTTTGAAACAAGATTTTTAACCATATGGTTTAAAAGGTATTTGGGATGCTTTCTACCACCAATTAATGAAAAAAACCAAAAACTGGTGGGGCTGGAGGTTTGAGACTGTATTACTCTTAAAGCAGTCACTAAATAATGTATAAAACCACATTAACACAATTTAAAACCCTTTAAAATAAAAACTGTTCTCTCTTACATGCTCCAAAGTTCTGCCTCAGGTTTTTAGTTGTTCTGTGAACTGCTGAAGTCTTGCTTGGCAGAAGTTCTCTGATTATCTTCCGGTGATAATCCTACTGTTGCCATCAAATCTAAATGATCGTGAATGTGAATGCACAACTCTGCCATTTAAGCAAGTGCTGTACCTCTCTGTCTGGTCATTCATAGTTCTATGAGCTCTTCAGCAGGTGTTTCCAAGCAGGTAATGTCCACAAAGCTCTTGGTGGCAAGGTTTGCAATGGGACTTACCAAACTGTAACTAGGTCGCCCTTCTCTGCTGGCCCAGTCAAAAGACTTTCATGGAAACTAGAAATAGTTTTCTACATAAAAAATGCTCTGGGTGACATAGAGATTAAGTAGTTAAGAAGGAAGAATGAAGTGCTCCTTCAGACTGTGGCTAGCGAGGAACTTCAAGAACCTTTGCTGAGTCAATGAATTGTATATTGCTCAATGATGTCTGTAATATCAGGTGTCTCTCTTCCACATTTCTACAGTGGCAGCTCTCTACTGTCAAAACCTAATAAGAACAGCCTCTCAGTAGAGTCCAGACAGTCTGCCTTTTTTCTTTCTTCCCTTTATATTGGAAAGTTTTGAATATATGTCCTGCAAAATTTGAATGGCCTTGCAGACACAGCAGTATACAAACAAATGGATGATTTTGGGTTTATTTTAACACACTGTTGGTGTAGTTCTTGTCCACAGGTTCAAAAATATTATAACTAGTTCCATTCACAAATCTACTACGTGCTTTAGCAGGAAACCTGTTCTGATTTGGAAATTTGTTGGCAGTTGTTAAACATTTCTCCTTTTTTTATGACTAAGAGAAATAGCGATAAAGACATAGAATTAATAAAGGCTCAAAAAGAAATGAAAAATTAATGGCTAAGGTTAATAGTAGCAGTGAAACACCTGCCTCACCAACCTAATGATCACTTAGATAACCAAGATGTTGAGTGAGAATGATAGCTATAGTTTGCTAACATGAACTCAGAGGGAAAACTTGGGGGAGAAATTAAGTGTAGATGTGCATTAGAAAGTAGAAAAATCCTCAAGAGCCAGTGTATAATGATCTACATTGGTCAGTAAACTGGCATCACTTTTATAGGAGATTGTCCTGGTTGTGGCCAGGACAGGGTTAATTTTTGGAGTAGCCAGGAGAGAGGCATGGTCAGAGAGCAGGACTTCAGTGGCGTCCTAGCTTTTATCAGTTATAGAAAGGTACTTTCCACACAATTATGGGGATGCTTGGAAAAGGACTGTCTGGTGTTAGCAAACCTGGGAGGGAATTTCTGCTGTAAATGTTACCACATTTATTTTCTCTCAAGCTCTCCTAAGCTTTGAAATTGCTTTTAGTGCTGTGACTACCCTTACTGAGAGGCAAACAAAATTATATGTGTATGCACCCAAAACAGACTTGAAAGCAGATCCTGAAACTGTAATTTATGTCTCTCTTTACAAAGAAGAAAAGTTCTTTCTGTACCCAACCAGTTCCATTCTTTTGCTGAGAAATGTTAGACCAGATGATCTTAGCTGTTCCTTTCAACCTGGTATTCTATGACTCATTTGGGGTCTGTATCTGTACAAAGACAGAAACTAGGGCTATATGCCAATAACCAAACTCCAGTTTTTAAGCCTTTCTAGAGCTTTGGTATACTTTCCTCCTCCCAGATCCAGCAGCATTGTTGGATATACCTTTTAGAAGCTTGCACAGAAAACTAAAAAAATGAGCTCTGAATATCACTCAAGATAACTCGGGCTTTTGTTCAGTACCTATGTAGCTAATCTTTGGAAAATCACTTGGCTGATGTGTGGTTCATATATAGCTTTTACTGTTCTTTTTAGCTCTACCTGAAGAAAGAGTATTTCAACTGACAGACCAATCGTTCTTTTTAATGACATGAAATATAGGGAGAAGTGGAATTACTGCTTCCATAAATCATGGCTGATGATTACAAAGCTCTTTTTGAGGTCTAGGCCTTAAGAAGTACATTATCAGAAAACTGCAATGCTAAGCTCTCAGATGCATGGTATTATCTGACATCTAGCCTTCTGTAAATGTCAAGAACTTTGATTTAAAAGGATGCAGCCACGTAATTGTTCAGAGTTTTAAAACTTCTAACTTTTCAGATTTTTAGTGCCTGAAAAATGTACTTTGTCCCCCTATTGATCTCATCCTTTTCCATTCAGCAACATTGATTTGTTTTCCTGTCTCTTAAATGCAACATAATCCAGGCAAGACTGTTTTTATTTAACAACTTGCATTTAAGTAGTACTTTAATATCTTCCTGCAGCAGTAACTTCAAATGATACTAGCACAGCTCTGAGGATGTTATTCAGCATTGTGCTGTTGAAGTCACAAGAGGACACAAAAGAGGACACAGTACAAACCACTTAAAAAAAAAAGTTCTTTTGAAGTATCTTTGAAAATAAACAACAACTTAAAGTAGTTCAAGCTGGGGTCTTCAGCCTGGAGAAAGGGAGGCTCAGGGGTAACTGTATCACTCTCTACAAGTCCCTGAAAGGAGAGTGTAGTCAGGTGGGAGGTGACTACTTCTCCCAGGAAGCTGGTGACAGGACAAGAGTACAGGGCCTCAAACTGCATCAGCTGTTCATATTGGACATGAGGAAGAAGTTTTTCACAGAAAGGGTTGCTAAGCATTGGAATGGGCTGCCCAGGAAGGAGGTGGAGTCATCATCCCTGGAGATGTTCAAGAAATGACTGGATGTGGCACTTGATGTCATGGTCTAGTTGACATGATGGTGATCAGTCAAAGGTTGGACTCAATACTCTCAGAGGTCTTTTCCAACCTAAATGATTCCGTGGTTTCTGTTATTGAAATTAGAAAAATTGCGATTAATTTTGTAAACCCATACTAAAGGGTTATGACTTCTACAGATAGCTCATTTTAAACTTAGTACTTAGTTCCATGTCCATTTCTAGGTGCACACAAAAAATATTATGTACATTAGTGTATATTTCTAAGTCTTTAGGCTTTATTCAGCTTAGCTGATTTAACCCAAATCTAAGAGAGAGTGCTACTCTCTGCAGCTTGAAATTTGTGCCTTTGGTGACTTGGAAAGTGTATACAAGAAACTGCAACAAAGAGTGAAGTTCTGATAGCTCAGATTTGCTTGCCACCTACAATGCACAAGTCATTATGGGCACAGAAAGCTCAGTTTAGGTGCTGTGTTAGCCAGTATGAGTATTGCCCCTCAACGTCCATAGTGAACTCTAAATTTCTTTCCCCCTGCAAGTGGATATGGGGAAAGTTTGTCTCATCAAAATGAAATCCAGGATAGCATGAACCCTGTGCAATGTATCACTTAAAATGGTTCAAATTACACTGAAGGTACTGTCATGGATGTACTTAAATATTTCTGATCATATACATGTCTTAAATTCTTTTTATTTCTTTTGAGCTGGCGAAGATCAGTTCTTTTCTTTTAAGACCTGTGAAGGACTTAATTTCTTCTTTTAAAACCAAATCTCAAGGTCCTCTCTTTATGCAGTTGTTAATTTTTTTTTAGAGCACTTACATAGGAGGTCAGGACATGAATTCAGTTTCTTCCTCCTGAGGTAGTTCTGTAACTCTGGGAAAGAGTAATGTATAGTTAGTCTTTGATCATTCTCAGGAAAACAAGGGATCAAAAGAGAGGACAAGAAAAACTGTGACTGTATCATTGGCCAGTGGTTAGGGCATTTAAATGATATGGGAGCTCAGTTGGGAAGAGGAGTGGGCTTCAGTTTCTCTGCTTGGTATTGTACCTGCTACAGTTCATAGAATGACTTTCCAAGACCACTCATGCAAAATGGAATGGAGTCTTGAGAGTGATACCAAAGTGCATTTTTTCTTTTTTATGAATAGAGTCCTGTTATGGCCTGAGAAAGTCTGCAAATCCTTGAGCAATTTAGGTAGAGGATTTTCTCTATCCTCACTGGAAGGTTGCATTTTTAGATTTGTCGGTTATCATAGTTGGCAGTGCTGGGCTGAGCAAGGATACAATGCTAGGTAGTCAGGAAAAGTTGAATTTGCTGATGAAAAATTCAACATGAGCCATCAATGGGCACTTGCAGACCAGAAATCCAAATATATCCTGAGCTGCATCCAAAGCAGTGTGGGCAGCAGAGGAGGGAGGGGATTCTGCCCCTCTGCTCTGGTGAGACCCCACCTGCAGTGCTGCATCCAGCTCTGGGCCCCCCCAACATAAGGACATGGAACTGTTGGAGCAAGTCCAGAGGAAGTCAGGAAGTTGATAAGACGACTGCAACTCCTCCCCTATGAGGACAGGCTGAGAAAGTTGGGGCTGTTCAGCCTGGAGAAGAAAAGGTTGCGTGGAGACCTCATAGCAACCTTCCAGTATGTGAAGGGGCTACAGGGAAGTTGGAAAGGGATTATTCATCAGGAACTGTAGTGATAGGATAAGGAGCAGTGGGTTCATACTGAAAGACTAGATTTAGCTTAGATGTTAGGAAAAAATTCTCTGTGAGGGTAAGGCCCTGACACATGTTGCCCAGAGAAGCTGTGGATGACTGACTCCTGGCAGTGTCCAAGGCCAGGTTGGATGGAGCTTTGAGCACCTTGGTCTAGTGGGATGTGATCCTGCTCATGGAACTAGGTGCTCTTTAAGGTCCTTTCCAATCCAAACTATTCTATGATTCTATGAATTCAAAAGTTCAGAAGAGATACAGAATTCCTTCACACCATGCCCAAGATTAGATGGGGACTGAATGGGAGTTCCCAGAATTACAGGTTTGGACTTCGATACTCAAAATCCGTAGAGTTTTCTGTGCTCTCGTGCTCTCACCCTCTCTCTTTTGACTTTTAATTTTCTAGATCTTCTCTTCAGTACTGTATTGAAAGGAAAGCTTAGAATAAAGAAATAAAAGACTCAGAAAATCCAACGAATTTCTGTACAGACCAGGATCTGAATTATGCCTCTCAAGTTCAACTGTACTCCAGAAGTCATGAAGTGTGTTACATATTCACTTCCTTACCCCCAGAAGTGCTCCTTCCTGTACAAGCCCCAATACCTTTACATGTACCAATGGGATTACAAGAGGTAATGATGCAGTGAGAATTATTATGAAATGAAAAGCTTCTGTGGAGCCACAACCTCTCTGGGTAGCACACACTTCAACATGACCCTTAGGTAGCAGCATTATGAATGCTTTATGCTGGCACACCATCAAAAGAACTAATCCATCTTTTTCCCTCTGTTCCTTCCCCCTCCATTTTTTGTGCTAGTACTGTTATCTTGGGAAGCAGTTTGGAGCTGAAATGAATGCAGAAAGCTCATCAGTATGCTTTTAGCCCCAGGGATTTTCTGATCCTATTCACTGTACATTGAACACTTTTAATAGCACAAGGGGAGAAGTTCAGTTGTAGGTGAGTGCCTCTTACAAAGATACAAATCTCTGCCTTTAAGTGAAATTCCTACTTTTTCCTGCTTAAAGTACTTCAGAAACTGTTTATTTTGATCAGCAACTACCTATTACCGCAGGCCTGGTTCCTACGGTATATCACCGTGTCCCGCAGCCATAGGGAGGAGGAGGAGGAGAAGATCCAGCAGGCAGGAATTGTGCAGCAAGATTGATTGATTGATTGATTTAATTATTTTACAAACTCTTTTATAGACTTTTTTCTTCATAGTCTAATTGGACAAAGGACCAGCCACCCCTTGGGGGTGATTGGCCAAAATCCTAAAACATCCATTATCAAAATATTTTTCTACTATACCATAAACAATACTTTCCAAGGTTGCAGGTGGCTTGGTTGTTTACATTCCCTGCTACCTCTTCTGTGAGAGAGAAAAATCTCTCACGGACTTAGAAAATAACAAGAAGATCCTCACTAACAGCATTTTTGTACCTACAACTACCCAGCATATAACCCCTGAGAAGATGATATTGGGGAAACATGGTCATTAGTATCAAGCACAGAATTTCAGTCTTTGTCTTAAAATAAAAATCAAGACGTGTCAGACTGGGATTTATGACCAGGTAGCAAATGCATCATCCCTGCCCTAGAAATCATTGTGGAGAACCTAGACCAGACTGCAAAAGAGTGTCTCTAGTTGACATTTTACAATATGGGGTCAATTACAGTTCTATTTTAGAGTGAGGAATTTGTAATGATTTAGCTTCCCTTGGAAGGAATGTCAATCAAATAACAATATTGCTCTTAGTCAAGAAAAAGTTTGAGTCTTTTTGTGGTAGCTTGGAAAGAAATAAACTTGTAAGTCTATATAATATTATGTTATTATTCCTGCATGGCAGTGGTAAGGCTGGCAGGCAGCCCACTCTATACAGTGTACACATGCCAACATCACATTGCAATGGAAAATCAATTCTCAGCCAACTGTACTTGGATTGGAAGGAATTCGAGCACACTTAGTATTCTGAGTCTTAAATTGCCACCATGATGTCTTTGCTCAAAGATAAATCTCATGAAGGTATTGGGAGTAGGACTTGTTAAGACTGCATCTGGGAGTAATACTTTTATTAAGAGTAGTGTTAATGCCATTTCATTTGAAAATAATGAGACAGGGAGAGGAAGAAGGAGACAGATCTCACAAAACTTAGAAATCTAATTAGTGAGATGCACACTGGTAGTGTGTATAAACAAAGATGAGATTAAGGAAGAGCATGAGGATGCTTTTGTAAAATTAAAACAATGAACACACAACAAAGAAAAGAGTTGGTGCAATAAAAGTACAGTTTATGCATAATAATAATATTTCAGCTTTTCTGATTGCATGCTGTTACGAACTCATTTAAACACAGAAAAGAAAATTAAGTCTCTGTGAATAATATGGATTGAACCCAGAAAGGTTTGAAATATACCCCAAAACTGGATTAAAACCAAACAAGGTTAGATTTTGGTGCCAAAAAACTTGATATATTTTATTTAATAGTAAAAGAGGCAAAGAGAAAGAAAGAGAGAGAAAGAGAGAAAAAGAGAAAGAGAGAAAGAGGGAAAGAAAGAAAAAGAAAAGGAGAAAAGAAAGAAAGAAAAAGAGGGGTGTGGATGGCGGGGGGTGAGGGTGGTGGAGACAGGGAGAGAGTGACAGGTTTTAGGTAGAAATGTATCACCATTCCAGGGGTCCCAACGACACTCCCCTCCATCTGGTCTTCTTGGTGGTGAGGGTCTCCCGCAGTCCCACACCGAAAAGTATAGAATGCCATGGATTAATACCCGTGTGGGCCAGGTGGGAGCGCCCAGGTGCCTCCCCTGGGGAGGGCAAGTTTGATACGGTCCCTTGCAACACTTTGGATCTGTTGCAGCATGTGCAGTGCTTGGGTGCAGGGTCTGGGGACCCCTTTGTGGAGGGCCTTTGATGGGTCATGACATCCCCTCTTCTGTCCTTCATGTGGATGCGGCTTTTCCTGGGGTGAAGGGCCCCACAGCTGAGCTGGTCTGCACAGCATAGGATGGGCATTCACTGCCTCTCACTAGAGGCTTTTTTACCACACACCCAAAATCTCTCCTCCTTCCCCCCTTTGGTGTGAGGGTCTGTGAGAGCCTGGCAGCTGATAGCCCGGGACTGTGGTCTCCACCCCAAAGGTGGTAAGCTTGATCCCTCTGTGAATGTATTCTTTTTCCCCAGCCCAGACCTGAGTTATTTTATCTTATCTCCATCAACCTGAAATCCAGGGCCTTAGACGGGGCGTGGTAATCTTCTCTACAGTTTTTATACAGTTTTGCTATAATAGGCAAAAGTCTTTAATGAAGATCTTTAAGCCATAAATTAAAACATTTCAGTGTCTGACGTGTTCCCTGGTCTGTCTCCACAGTGAAATAATCTTGCTAAAGTGCTTTTAGAATTTGGTCTCAGGTTGGTTTGATAACATGTGGCTGCTTAACAATGAATTTTATGCCTCGTAGTTTGCTAAAAAGGCTGATGAAAATAACATGAATGTTATTTGGATTAACCCTCTCTTTTGTCTCATAATACTACAATTGATGTATTTTATTTTTCTGCTTTTGGGAAGAAATCCCTTTCTTTTTTCAGCCATACTTGATGGTGTAGCTCCTCTTTTTCATGCTGTCCTAAGTAGTTGCCATGGTGTCACCGAAACTGTGGGTAAAACAAAAAAACTCTCCAACAACATTTTTAGTATTAGAGAATCAAGGCATTACTTTATTCTGGCCAGGATGTTGTTCTTGCTAGGATGTGCAAGAGAAATCTTTTCATCCACAGATTGCCCGGGTTGTGCAGAGAAAATCGTACCATCACACTAGATTTTTCACATGTTTTATCCAGTCAAAACCCACAGAAATTCATTGGTTCAATGTTCATTGGTCCCAAGTTGTGCAGTTCTTAGTATTTGGTTTCCTATTGGATACGGATTTCTTTGCCTCGATGCTGATTAAGTTCTCATTCTTATCTCTCTTTTCCCAGACCAGATGTCTCCTACCATGCCAGGGGTGATGTTTGGAGTTGATGTTCATTAATGGTCGTTAATGGTTGTTATCTTTTGTGTATCTTCTGTGATACTCCCAGTCTGTTAGGAGGTTAAGCACATCAGACCTCACCTAGTGGAACAGTCCCCTGAAAAGAAACTTCAATTCCCTTCCTTCAGGGCAAAGGTGAATGAACAGACTAAAGTTACATTAAAAAATTTAAACTTTGTATCATTTCCAACAATGGGAATCTCAGTCCATTTTCAGTCCTGTTTTCAGTCCTGTTTAAAGTCCTGTTTTAAGTTTGGAGAGCCTTGATTTAAATAGCCGGTGAGCAAAAGCTAGATGGTGTCTATTAGTCCTGGTCTGAAGTTGCCTTTTTGGTGTAGTGGGTTTCTTGCAAACTTCTTTTGTGTTATTCAATGCAATCCTATTTAAAAAATGGGAAAAAAAGCCTATTAAAAAAAATGGACATTTTCACAGATGAACATTTAACTTCATATTAGTGCTGGACCTAAACCACTCAACAAAGAAAATATCCATAGTTAAATGAGTAAATAGAATTAATTTATGATGGTGACAGTTAAATGAAACACCAGTGGCAAAAAAGAACTACAGATGGTTTGGTGTTAAAAGAAAGACTGCCTGTAAGAACAGGCTTTAGAATACTGAATGGTGAATATACTTTCTGCCTCTAATTAAAACACTGCTTATGACACTTTTCTTTGGCCTATTAATGATGTACCTAAATCAAGTTTTTGGTGAAGTTACCTGATGCATATTGCTTTCTGAAAAATTCTCTTCTACTTTCTTGTCTCATATATTTTTATGATTTGGGCAAAAGCCCCCAAACCAGGCATTTCTTGAGTTCTCCTTTAATGCAATTTAAGCAGTGAAACAGTTTCATATTTTGACTAGTGTGTCAAAAAGTCCATTTTCCTGCAGATACTTAATGAATGAAAGAAAATATTTTATAACCTTGAACGCATGAGAATGAAAACGTAATAACTTTTCTCAGTAATCAATAAGCAGAACAACACCAATTGAAAAACAGCTGTTTCATAAATGAAATAAATGGTTTTAAATATGTTTAGAAGAGACTTTTAATGTCAGCAGAGATATGATGTTCTCTCAGTGAGTCTCTGTGACTAATCCACTGGAAAGATTTACCCTTAGGGAACTCAAGGTCTGCTTTTCAAAGGAAATATTGGTAAGGATTATTATTCCCTTGTCCCCAGCAGTTCTAATAATCCCCTTACACCCGGAGTAGGATTTACAAATACAAAATAAATGACAAAACTGGAATGCTCTGAGGCCCTCTGTTCACAGACCTAAAAGGAAGCCTAGAAGATTTGAATCTTATTTTGAGTTAAATATTAGGCACCTATATATTTTTTCCCCTGCTAGGCAATGTGGGTAAGAAAATAGATGAATATAGGCCACTAACAAGTGGCAGCAACAAAAATCCACATTAAAAAGGCCTTAATAACATATTTACAAGACAGATCTTGAAGAAACTTAATTGCAACTTTGGGATTCAGGATGCTTTGGCCAGTGCCGAAGATTTTCATTAAGGAAGACAAAGCAAGGTGAGATAAATAAAGATACATGGAAAGATCAGTCAGCCTATGTGATAGTGAGGTAGCTCAACAGTGTGGGATTCTTTCACGTGCATCTTCAGAATGTTACTCTCACAATGAAAATGTAAAATCTACAATATTAATGTTCCTGTGTCATAGGTTAGCAAGCATAGTCCCGGAAGGGATGTCCTTGCTAAGGGGTGCTTACACTTTCCTCTGGGACCTGATAGAACCTATCAGCTGGCCAGTTTGAATATGGACAATTCTTTAAGCCACTCAAAGTTGTGACCGCCTCTGTGATACACACTTAAGAATAGACAAACTCCCCCCCAAGCTCTCTCTCGTTTCCAGTGCAGGGACAGGTGGCTGCGGGGCCCAAGCGGGGTCAGCGGGCCACTGAGGCCAGGCCCTGCTTGGGCCAGGCCGGGCCGGGCCACGGCTCCAGGATGACCCCCCCCAGCAGGGCTGTGGGCAGCCGGAGTGGCTCGGAACCCCCCC
>NW_024582055.1:469500-476897 GCF_017639235.1 Corvus kubaryi
TGGCACTGCTGTCCGGCAGAGGTCAGGTGACCAACAGCGATAAGACACACAGCTGCAAGGCCGAGGTGAGATTAACCCTTTTATTGCTGTGAAGACCTGAAAACCTGAGGGAAGAGAAAGAGGAGATGCTTAAAGTTGAAATTCTGTTGTGAAGCTATGATATATCAGAGTATCCCGTTGTAATTTCATGAAGATATGGGGGGCTGGAGTGTTCAACTCGTAAGCAAAAGCACCTGTGCTGAGATAGGCAGATGCTGACGCAGCTGTAATTTCATGAGAAGTTTGGACAGGGAGAGATGGAAGTGATGAGGACTTTTGCTCCAAATGGGAAAGGAGAAACCTCAGTTCCTAGAGATGCTCCCAGAGATAGTCCTAAAGATGAAGATGAGGAGGACCCTTTGCTCACAGGGAAGGAGGAGGGCCTCTGTTCTTAGAGATGAAATGCTCCCAGAGATGGGTGAAGAGAACTTTTGTTTCTGAATGGCTCAACCTTAAAATTGTACCCCAGTAATTCAAGAGTGGACCCTCGAAAGCAGTTGTGGGAAAAGCTGCAAGTCGGGGGAAGGGACTCACATCGTGAGCAGAGAGACTCCTCTTCCTAAATGGACTGAACAGTATTTGGAAGTGGGCGGCTGTCTCGTTGTGATAATGTTTTCATAGCACGAGCAAGAAGAGACTTCTCTTTCTAAATGGACGGAACAAGGTTATTATGGAAGTGGTAAACAGACTGAACATCTTAAGGGTTGTCTTTTTACATTGTCAGTGGGAGAAGGGAGGAAGGTGGGGGGAGGAGGAGAGTTCTGAAGGTATGGTATAATTTTTTTTCCCCTCTTTTAGGTCTGTTAATAAACTTCTTTATATTCCTTCAAGTTTGGTGCCTGCTTTGCGTTTCTCCTATCTCACAGAAGATAAGCAGTAATGAGTATTTTGGGCCAAACCACTACATCCTGTTAACCATTTCAGAGGGAAACATGGATAGGCTTTCAGAGAATTTATATATATATGCAGGGAAAGTTCCCCTCAGGAACTGAAACGCAGATGAAATCTTTAATATCTGAGGCTCATTTATATGGTATTTTCAAAAGGTACTTTGCTACCACAAGCTAAATAAGAGCTTAATGGGTAGACGAGCTTTCATATCCTACTTCTATTTGTCCCAGACTACCTTAAGGGGGTACTTGACAACAGGTAAGTCCATTTTTATATCTTCTGCTGAGAATAGTAATGATAGATTGTGTTTCATTTTCTTAAATACAAAGCCTGCTAGAGATTGTTCCTCTTGAACAGCATATGTTGTTTTAATCCACAGAAAATATCTGTGGTCTACTGTTGCCCTTATAATTTCTCACACAAATGAAATAGCGTTAGAGAGTGTGTGAGAAAAAGCTTTCTTGTGCTATTTCTGTCGTTTCCTGTGACTTTAGACCATCCCTTCTGATATTGCCTTTTGAATTCCAAGTTATAATGGGCTGCCTGGGTTCTGTCCAAGCCTTTCTTTGATTTTGGTTTGTTTTTAGGGAAGTAGTCTTGGGGGCCTTTCAGGTGGAATTAAGACTCACTTAAAGTTAAATCCCATGACAGAAATGTATGAAATATTCAAACTAAGCCATATGTTGTTTGGACCATCATTAATTTCTGTAAGATGTACCTACGGCTAGTGAACATTGTGTAATCTAATGGAGAGGATGAAGAGATATTTTCTTTTAGAAAAAAATTATCATTTTTTAACAGGTCACATATTTTCCATTCAATCAGAACCCCACTGAATTAAGTCCTTGCATTGGATTATTTTGTGTCATGGAAAGTAATGTCAGTTGAGGGCTGAAACATTTTAATGTGAACTGAATGTGGTCTCAAAGCATCCGTTATATCTGTGAGGATATATTAACACCTCCAAACCTCCATTTTCTGTGCTTGCCTGACTACTAAAGAGAGGCCTTAAGGCCCTGATCCATCTGAAAAAGATCCTAATGCCAGAAAGCCCTCTATGTAAAATGTTTTGTATGGTTAGTTGAGCATTTCACAGGATAAAAGTGAAGTTAAGAATATTGCTGCTTGATGATCAAAAGATCAAGCTCAGTCTCAAGAATCACATGAAATGTAAGTGAGAGCAAAGCAGAGCATTATTATGTGACTGCTTAAAGATGTGGTATGCCTGTAGTTCTTATTACCCCATTTTAAAATTACTTCTAAAATTTGACTAAGAAAAGGAATGTACAAGAGATAGAGTATGAGAAACACCAGTCCAGGGTGATGACCATGTGGCACATTTTAAGCACTTACGTAAATGTTTAAGCATGTAAAGAAATGTTCATAGGCCAGTCAGTGGAATAACTTAACTGTCAGTCAGAAATCAGAAAAATTCAGACAAGAAGCAAAGCAGAAAATGCTCAGTAGAGATTTTATAAGAGTAATTTCAGAGCTGATAGGAAAAAATGCTGTTGTGAAAATCAGTTTGTATAAGTCATAGTAAGAAGAAACTATGATAAAATGATCAGTCTCTTCTCAGCCTCAGTAGATTTAACAACCACTGAGGTAGAATGAGTGAGAATGAAGTTTTCTTACAGCTTTGACACTTTTGTGCATCTGGGCTTCTTGTAATCTGTATAACTGCACTTCTGCGAGCTACTGTCTCTCCTTGGGTGAATAACTTGGTGTGTGCTAATAACCTTGAACAACTGCCAATATATTAGACTTAGAGACTTGCTATACTTTGTTCTTGGTATGATGATGTTTCTTACCCAGTAGGTTTCTTATCTTCTTTCTAAAATACAAAATACCCCTGCATTCTGGAAACTGTTTTAGGCTTTGCTTCAGACTTCTCCACCTGTGGTAGGGAAACACATGCAGGACAACAAGAAGAGTGACTTAGAGGAGAGAAGCCAGATTGTCACTGTTTGAAGCCTCTGAAGAGACATGCAAGACTTATTGAAAATCTTATTAGGTACAGTTTATTTGGCCCATAGCTTGTCTGTGTCAGAATTTTTAATCTTTAAAATGGGTGTCACTATATCCATTCTCTACCAGATAGGGCTCTGTGGGGATATGTGTATTAAAAACAGAGATAGTCAGTTCATGTGAATGTCAGGCCATTTAAGTATGAAAGAGAGAGGCTGTACTTTACACAAGCTGTTGATGCACTGCTGCTTGCACAGGGTAAAATGATTTTAGTGGATTACGCTCATTTTAGTAGGTTAGAATTTTGCCCGTCAATGGACAATAAGAACAGGTTGTTTAAAGCAAACATATATTGTGTTTGGCAATTTACTAGGATTTAGAGTGCAAAGAAAAACAGAGCTGTGACACAATTCACCGTGAAATTAAATAGCAGCTTACCCCAGCAGCAAGCAGAAATCACCCCTCTGCCAGAAATCAAAGCACTGCTCCCACACACAGAGGTAATACCTGTCTTCTACCACACTCTGCACAAATACAGGCTTCTTGCAGTGTCCTCTGGCAGTCAATAGGCTTGGGCTATTTCAGATTAGGAGGGAACTTGTTCCAGGCAGAATATAACCATGGAAAACAGTCTATTACAAGGTACTTCTGCCTTCATGGTTTCTCTGCATGTGGTTCAGAACTTTTTAGTTCTCCTAGCATAGGTTAAAAAAAAAAAAAAAGTTTACCTTCTTTAATACTCCCATGTGTGGAAGTGATATAAAAACTTCTTGGTTTATATCTTAGAAGAACTAAAAAATACTCCTCCCCCCATCCCCAGGCATGATAGCTTCCATTGAGCTAGAAAATAAAGTTGACGAGTAATATTCATTAACAAATAAAAACAAAGCTGTGATGTGTACATAAATGCTAAGTTCCTCATCTCCTAGATGCCTAGAAGAAAGCTGGGAAATGGAGATCAAAAATATATTTGTAAATAGACTTTTTAAGTGAAAGATCAGACAGCCCACACCCTCAATCCAAGGTTCTTCCTCTAAACCCTTGAACAGAAGTAAGGCTGGAGCTTGCATTGGAGCAGAAGTCTCACTTTCTTTCAACTCTCTAGCCCACTCTAGGTTTAAACTGCTTATAGACTGCTGTGGGTGGGGAATCTGGACTTACAGTTTCAAGGAAGACATTCAGAATACAGGCCTTTGTTTTGTCAGCATAAGAAAGACATATGTCATAGACTTGTATTCACATTTAGGCTTCTTTCTATCTCTTGGAGTACACTGTCATGTCTCCACTAAGCCCCTCCTATTTAGCTCAATGCCTAAAATGAAGATCTTGTGCAAAACCCCTCACCCAGTTATTATAGAGTTGCTTCACTTTTTGCAGGAGAAAATGATGAGGTGAGGAAAGGCTGGGCAAGGCTGGAGCACCATTTAGATTCCTTAGTGACAGCTCATACAAAATTGTATTTTCCTTCATGTGCTAAAGCCACATGAACTTATAATGCTATCGATATATATACACACATATGTACACATACACACAAGTAGCCAGTGTGGAGAAATAAGTCAGCTGAAACTAATGGCAGACAGAAAATGAGACCTTGATCTCATTTGGAAGGCCATTACCAAGCCCTTGTTTTATCAATTTCATCTTGAGAAAACCTCATCAGCTAATATGGCACTTCCTGGGAAGCTGAAGGATAAACTATATATTTCAAATATTTCTGAGGACAGAGCTACAAGCTGAGAAGTGGGCCATTTATGAAAAACTTAGTAATAAAAATCTATTCAAGTTAGTATGAAATCTGCTATAGGATCCCCACTTCAAATACATTTATTGATGCATTATTACAGCTGGTGAGGGGTCAGTAGCTCTGACCGAGGAAGAGGTGACCAGTCCGGGGAGATGGTCCCAAAAGGAATCGCCTTCTCGAGGTCCGGTGTCTTCCTTCAGCTGCTGGCTAGGAGGGCCCGTGCAGAAGCTGTCAGCTCTTTAGTGATTGTCAGCTCGTGATTTCAGCTCAGCTCTGCAGGGCAGCCTCCAGGCCAGACCAGGGAGAGAGACGAGAGGCTCGTGTAGCTGGTTCCGCATGAAGTACCTTTACTGTTGGTCCGTACTCCTGGTCCATACTCCAGCGAAGGGGAGGCTAGGGACGAGCGCTCTCCTTGCAGGGGCAGAGGGCTAGCTTTTATAGGGGTATAGGGGGTGGATGTCAGAGGGTAAAGGCCAATGGGTTACAAAGGATCTGCATAGGGTCTCTCAGAGGATTCTGGGTCTGTCTTTTGTCATCGTAACTGAAAAGTTAGTTGCTTTCCCAGGGGGGGCCCTGCTGGGAGATTGCTCCATCTCCTTATCTCAGCAGATGTTCCTCCAGGGCAGTGACAGGGCATACCCTACAATGCATGAAAACCATTAGTCTGAATTTGGCACAATATCAGCAAGTAATTGCATCAGAGGGTTTGGTTTGGTTGGTTTGGTTTGCCAGCCTTAGTTCTGGGCAACAAACAAAATAAATGATGGATTCGTTACAAGAAAATTTATGCACTTGTAGTTCTGAGGCTTTGACCAAGGGTTATTTTGGAACATATGTGATGTCAGTGTGCCTGCTGTCAGGTTTAGTATAATTTTGTTCTGATATGAGTTGACATGAGTATTCTGTAGTACTGACAATTTGCAAGGTGGTATATACATTGAAGGCAAGTGCTCTGGTTAATAACTTTAAATGCAGTCTTCTGGGCTTTTAAAGCATTCAGGGAGTTCAAGAGAGATTCTAGCATCACAATGCTAGAAGAGCTGTTAGTTGGCTTAGAAAGGAGAATGAAACTGGCATGTGTGAAGTTTAACCCAAAGCAGTTAAAAAAGACATTTGCATCATCTTAAAAAGTCACCATGTCCTTTTCCCATCCTTCCATGCTTTTAATGTCTGAAGTCTCTTTCACTTTTTCTTGGAAAGAATAGTCTCTCAGTCACTAATGGAATAATGTGCAACATTACAAATCTCCTCAATGGAAAAAATAATCCATGTTCTTTCATGGCATTAGATGACAAAACTGGAAGCAGGAGGAACAGTGAAGTTTTCCCTGGTTGTACTGTTTAATTGCACATTTACATCAGCAAACCCAGCTGCAATAATCCTCAGTATTTATTATCATTTATCATGAAAATTTATAAATACCTGGCCTGAGTTCTCAGTTACAGTATGCTCAGGTAAGAGTTTTAGACTGGAAGGAGTGAGAAGGCAGAAGATTTCTTAATCTGCATAAGGCAATGGTGCCTTAGACTCTCCTAAAGCAAAGGGGTCAGTTTGAGCTAGAAACGGCAGTAGTCTTTGGCCATTGAATGTGCTTTCTTATAGGCATATGTTGCTGGATTAAGCCTTTATGTCAGGAGTCTAGATTGTCCCAAAGAGGAATATGTGACTAGTCCTTTGTCCTATCCTCATACATGAAGCAGAATTTGAATTAAAAGGAAAAATCTCTTCCAAATTTTTGACGACTATAACAGGAGCAGGTCAGTCTAGCATACCAGTGAGACTTAGTGTCTGCTCTCCTCCACTCTTCACACATATTAAGGATATTTATTACTCTGCATCTGACTGCAGTTCTGAAGAGATTTCTTCCACTCTTTTGGCTTACTGGAATAACTATCTAGGCGTGCAGCAGGCCCTCTGAAGGGCCAAAGTCCCCTATCTGGTTATTAAGATCTGAATAAAAGTGTAAATTACATTAGTTTCTGTTACATGTAGCCTACTCTTGCCGTATGAGCCTACTACAAAGTCATGGAGCTTAATTGCTGATTTAGGTCATGTCTCAGAATTTTCTCACTTGGACTTTGAGAAACTGAAAGGAAGTTGATGTGAAATATCTGTTAATATTTGCCTGGAAAAGAATATCTTTAGCTTTGTAGGAAGGGGAAATAGGTCTAGAAGAACTACAGGTGTTGAAATTTGCTGATCCTGGGAGGCAGCCTGCCTCCAGAAGGGAGGGTGTGCCTGGGCCCCACAATATCAGAAGAGAGTGGTTTTCCAGACATGAATTTCATTCACAGAGAGGATGCCCCTCTCCACCCCTGCCTCATGCTCAGAGCAGTTCCTTTTCACACACACAACTTCCCTGAAGCCATGCATGATACTCTAATGTACTTTTTGTCCCATTTCTCCGCACTTTGAAATAATCTCTCAGAGCATCTTGTCTGTAAATTAACATTTACAATGAGCATTCACAGAAAAGCCTGTATCTTCATGCTTCTGACTTTGGTTGCTTTCTTCTCTGCTACATCTTTTTTAATTTCACAACATCTTGGGTGGTCATAGTAGACGAAGATGCAGAGATAAATTTCCATCAATTAGTTGCTTGGAGGTTTATAGCACAGATTTTAAGAGGAGTCATTCCCAGTGAATTTCTGAAACAGGATATGACAGTGGTAGAAGGCTTCCCATTTTCTCTCAATTTTGCTTCATATTGGGGAATTTCAGCAGAGTCCAGCATTACACTCTCCCGGGGGGG
>NW_024582055.1:476997-478035 GCF_017639235.1 Corvus kubaryi
AAAAAAAAAAAAGAAATGAACTCAGAATGACTGGTGAGCTCTGGGAAGCCTTTCAGCCAACATAGCCTGAATTTCACTTTTGTAATTAAAATGTTATCATTGTCAGACTCCATAGGCAGTGGGAGAAAATTTTAGTTTGGCTTCTGGCTCTCTCTAGCATATCAGTATAATGTGCTTTCATGCTGTGAGGAGGACATGCTTCTGCTAGCCACTTTAGATAACAAGTATCATTTGTCAATAACTCCTTGTAGGATCATTTTCAAGTTCTGTGAAAAAAAAAATGAAGAGGAAAATTCAGTAAGACAAGACAGAAAGTACCATCCTTTGAAAATACTTTGTTCAAACACCACCTAAGGAGAATGGATTCTAATCCTATTAACAACTATTGGCAAAAATACTAGAAGACATGATACCAAAGTGGGCATTTCTGTTCTTGTGATTCTTTCTTAATGTGAGTTCCTATCTGAGCAGTGGGTTTTTGCAAAGTGCTGAAGTCATATTTAGAAGACTTTTATTCCCTCTCTCTAACAAGGTAGCCTGAGTGTCAAAGGCAATGGCTTAGTTTCTTTTTTTTTTTTTTTTTTGTACTTGGAAGTCAAGTGGATTACCTCATCAAAGTTCTCATTTTCTGTGTCTGTTTGATGCCTTCTTTATCAAGTAACAACTAAATATTGGAAGTTTATCTTTCTCAGATGTATTTATAGGATGTCACAGTTTAAAGTCTTACATAGCAGAAAAATTATAGGGCTGCTGTAGCCAAAATCAGTTTTAAAGCCAACAAATGTAGAATTGTCTTGGTTTAAAAGTCAGGTGTCTGCTGAGGAAGGCAGGAACCTTCCTGAAATGGAAAATATGACCCCCTTCCCTCCAAATTATTACAATTTTGAAATGACGGGGCTTTCAGGCAAAGATATGGGAAAAGGAATAACAGTTCTTTACTAGTATATAAATTTATATATATGCTATATATAAAAACAAGACAAACAAACAACAGCAGCAGCAGCAAGCAGAACCAGAAGCCAGTGCCAGCCTCTCTCG